>NW_022103896.1:47352223-47360637 GCF_000313985.2 Echinops telfairi | reverse complement strand
TGCTTACCCAAATATTAAAGGTATCTTCTACATTTGCTTTTCTCTTCAAACTATCAATTCTTTAAGTATTCAGCAATGAATTTAAAAACAAAAACAGAAAGAGATGCCAACAAATTGATTCTGACTTGTGTGAAGTCAGAGTAGAATTGTGCTCTCTGAGGTTTTAAATGGCCATCATTTCTAAATGTACAACACCCAACCTTTCTTCCAAGGCACCTCTGGGTGGTTTCAAACCACCAACTTCTCAGGCACTCTTGTGAGTAAATGATTCACCTTTAAACTGAATGGTGAGACTTTGCCCTACTTAATTTGAACACACCATTAGGGAAGACCACTTACAAGAACAGGACACCTTATCTGGAAAGAAAACCTTCAATAAGATGGACGGATACAGTAGTAACAACAATAGACTCAAAGGTATCTGTGATCAGAAAGATGGTATGGATCACGCAACACTTCATTCTGATACACATGAGGTCATCATGGCTTGACGCCGACTCCCAGACAAGGAACAGCAGAAGGTTACATGGTATAGTCTTTGTTTCTCTTGCTCACTAAGGCGTTTCTGTTGTTTGTTTGCTTGTTTGTTTTCAGTTGCTTTACTGAAGAGGTAGAAGAAGTCGGTGGAGCAGTGAGCCTCAAAGCTGACTACCAAAAACCATGTGTGACCTCACACATCTCTATTAGAACTGAGCGAGGCAAGCTCCTTGGCCTTGTCACCTGCTCCCCATTTTCTCATTGGCAGAAAAATGGGTAAAGAGCTGTTCTTTCTACCACATGATGCTGTCACAAAACTAGAAGTAGAAATACAATAAAACTCCACTGAAAAACCAATAATCACAACTAATTCAACCAATCTTCTCGTCATTCTAGGCAGGAGCAATGCAAAATGTGACTCCAATAGCCAAATAACAATCGAGCAAAACCCCTATTCGAGTGTCTAAATTCTTATACAAACTTAGCAAGTCCACTTAATAACTACGAAAACAATATTATAGGTTTAGGGCTACACAGGTAATGAACAGAAAAAAACCTATCTATCCAAATAATGTTCATCCTTTAAATGAAGCCAAATCATCCTGAAATGTTCTGAACTCCCTCTCTCTGAAGAAGAAGAAGAAGAGGTGGTGGTAGTAGTAATATGCTTGTGCCCTGACAACATTATGGTTTGAAATACTTTCTAGAACAGTGAACTGTACAATACCTTCAAAAATGGGATGACAAAAGGTCTCAGTGGGAAGTTAGTAGCTTCTTGCAGTTTGGAATGAAATTCTTCAATTGTCAAAGTAGAGTTCTGCGGAATCAAATGTATATTATAAATATGTTTTTCTCTTGTGGAAATAGTAAAAACCCTGAAACAAATAAATTATGAATATGCAACACACTATATTAACATGCAGATAGATAAACCGAAATCTATAATTTCAACATAAAATCTTTTGCCTTTGTAGAAAATATCATATAGTCTGAGAAGCTTTTGCATTTAACAAGAACCTACTAAAACTACCTTTGTGGACAACAAACATACTGGGATGTACTGCAAAGCACATCAGATCCCTTGAATTTGGCAGAGGCCAGTGCTACAATCTTTCGATTTGTCTCATAGGTCAGTGTCTCCTCAGTGGAAACATTCTCCTTCTCTTTCTTTCTATAGTGCATGCTCTCTTGGTCTACAAAAAAAAAATCTTTGCTCAGGATGATAGTTAAGTTGGCTAGTATGTTGTGTTAATGAAACCAAACAGAAGGTTTGAGCCCCCCATGAGTCACCGAGTCTTGTAGCTAACAACTCAAGTTGCTTCTGATTCAAAGCAGCCTTAAAGGACAGACAGGAAGGGCCCTCAGGGTCTCCAAGGCTGTGAGTCTTTCCGGGGTAGAATAGCTCATCTACCTCCAGGGAGAGGCTACAGTGTGCCAACCGCTGACCTCCTGGTTGGCAGGTGAGCACTTAACCATTGCACCACCCGGGCTCCTTCTGGGTCTTGAAAACAGCTTAAAAATTTTTTAAAATCCCCCAATTATGAAAGATATTCCATTTAGCCAGAGGCAATGTTTGGCAACGTGGAACCCAAAAGAGACTGCACAAATGAATTCAAATTCACTCCTACAACTCCATCCTACAAAATAAAGTAGCCTACAAATAAGCCCAGGGATTAGATCCTTTAACAGGCAATGTGAGTTGATAGTAAATAGACAGGCAACCTAATGCTGTGAAGTGTTAAGTAAATTAACCTTCTTTTGATTCCCCAGTCGCCGCCCCCACCCTGCCCCGCTTAAACACTAGGTAGAATTACAACTGTCCTTTTAGCCTTAACTTCCATTACTTACACTGAAGCATTTATCTTGTAGTTAACAGTCATGCTGAGGCCTGACAAAATTGGGGTATTTGTGACCTAGTAATGTTAAATTACTGCTCCCGTCATCTTCTTTTCCTTTTATGATAAAGTATGGAAGCATCAAATTGTAATTTTTTTCATATCATCAACTCAAATAGTCTTTTTAAGAAACTGTGAATGAATACCAACTTTCTATAACAAAAAAATTGAGAAGGCTTTTTTTCCTTTGGTGGAGGGTCATTTTGTTTTAATGGTTCATTTTCTATAAGACACTTCCACCCGTTTATTCATTCAGTGCAACAAATAGTTTAAGGTGATTGCTTATGCTTTAACTTCTGGATTCAAATCATAGTCACTATCAATTGTGTGACCTTGTATCTCTTTGTGAAGATGTGTGCCCATGTGTAAAATGTGTGCAAAATTCACCACCTTAAAGGTTGCTTCTAATAAATCAATAAAATGACATGTGTGAGCACTTTTAGTCACGTTCTGGAAACAAATGTCTATTCTCTGTGCATTCACTGATTGGACAAATATTCATTCCCCACCTACTATATGCAAAGCATAACACCATTGCTTAACTTCGCGCTGTAAACTTTTAGATACACATATAAAGATCCTGGAAAATTATTTCAATCAAAAGTTTGCTAGCGCACATGTGAAAACTCTACTCAAAGCTGCCAAGTCTTTCTACATTTTAAGTTAATACTGTTAACAAAGAAGATATCAAAATTCATATGGTAGGTAGCTTTCACAAAACCAATTTTTAAAAACTGTTCATTTGATGAAATTATTGCTCTGGTTTTACTTTGATATTCACGAGTGCAATGTACTTACATGTCAAAAAGCATATTTCTAAACCTCAAGAGTGAGTAGGAAGAAAAAATTAAGTGACTAATATATGTATCTGAAGTCGAGGCGCCCACTTCCGTCCACAATCACCTTTGCACACAGCGGTAGGGGGTGAAGGTGATGGTTTGTGGGAAGTGTGAACATTGTATACTCTTGCAGTAGGAAGGAGAAGGAGTTAACAACAGGTGAAATTTAAATTGCAAAAATCTTTTTAAATCTGCGATGTGCCAACAAGTGGATTCTGCCTCAAAGCAGAACTGACTCAAAGTACAACTGCCCAGTAGGGTTTCCCAAGGCTGCAATTAGTACCAAGCAGACTTGCATATCTTTCTCACACAGAGTGGTGGTGGGTTTGAATTGTCAACCTTTCAGTTAGTAGCCAGGGACTTTGTCCACTGCACCACCGGACCTCCTCTCTCTACCATGTCAGTCCCCAAACCAGCACTTTCATTCCGAGTCATCTTCCAGGCTTCCTGGTCTAACAGACACGGATGGAACCCCGAGACCAGGACCATAGGTGCCCTTTAGATGTGGGGTTGAACTCATTCAATTCAAAACCAACGGACAGACAGGCCTATACGGTGAATCATAACGTGTGGGAAGTACTCATTCCTTGAAAAAAATCAACCCAGATCAAAAGGGCAACATTTGCCCAGGGAGAAAGCTGAGCAATCGGAAGGGGCAGGACAAAAGGATAAGTGGAAACAGTAGAGGCAGGGAGAGAGCGGAAAGAGTGCTGCTAAGTGGCGGGGCTGCAACTTTTGGTGCAAAACAAAACGTGTGTACATTAGTCGATGGAAAAACCAAGTTTCTCTCTAAATGATTACCCATGTCACAATAAAGGATTTTTAAAATAATCATAGTAAGTAATACTTCTGGGTCTTCTTTTGAAAAATACAATTGGCCAATAACAAAAATACAAGGGCATTTCAAAATTTTCTGGAAAAATTCCATTATCTTTTAATGATATATTTCCATGAACATTTAAAGCCCTCTCATACATAAACTATTTCCAGGAAGAGGATACTGCTATCTATCATTTGAATTTCAGTTCTACTATAAGCCTATGGTGGAAAGACTGAATGGGTGATTTAGTATGGGAACTACTATGTTGTAAGATACTGCAAAATCTTCTACACATGTAAAAACACACACAATAACTATGAAAGTTATTATTACTCAATTAAAAATGACATTTTCAGATAATGTCAAAAATAGAGTAGAATGTACGAAATTACTGTTGTCTGGTCTCAAACTAAGGTCCGTGGCAGTGCAGTGATGGTGATCAGTTAGCTGTTCATCAGAAGGGTGGTGCCTTGAACCCACAGCAACACCACAGGACAAAGATGTGGCAGGCTGCTGGCCTAAAGACGCCCAGGCTTGGGAACTCTCTGAGCAGTTCTGCTCTGTTCTAGAGTCAGAATGGGTTCCTGCAGAATCAGAATCGCCCCAGTGGTAAGGGATTTGATTCTCAAACCAATGACTTACTTAATTCTACCCAAACAAAATCTTTTTTAAAAAAATCACTAGGCTTAAAAAAAATCTAAAGAGATGACTGAACTATTAAATGGTATAACTTCTAGATTAAATGGCAATAAAACGGTTTTTAAAAAATCAAAATAATTAAGTGAAGAATTTATCCTTACAATGTCTTGTCGAGGTCAACAGTAGAAATCCCCAAGTAAACACCCAATCAGATGCAGTGCATCACTAACAAACTCTACCATTTGTTATTTTTGATAGCTAATAGCCATACCAGGAAAATATACTAGCTATCAAGAATAACAAAATAGTGGAGCTTGGTGCAATGTATTTATGGCCAAGATAACAAATAATCTTATGCCACCATATTTTTCAACAATTTTTTATTGGTAAATTAGGTGGGGGTTTACTTTTAAGATCATCAATTTTGTATTCAGCGGTGTGTTAAGTGTAGCAAACTAAACCATGGTGAGGGCCAATCCATGATCCAGGAATGAACCCAGGCTTGTTATGGAATTCATCAGGCTCGCAAGCAGTGTCTAGCTATAGAAACTGTTCCAACAGAGGAAGGGGCACAGTGACATCTATTACACGGCTCAGCCACTGTGAACACGGTGTATTTTCCTGACTCTCTCCCCAACTCTCCCCCACACCCTTTCTTTTAGCCCAGAAAATGAAGTCAATTCCAGTTTGCTTACCACCAATCCTAGTACAAGAGTGCGGACTCTCTCTCCTATCTCTGGTGAAATGTCATTGCCAAACTGCTGCAGGGTCGTAAGGAACCGTTTCAGCTTACTGAGTTGCCTGGCTCCACAGGCTGGGGGCAGCTGTTGATTAGCCAAAGAAGAAGAGGAAGAAGAGGAAGGCCCGTTGCTAAAGCCATTGGGCGGCGAGGGGGCGCCGTTCAAGGCTGTAGGTGAATGGCTCGTGCCATTAGTTACTGTGAAAGGCACAAAATCAGGAAGAAAGGGAAAAGAAAAAAAAAAATCAACTTAAAGACAACATGCATGAGGGCATCACAATCCTGTTTCCTTCCATTTAAATCTAGTGGATGTTTCTGAATTTGGGATGGTTACTTTTTTTTAGAGGTTGGGACATTTTGTAAAATACTTTGACTTCACAGGATGGCCACCGGCTCAGTTCCTCTATGATTAAAGGGGTCCTCCCCTCACACTGCATAATAGTGGTTCTGCACAGAAGCTGATAATAAATGGAGTCGGCTGTAACACAAGGACAGCCTTGCCACCCATGTGCACATATGCCAGCCACCTGAAATGTTTCAAACATGGAACAAACAGCGTTTGGCTGTCAGCCTTTTGTCACAGGCTTATATCAATATAACAGGACGATTCCTTTCTAAACTGCTCTCCTAGAGAAAGTGTACATTTGGTGGAGACTAAATTTATCACTGAACATTTTTAATAATGTTTTGTACACACAACTGACAGCTGTGTTTATAGAAATAGGACTTTCAAGTTTTAACCTTCTCCCACCCAATTAGAAGGCTATTTTCTCCCCCACATATTTCCTAACCACTTCTTTAAGAAACATGCAAATTGTATGTGGGAAGTTAAAATGGATACAGTATTTATCACAGAATTATTTAAAGAAATCGTAAAGGAACAACCCGGTCGAACCAACTGCAAAGATTCAGTTCATTTATTGCTGATAAAATTCATTTGAACACTAAGATGGTAATGCAGGAACCATGCTAGAAAGAGATGCAGAATTCTCACTTTAAAACAAAATGGTGATTTTGCATTCTTAAAAATCCATTCGTTTGATTATCAATTTATCAAATACATCATTTTATAATAAGATTGACGAAAGCGTCTCTAGCAATAGTTTGGGGCTGCTTTAAGTACTTCATTATTCATCATAGTTTCATGTCAATAGAAGGAACTGACTCTCCCTACCAAATATCAAAGAAATGGTATCTAACCAGGACCTTTTACAGAAGGTACATGCCTATCACTGGGGTTTTAGGTGGCGACAAACTAGATACAAGCTAGCAAGGCTCGAAGCCAGCATTATCAAATTCCCTAGTCTTCATACACTTGAATAGGTCTTTCGAGTGGCAATGAGACATGGCATAAACCAGCCTGAAAGGTATATTTTGTCAACCTCTCACAGGCTACGTTTTTCTTTTTTGTTTTTTAGCTATTTTTCATTCATATGGATTTCATGGCTCATGGTCGGAAAATGGCATTATCTGTAACAGCATTTAGTAGTTTCACA
The DNA here is from genome assembly GCF_000313985.2 of Echinops telfairi. Taxonomy (NCBI): domain Eukaryota; kingdom Metazoa; phylum Chordata; class Mammalia; order Afrosoricida; family Tenrecidae; genus Echinops; species Echinops telfairi. Next base: position 47,353,732 of record NW_022103896.1, on the reverse strand, counting down.
AATCCTTGATGACAATTTTAACCAGGAATATATGATGAATTTCAAACAAATTTGTCCACTATCCCTAATAGAGAGGTTTCTAATGTATAAGAATGTCTTGTCATGTCCTTAAAAGATACAGGAAGCAATACACTTCCCTGGCTCAAAACCCAGGGCTTGACAGTGGTGATCATTTAAGACCACAAGGTGCTATTTCAGTTCCAAAAGTTTTCTGTCTTTTTCTTAAGTCATCTTTTTAAACTTAAGGATATTAAAGTTTAATATTGCATGTCACTCTTTGACATCAAGAATAAAGCGATCCGAAGATTAGAAGATCAGCAGTAATCTGGAAAGGAGTCAAACTGAATAAAGTCAAGTGAAAAGTTGGAGAATGGTTCGTGGCGGTGGTGAACACCATGGTAAAGAGATTTCAGGGCACTGAACTGGATTTGAGGGGAGGGTAGTGGTTGTTAGCGATTCACTGATCACAGAAGATGTCTTTAAGGAGAACATTCTAGTCATAACAATTGAAGTTACAGAGCAAAGAGCGTACTCTTCATTTCCTTAAATCACAGCTGAAGATACAACCCGGATGCAAAAATGAAGAGAAAGGCAAATACTGCCATTCATGCAAATCATACCTACAACAGGCTACCTGACTGGTGGATGAATTCATGGTTTCTCTCTTCATTTCTAGTTAATACGTTAACGGCAACTCTTACTTTCCCTTCATTCTTGTTTGCCAGAGAAACAGAAGAATTGCTGCAAATGCCTAACAGGAAATGCCCCCTGAGTACTCACACGTTGTAGGTGTAAATGAACTGGTTCTTGGAGCTCCTTGAGTGGTTGGGGGCGGTGGCATCGTCGGAGGAGTCAGCCTCGATTGCGTCTTCACATCCACAGGTGAGTCTGGCATTGTGGAGTGCTTCTCAGTACGATCTGCGGGCGCCACCACAAACAGGTTATTTCGCTCCTTAAGCATCTCGGGTTCTTAAGGGGGATTTGTCTTTTTTAAGAGCAGGCCAACAGGAGAAGCGCCACATCTTCTCTCAATAAAATATGCTCTCTGCTGAAGTTAAATCAAGATTTTATCATCCCAACCCCACTTAAGAAGGTGCAGGACAGATGGCAGGACCTCGTTTGTAACTGGGTTATATTATCCTCGATTGCTATTTCTGGCTTGGGCAGATGCTACCTTGGTCGTGCAACCTGCAACAGCGCGACTTCACTGGCAGCTGAAGTCAACATTAGCAAGAAGGAGAAAATAGATGAGAAAAGAGGACGACAATGAACTCCTCATGACAGCTCAGCAATAACAAAAGCCTGCAGCTCTGTTATGCAGGTGAAGCACTGGTCGGAGCCAGCGCTTTGTAACCATTTTTCCTAACACCTGCTGCCCCTCTCCCATGCTTTTTATTCTGTCCAATTGGATGAAGCAGGTTATGTCTCCCAGACACATCTCATTTCTTTTAACCCGGTTTTAAAAATCACCTTGACTGTCTAAATGCCAGATGCCGTACAATGCAGTCA
>NW_022103896.1:47345495-47352110 GCF_000313985.2 Echinops telfairi | reverse complement strand
TAACATGTTTTCCATAAAGTACAAGATAGATATGGAGAAACTAATTACTTAATACTTACCATTTGTGTTTCAGCACTGTCTCTCTCTCTCTCTCTCTCTATATATATATATACATATATATATATATATACATATATATATATATATATATATATATATTCCCCTGTATTTTGGACTCTTTTCTCAATTTAAATTGCTTGTGTAAGCAACAGATCGCCAGTAAAAAACGAGAAGCTTTTATGAATAGGGTCTCTAGATCCAATTGTCTATAAATACACGTGTGTACCCCTAAACTATTTTGAGGAACTTCTTGAAGCCTTAAGCATACCCATTTTGTGCTTAGAATTACTGGTGATTAAAATAGCATTGACTATCAAGAAGACACCTTTAAAGCGCTAAAGAACAAGGCTGCCATTTTGAAGAGCAGGGTGTGCCTGACCCAAGTCACTGTATTTTCCAACCCCTTGAGGGAAAATCGCACACGGAATAAGGAACACCAAAGCCCGGGCGCACTCGAGTTAAGGTGCAGCTAAAGAATCTTGCAAGCACCATGGACTGCCAAAAGAACAAGCAAATCTGTCTTCGAAGGAGGACAGCCAGAATGCTCCTTAGAAACAAGGATGGTGAGGCTCTGTCTCATATTCTTTGGACATGTTATCAGGAGAGACAAGCCCCTGACAAGGGACATCCTGCTCGGTAAAGCAGAGGGGCAGCGGCAAAGAGGAAGGCCCTGCCCAAGATGAACTGACCCAGTGACTGAACCAATGGGCTCGACGTAACAACTGTGAGGCTGGCACGGGGCCAGACCGTACTTCATTCTGTTGCAGAGAGGGTCGCTGTGAGTTGGAATTGATTTGAACGCACCTAACAACAACAATATTTATATAAAGGACGAGCCTGTGAAATGTTATCAAAACCATTGTGAACAATTCTCAAAATTATTCCAAAGTCCACCATCACAATAAACTAAAAAGTCTGGACTAACAATTCAAAATCTGACTCATCTTTGTCCATCCATTTCATAAGACTTTGGTTGCAATAAAATATAACACGAACATCGAAATAATGTTTACGGGTATCATGTTTCAAATATAGGATTGATAGGCATAATACCTGTCAAGGGAATCTGAAAACTACTGTCATCCCACCCATTTTCTCTCATAGGGACCCAATAGGGCAGAGTGGAACTCTACCTTTCAATTTCCCAGCCTGTAAGTCTTTATAGGACCAGACAACCCCCTGTTTCGAAACTGGTGGGTTTGAACTGCTAACCCTACAGTTAGTAACCTACTGGTAACCCACTATGCCAAGTTGTAATAAAAGAAGATTTCCCAGGATGATCTAGTTAACAGTACTAGCTTCTCCCTCTGAATCTCTAATGCTGATGACGACAGTGTTAATAAAAACATACTGAAACGATGGCACAGTCACCAGTACATTTCTACTTTTATCTTATTGTTAAAACATGTCTTCATATTGCCATACCACACCATTTAACAACCCGTATCCCAAAGTCCCCATCTAGATAATCACCCAAGCGAGACGGCCTGAACACTACCCTCCTCAATCGTTAACTTCACTGCACAGTCTACTCACCTCAACCAACCTCAGCAAGAAGGGAATAAATAGCTTTTCGCCTATGTTGCAGCTGAGGAAAGAGGTACAGCAGCAAATACAAGTCGCCCTAAATAAAGGCAAATATTTCTGTCATGCCAAGGAGTGAGGGATGAAGCGAGGCTTGCCAGAGTCTGCTGGGAGATAACGGTGGGAACTGCTGGTCCATCTGGCTTTCATTCCGCTAACACTCACACTGAGCTGTTGGGAAGGCAGTCCAGATCCTCCGATTTAAAGCACGTGGTTGGACGGTCAGAGAAAGGAAGAGGGGGAGGGGGGAACTGGATGACAGAGAGTAATAAATAAATAAAGCAAGAGGAGGAAAAAGATGGGAAATCATCATAGAGGAAGAAAAGAGACTGAAAAGGAGGAAAGTTACCCTCAGCAGCTTTGTTCATACAGGCAGCTAAAAGCCAAACCTTACACATGATGGTTACAGCCCTCTGGCTTGTTCAACTCTGCATGGCTAATGAGCAGCCCTCAAACTTTAAGGCACATCTGAAGCCTTTTTTTCCTTTATCATTTTATAAATAGCCTCACTTAGTGAAAAATAAATGAACTATACAGTTAACAAAGCGTTTCCTCTTTAAATTCATTAAGTGCTTTTGGGGTGGGGGGGGTTGTTGATGCATTCATCATTTTTAAAAAGGTTTTAAATACTTATCTTGATCCACATTTGTAGCATTATCCCTATGCATAAGAACTTTAATATTAACAGTAGTAATAGAGGTTGATGGATTTTTTTTAATACAGGAAATGACATCAGTATTATAGGAATAATAACTATTGAGACAATGTGTAGCAAAATGCCAGCTCTATCTAACAGGGATATACATATTCTTTAGGATGTTGACATTAGCCACATTTCTGCAATGGTTAGCTTCTCTCTGTTCAAATGGAGTTTCCACCCAGAGGACCTACAAACTGGGACCATATGTAACTCATTCTGGACTGTTCAGTGCAATCAATCCAGGATGGGGATGGATGGTGAAATAACAGGCCAGACCTAATCCACACACACAGAAAAAACCCTCTCAAGCAGAGAGATTTCAGATAAATTCATAAAATGTGTTTTAAGTATGTTGAACCCTGTTGCATTTGTTTTGGATTATTTAAAAAAAATTTTTGAAATATATATTCTTGAAACTTTTATAGTGAACAGCAAAAGAACTATGATTTAACCACGGAAATATTTCACTCCATTTCAAATTAGAGAACATGGTAGAACCAATATTAAGACATAATATTTCTAAACTCACAAAAATTATACTGTTCTTATATGTAATCTCTCTTCTTTGTTGATGTAAGGGAATGCTGGTTATCTATCTAGAAATCAGAACCAATGATTTAAAAAAAAAGAAAGAAAGAAAGAAAAGAAAAACGATCTCTATCAGACCAGGTAGAAAATACAGGTTTAATCCAAAAGTCTGACTTTACATCAACCCCTTCAGGTCATTTCTAAATAAGACAACCTCTCTATGCCATAGCATTCCCACTCACATGGTAAATATCCAACACATATGTAGCAAGGATGGGTGATGTATGGAAGAAAATGTGGCATATATAAAAAAATTACTAAAGCCATTTTAATATTCAAGCCAAGGCCAGGGCCTTCTAAAGGTGGTATGCTTTCCATTTCCTTTTCTTTTTTTTTTAAGTGAAAAAGTAAAGTATGGCGTAACCTGCCATAGCACTTATTTTACTTTCAATTCATTCAAGTAGTTCCAGATGCATTGTTCAGGTATGAAGAATTGATAGATCGTCTATGTTTTCCTTAATACACTGTTCTAGAGACAATTAGTGTAAGAACACAGCAAGCTCAGTATCAGTGATTGATATTTCTTTTTCTACCATAATCTAGCATGCCAATTATAGTAGAAGACTTATCTATATCTCACAGATGACATACACTCAGGAGAACTTTCTGGGCAATTAATAGTTATCAGTACAGAGTTAATCACATTTTAGTAAGAGTTAGCTAAGAAGTTGAAGGTATGGACCAATAACAGGTTTAAGTCAAAGTGACTACCCCTGGAGCCCAGGGACTCTTAATGGAGAGCAGAAGAGGAGATGGAAGGTAGGGAGAAACAAAACAGAGGACAGAATTAGATTTTTATTTCACTAGAAAAGCTAGCAAATCAAGGGCAGATGATAGTCATTTAGTATCCCCAGAGTCTGAGTGTGAAATGTTACAGCAGTGGCAGTAGTTGTCCTGCATTCCACGCAGTCTCCACAATGTGTCCAAGATCATTGCTTTAAAGTCTGGTAATGTCCACTCCTGTGCAGTCTCCTGACAATACTTGGGGAATGAGAGACAAGCACTAATATTGGAAGCAAGACAGAAAGGCGCAGTGGAGGGATATGTGGGCTAATTGATGAACTTTCAAGTTAAGAGAGACTTGGTTTCATATGTTGACTCTTTAGCCATTAGTAATGAGCTCCCAAGCAGGTTAGTTAAGCTAAGTTTCAGCAATTCTTATTATGTTCAAAATGAGATATGATCCTGTAAGCCTGATAGCTGGAACTCTGGTGGCATAGTGGTTATGCATTGGGCTGGTAACCACAAGTTCAGCAGTTCAAAACAACCAGCCCCTCTGAGGGAGAAAAATGAGGCTTTCTGCTCCTGTAAAGAGTTACAGTCTCAGAAAACCACAGGGGCAGTGCTGTTCTATCTCATAGGGATGTGGTGGAAGGTTACGTAAGCCGACAGTCCTAGTGCTCACCTTATGTATGCATGAATTATCCTGTGTCTACTGCTTAATGACCTATCCCCAACTTCATTTCCAGTGACTTTTCTCAAGTCTATATTCTATAGATATAGGACACCATGATATTCCTTGTTTTTCTGTGTGTGATTCTTTTTGTATTGTTGTGTCTTTCACCTGGAATAATCTGTACACCCCGCATGTGCTTTACATGTCCAATAGAGATTCTCTGTCCTCTTGCAGATGTCCTCCAGGGCCTCATGTTTCTGACACATCATATTACCGCTGCCTCTCTTTTAGCATTACCCAGTCTGTCTGTGTGATGGTGGGACACATGTGTTTTGTATCCCCAAACCAAAACCAATGAAAATGGTGAACAATTTGTTGGCAGAACTGTTTAGTGCCTTTTAGGAAAACAATAAGCACGCATAATCATGGTTCTCATAAGGATGGCTACGTGACTAGCTTTCACAAACAGTCTTCCTGTACTATAGCCTGTTCAAGGGTATCAATCCCAAGTGCACAGCAAATCACAAAGACGCTGCCAATGTAAACTTACGCATGTTTATGTACCGAAGGGTAGGTTAGGGGAAAAGTTGGATAAGTGGGATGGTACGTAAAGGAGAATGCAATGGGTGAGTTGAACCAAAGTGTATAAATTGTTGAATGTGGCACTGATGACCTGCTCTATAAACCTTCACCTAATTTGATCCAGGGATGAGGGTCTGGTTAGAGCAGTGGCTTCTGAGGGGATCTGCTAGGCCAGACAATTTCAAGACAGGTCAACATAGGAGCTACGGTGATTGATTTGGGGGGTTCAAAAATTGTAATCTTGATAGGTTTTCTCAAAGGATACAAGATAGTCATGGAGAATTATTAGGGAGGAACTTGAAGAAAATTGAAAACTGAATGGGTAATAAAAGGCCAGGAAAGTTTGTTTTGTTGTTGTTGTTTTGTTTTATTTTTTTCCCATCACAAAAACATCCCAGCTCCCTCTTTGAGGGTAGCAAGGGCTGCTCTATGAACATTTCCTGGGGAAACTGGACCTTACCTATCCGAAAGTTAAAAACTTGCCCTTTCAGATTTCATTTTGTCCCCCAAACTTAAAGAATACTGTAAAAGAACACTACTTGAGTCCCTTAAGAATGCCAAAGGTATTGTCTGACCTGGCATAAATCAAAGAACACAGAATTCTCCAGGGAAGGTTTAGTGAAATGCAAACAACCTCTTCAGAAGTGTACAGACCTCAAAAAGAAAACAGAACTCACTCCCACAGAAGCCAGTTCTGACTCCGAAGAGCCCTTGTGGCGTACTGTGTTAACAATTGGACTGCTAACTGCAAGGTCAGCAGTTTGAAACCACCAGCTGCTCTGAAGAAGAAAAATGAAGCTTTCAACTGAGATTTATACTCTCAGAAGCTCACAGGGGCTGTTCTACTCTGTCCTATAGGGTTGCAGAGGATATAGAACTAGGTAGAAGATATATCGAAAAGCAGTAGCTTCACATCTTGATTTTTTTTTAAGTGATTTTTTTAAAATAAGGGTTTCCATGATTTTTATAAGACTACTTTTTGACTTACTCTTGTACGTATAAGAGAGGTCCTGGCAACACATGGAGTGAAGCTAACTAGAAGGTTAGTAGTGCAAGTCCAGTAATTACTCATTCAGTAGAAGAAAGAGGAGAAAGGCTGCTTCCATCCGAAGTCATGGCTTCCTCTGCTCATGCCCTCCCTCAGTGCAAGGGCACTTTGTTCTAACAACCTGGCACTCTGCGATGTTCACCCTCCTGGCAAATGGGTGCATAAGCAAATGTGGTAAAGCAGATGGTGCCCAGCTATCAAAAAGCATCTGGGGTCTTCAAGGCTTGAACAAGCAGTCATCTAGCAGAGAAGCAACAAGCCCACATGAAAGAAGCACACCAACCTGTGTGATCATGAGGTGTCCACGGAATCGGGTAACAGGCATCAGGAGACCCCCAAACAAGGAAACATATTGTTGAGAATGACGGGGGGATTGGAACAGAGACCCAAAATCCATCTGTAGACAATGAGCCATCCCCTCACAGAAGAGTCACAAGGCAGGGATGAGTCAACCAGGGTGCAGATGGCACTGATGAAATACACACTAAGGGCCTAGTGCCCCAACAGGCTAGACTGGAAAACACAAGCTTTTCTTTCTTGGTATATTTTAATTTGTTCTTCGTCAGTGGCTTGATGTTGTTGCTGTTTTGTTGTACATTGTTGCTTGGTTTTGCTCTGTCTTGTTTTTGTGCATGTTGTTGTCTCCGCAGGCCTGTC
>NW_022103896.1:47332194-47343970 GCF_000313985.2 Echinops telfairi | reverse complement strand
TGTATGAGCCCCTAATAAAACGTTTAAAAAAAAAAAAAAGAAACACACACTATTCTTCTGGCTTCTTGAGGCTTCCTCACTGCTACCCCCACCCTACCCCCGCCCCCACTATTATAACCTCCTCCTCATCCTGCCTTTCACTGCGGGGTAGACCGGAGCATGTGTACAGGTACAGATAAGAGTTCACGACACATGGAATCCAAGAACAGGAATTGGAGTAGAGATATCAGGAGGGTAGGGTAGGGGAAAATGAGGGAACTGATTGTAGTGATCAACACATAACCAATGCTGCCCCACCAGGGGGATGAACAATAGAAACTGGAGGAAGGGAGACAGGGGTCAGTATAAGATATGAAAATAATAATTTATAATGTATCAAGTGTTCACAAGTATGGGAGGGGCAGAAGAGGAGCTGATACTAAGGGCTCAATAGAAAGGACATGTTTAGCAAATAACGATGACAACATATGTACAAATGTGCTTGATACAATTGATGTATAGATTGTTTCTAAGAGCTATACAAGTACCCAATAAAATGATCTTTTAATTTAAAAAAAAGAAAGTCTCATCTTCAAAAACCCTGTAGAACAATTTTACGTTGTCCTATATGATCTCTATGAGAACCCAGGTGGCACTGTAATCATCGGGCAGCAAATCTCAAAGTCAGTGGCTCAAACTCACCAACCACTTTGAGAGAAAGCTGAGGCTGTCTGCTCCCGTGAAGATTTACAGGCTCAGAGACATTACGTGAAGCACCATGGGTCAGACTCTATACAGAGGCAGTGGGTTTAGGGTTTGCTTCCAGGGTCTCTGTGAATAGAGAGTGACCTGACAGCAGACAGCTTGGGTTTTGGTTGGGAGATGAATAAGGAAATGTGGGCGACATGAAAACTTCCACGGTTCATTTTTGTTGTGGTTAAAAATATTGCAGCGGAACATATGAAGGGGCTTCTAATGGGAAAATTCCATTATATTTTCATTCCATTCTTCCACAAACTTTTCGAAGCCTTCTTATACATCAATTCAACAATGTCTACATGAATAATTCAGTGGAATTCACTACATTCTTCAAATTGTATCACCAGGCTTACCCTCCTTTTGCAAAGCATTCTTTCACCAGGAACATAATAATAATTTATAATGTATAATTTATCCTACCCAAGCCCCCCCAACCCCGAGGTTTCCTATCTAGTCTTCCAGTTGCTGTCAGGTTACCCCTCCACACGGTAAGACCCTTGAGGGCCGAAATAGAACACAATTGTCTTGTTTCTGAGGTTTCACACGTTTTTCTGCCTCTGATAGGGTACAATCTCATCACTTTTCTCTTGCGTGTGTGTGTGTGTGTGTGTGTGTGTGTGTGTGTGTTGGGGGGGGTTGGCAGGTGGAGCGTGTGGGGAATGGAGGTTTCCTCCTCTCGCAGGTTTCCTCCTCTCACAGGTTTCCAATTTACATGATGTCTAGCTTTTAGAGGATTTACTTGTGGTTTCCAACAGGTTCATTCACGATGAAGCGAAACCAGAATTGACCCAATTTTTAGGAATTTGAGTGACCCAGACATTCAAATGTAGGAAATGGGGAAATGTAGGGGTGAAGGTTGTGGACTGAGACTTGAAAGAGATTCCTGAGCCTTTTCAGGAGCTGGCTGCACGGCCTTGGACTCTTGCCGGGACTTTGGAGAGTGGCACACAGTCATAGTAAGCCAGCCACCATCGGAGAGCCAGCCACTGAAATGTGGCTGTTCTGCGAGGTACACTGCCCTTTATTTTTGAAAAGGAACATAAAGCTTATTATGGGGTTTCTACAGTCCTTTTCCCAATTCTGGTTAGCACTGCGATTCACCCACATTTTAAAAATCCTGGTCTGCTCTGGTATTGCTTTATAATCCATTAACGAACCTGACTGAATAGGCTCCCAGGCCTAGTTTTACTGTAGCAAGTCCTTCAAGAGAGCACAATGCCCAAGGCAGATATTCTTTATGAATTAAGCAAAACTATGCTTTGGCTTAAAGAAGATGTTGGGAAGTATTTTTTCATTTAAGGTTTCACAATTATCCTAGGACACGAGTTCTGGGATGCATCCACTCTCATGGCTCCAAAGTGCCAGGATCCATGCGGATTTAAAATTCTGTCTTACTTCTTCTGAGCAAAGTAATTTTCACCTAAAAGGCTCCCACTTGCCCTGTGCGTCTTATCATAGGTGTGTCACAAATATTGTAATTATGAAACACAAACATATGGGTGCCCTGTGTTAAAGCCTTTGAGAGTGTATAATATTGTGGCTCTCTTCTCGAAGGAAGAATGGGAGGGGGACTGTTACAAAGGAACTTAACAATGTCTGTGATATAAGCTACGTTTTAAGTTTATATTTTATTCTGTATACTATGATATGGTATGCTCCCCCAAATGTTTTTTAATCAGGGCTTTCTGTCACTTCAAGAAACTTAAGGGATTCTCTATAAAGGCCATTTACTTATTACTGGGATTTCTCCATGGCTTTATACGACAAGTTCCCTAGCCTGCTCCTCCCCTGCTCTGTGGTCCAGCCACAACCAAGGGGTTGCCATTTGCAGAAGAGGTCATGTTCTATCGTGCTCCAAGATCGTGCCGTTTTCTCTGCCTAAAAAAACTGCACTTCCCATCCAAACTCTGACTCAGCTTTCAAGACAAAGTTCAAATCCACGCTCTTCCACTGAGGCATTTCTCATTAGCCCTGTTAAGCGATAGTTCTTTCTTGGTAAATATTTTCATGATATTTCTGGTAGTAACTCCCCAAAAATGTTTTTGTTTTTTTCTCCCAGCCTCATGAAACTGTAAGAAAACAAAAAAACAAAAAAAAATGGGTAATGTCTTATTTATATGGAGGCAAATGGGTGAGATGTGTCCAGAATGAGCAACATGTGTCCAATTTGAATTCTGGAACCCACATTTATAAATGATGTGACCTTGGATAAATTATAATTTTGAGAAATTTGCTTTCACTGCTTTATTATTTGAACATTTTCTACCTAACACTTGCTGCTATTGTTAAGTCCCATTGAATCAGTTTGGACTCCTAGCGAGCCTATACACAACAGAACAAAAGACACCAGCACCCCCTGTCTTGTGACAAAAGGCTTGCAAAAGCATCCATTCAATTTCTCTATTTTCCATTTAATTAAGTGTATGGTTGAGATTATATAACTTGGAATTTACGGTATTGTTGGGTGCTAATTTTGCTTTTTTTGCGCTATTGTAATATTTTCATCCTACCATGGGCAAAGTTGTAATAAAAGTACCTATGTTCGTTATGGAAGAAAGAGATGAGGGTATGAAGAAGACAGAAGTCTGTGCTGATTCCCTTAAGTGGCGTTCATGGAGGCTACACACCCTCATCTCCTCAAGGTCAAGGACAACATACCAGGGGAGGCACTTGTGGCATAACACTAGATTGTAGAGGCTAAGGAGAAACAAATCAAGCAAATAGGTTGGCTTATTTTTAAATTTTTATTATTATTATTAATTGGGTGAAGGTCTACAGAGCAAATCGGTTCACCATCACTTACATTGATTTCATGCCATTGTAAACAATCCCCCAAATGCAACATCTCCTATCCAGCTTCCTTCCTGCTTCCATCCCTCTTCCTTTCCTAACCTTTACCACTTCTGAACTTGGCCTCCAGCAAACCTTTAGTAGTCTGTTGGAACTAGACTGCTCTCCCCTTTCCTTTTACTTGGGACAAAGTAGCCCTAAGGAGCTCTGGTGGCCTCTGGGGTTGTGCGTTGGGCTACTCAGCATGAGCTCAGCAGTTGGAAACCCCCAGCTGTTTCCTGGGAGAGATGATGTGCTCTGCTCTAGGAATGATTGACAGCCTCAGAAACCCTGCAGGGTCCCTAAGTATCAGAACCAGCTCCAGGACATGTGAGTTTTGTAAGTGAGAGGAATTCTGGGGGTGCTATCAGGCACGTGTTAGACTGCTAATAACCATATCTTCTCTATTTTCATAGCTACATGGAAAGCCACAACATTCTTTCATAATCCCGTGTCATAGATACCAATGAAGGAGCTCACGGGCATAATGGCTAAATGTATCTACCAACCTAAAGTCAGTGATTTGAATCCACCAACAGCTTCACAGAAGAACACAAGAAAAGGGGAGGTCATTAGCTCCTGTAAAGATTGCAATCTAGAAAAAAAAAAAAATGAGGCAATTGTACTATGTCTTCTGTGGTCTCAAATGAGCAGGCATGAACTTAGTGGAATGCAGCAGATGACTGACCCAGGCACAGCCACCTAGGTCAGTCAGATTCACCTCAGTCCTTTCCGGAGATCTTCATATTCTGACTGGAAGAAGAAAAATGACGCTACTACAGAGGTCAGACCAACTGAATGAGTGAAAAGAAATCTAGAATGTGTAAAGAAGCCAAGAGAACAGCCAAAGATCACTCTACCTCCGCCAAGTTCCTCATTCTACTGAATGCCATGGGCCAGTGCATCTCCACAATTCCTCCCATTTGGATAGTCACAACCAAGGAGCCCAATGGCATAATGGCTGAAGTGCTTGACTGCTAACCTACGGGTCAGCAGTTTAAACCAACCAGCCCCTCGCCGGGAGGAAAGGCCTGGCAATGTGCTCCCATCAGGAGTTCAGCCCAGGAACTCCTCCAGAGCAGCTTGACTGGGGGACACTGGATCATGCACGCAGCATCATTCTGCATCAGAATCAACTTTATGGTCACTCTCTCAGTAGGCTGTGATTGATTTAAAAGCAATGATGACACCGTATTTTTTTTTAATATTTTCAGCACTTAGCACCTTTTCTTCACAGAGAATGCTCAATAAATTCAGTGTATTAAAACAGTAAATCTTACTAGAATGTCACAGGCCATGCCTGAACCTGGAGATCCTTAGACTTTCAAGAGGCATGATAGTTTTCACTTACAGTGAGATGTGCCAATATTTTTCTCCCCATCATCCTAAAAGTCAGGAAAAAGAGCTTCTGCACTCCAGAAATATTAAACCACCAAAGATAAATCTAGGAAAGCACTAGTAAATTATTCAATTCACATGCTGGAAAGCCTATCAGTAATTGAAGTCTAGTTCCTAAAGAATTTTCAACTTATTAGGTTAGGAAAAGGTGCTTTGCAAAGAAGCAATTTATACGCATATAATAGAGTTTCCAAAAATCTCTTTTTGATTATACAGATACAACTGAAACAAAAAATAGCATACCATAAATGAAAATCACACACTATTTTCCAAATCCCACAAGTTTTTCTGTTGCTTGTCTCTAGATGGTGGGATAACAGAGTTTGTTACTTTATTCTTTTTCTCTTTTATTTAAATGTTTTACAATGATTCTGTTTTATTCTTATAAGAAAGAAGAGTACCAACAACAACAATAAAGCCTTTTAGGATGTTATTTTAAATCAAGATTTTTGCCAAGTACACTTTGTGTTTTAGCACATTTGCAATTTCATTTAGAAAGGGTACTACAAATATCCCGAGTTTATGAAAAAAATATTATATAATTTGGCCAAGGTCTCAAGCCAGCCTTATACCTTCTTATTCATTAGCCTTAATAATTAGTATCTAAAACTAATGTGATTTTTATACATAATCTGACAACCTGGAATACAGACCAATACAGCAAATGCTAAATTGATAGCTGATGCTGTACTAAGAACTGGGCCTTTCAATATAGTAGCCAATAGCCACATGTGGCTCTTTAAATATAAATGTAAATTTTATTTCCTCTGAAGCTCTAGATATATTTCAAGAGCTCAACAGCCATGGCTACTTGTGGGCTGGTAGCAATCACATTGGAAAGCTCAGTCATAAAAAATTTCTATCATCACAAAAGGCCTGTTGAGCCATACTGTACTGAATACGGTATCCCTGGTTGCATAGATTATGCATGGACTACTAACTGCAAGGTCAGCAGTTCAAAACCACAAAGGGCTCTGTGAGACAAAGATGAAGCTTTTTACTCCCATAAACCCAGAAGGGCAATTCTACCCTGCACTATAGGGTTTCTGTGGTGAGCTTTGTTTTTGTTTTATACTGAATAAAATTAAGAAAGAGTAGGAAGAAGGATCCACTGATCTACTTCTAAAAAGACATGACCAATATAAACTTTATGAATATCTCCAAAACACTGTCTGGTACAATGCCAGGCAATGAGTCCTTCTGGTTGGGGTACGGATAGTATGACTTGGAGGAAGAACTCCCTCCTCGTGCTCTGTGTCAACCTTAGTGATGTCTGCGGAGTAAGGCTTTCATCTGGGGCAGCATTTGCTGATGTGGCCCAATTCACAATGACAAGAAACACTGGCAAACATACACCATGGTTAGAGCATGAACATTCCAAAACACCAGCTTTGGAAAAATAAAATCATCAAAAACGAAACCAAACTCATGGCGAATGATATACTAGGCATTCCAGAAAGACCAAATTCACTGCCACTGAGTTGATACCAATTCACAGTGACTCCATAGGTCAGGGTCGAATTGCCCCCAAGAATTTCAGAGAAAGTATTGAAGTTGCCAAGGATTTCATTTTACTTCAACTCACACTCAATCCTCATGTAAACAGAGTCAAGAAATCAAATGACATATTGTATTGGGAAAACGTACTATAAAATACTCCTATAAAGTTCTTAAAAGCAGATGTGTCATTTTGAGAATTACGATGTGCCTGACCCAAGTCACAGTATTTTCAACTTCCTCATATACTCCTGAAAAGTAGACCGTGACAATGAAGACTTTGGGAGAATTAATGTCTTTACATTATGGTGTTAGCAGAAAATATTGAACATAGAATTGACTACAGAAGAGTGAATAAACCTGCCCTGGCAGTCTCACATGTGATCTGGAGGTACCAGTCCATCGAGGGCATGTTACTGGTAACGTTGAGGGTCAGTGAACAATAGGAAGACCCTTCCTGAGATGGCTTGACAGAGATGGCAACAACTACGCAGCTGGCATAAGACTAGACAGTGTCTCGTTCTTTTGTACATCGTATCATTGGAGTTGGAACTGACTGATGACATCGAACAACAGCAATAAAAAGCCGAATAACAGCTTTGAACTAAGCTTTGTGGCAGGAATTCAGAGGTGGCAAAGAATGAGAGGGAGCTCTTTTGTCACTGTTCCAAGTGCCACCCATATCCCAGTTATCTCACTGAGATCTTTTACTTGCTTCTCGTGTTAGGTTTCTGTCTAAGATTTCATGATGATGGGTATGGGGCAGAAAACAATCAAACTAACATTAAGACTAAGGTAAGTGCCATATAAGGTTGTCTAAATATAAGACATACTAGGTATAGGCAATTGGTCACCTCTGGGGTAAATGTGCTAATGAGAACAAGGCCAAGCCCTCAGTCCAGGCGTGAGCATGTCAGCAGCTGATTTGAACTCAATGATGACAGGCTGAAGGCCATGAGTCATGCCCAGCTATCACTAATTCTGGAAATAGAGCTTCAGACTTTGTTTGAATATTTCTACATACATATTTGTATGTGCTGAAAATATATCCGTGTATAGAGCAGAGCATTCAAGGGGATAAAGCTCTGAAAACTTCTTAAACATACTCAAGCACTTTGAGAAAATAAGTTATTGGATGGGGAAACAAGACCAGCGTCTTGGGGGGATATCAAGATGAAGCGGCATAACACATCCCACAGAAACAATGTGCTGCAGCCCACTATCCTACTGTGGTGAGTGCAAACTGAACTGGAGCCTGGGGAGCTCGAAGCAGCCATCTAAGATCCCCCCACTGAGTGCTCCTCACCCAGAGCAGAGAAGACTGGAGAATATGAAGACCTCAAGGGCTCCGAGGGTGAATGGGATATGGGAACCACGACCTCCACCAGCCTAAGACCAGAACTAGATGATGCCGCCTGGCTACCACTACAGACTGCTCTGATCAGGATCACAATAGAAGGCTCTAGATAGAATGGGAGGACAACACAGAACAGAATTCAAAACCATAAAAAAAAAAAAGACAAGACTTATGGGTCTGATGGTGTGGTAGCTACATAATCTGTTGTCAATTTCAGTCTTATGAATGAAGGGGTGGAGGTTAGTTAGCCTGTTAATCAGGTCGCAGCTTGATGACCTCAATTGGAAGCGCTAAGGAGATAAATAGCTCGCTAGAGATAGGACACAGGTGCACTCTCTGTGAGACATTGCTGTGAAAAAGACACATGGAACTACTCTAGAGCCCTGGAGCTGAGGAAGCCATGTGGAGACCACTGCCAGTGCTGAGATACCTTTACCACCACTGGATCTGTAAGACCTTCCACCCACTGGCCTGTGATCTTCCTGCATTCGGTGCGTGTTTCATGAGTCTGAAGAGGACTTAAGAGATTGTATTGGGCATATGGGCTAATATCGAACTTAAGGACTTGATCTAGACTGGGCTAGTTTCTCAATATTCAACTGCTCTTGTATATAAAGCTCTTTCTTATATGCATATAAGTGTCTATGAATTTGTTTCTCTTGTCAACCCAGACTCACACAAATGGAGATTGGTGATTCCTACAAACAATGACTGTTAGAAAGCTCTTTAAACCTGGAAACCAAACATATCACCTAGGGGATTCACCTTTCAGCCAAACAATGGGCAAGCCGAAAAAGTGAATAATAATACCTCTGGAGAGAGTACTCTTCAGAAAACCAACCATATAACACCAAAATAGCAGTATTTGCCTCGCAAATATATTCGGAAAGTAGGAGAAGGGGAGATAAAAAGAAAGAGAGAGCCAGGCACAAAGTGGGAAGGATGCCATTGTATCTAGTGGACTGCAACTAATGTCACAAAACAAAATGTGTACACGTTGTGTAATAGGAAAATAAAAAGGTGGGACTTCTTCCTAAAAATAACAATGGGAATTCCCCCTTCTCTTATTCTATAGTGTTTATCAAGCTGCCATATAAGATATTTATCGTGACAAGATATTTATGTTTATCACGTGCATGTTTACCCAAATAGAAGGCAGAGATCTTTGTCTGTTTCGTTAACTCCCACTTCCACTGTCTATACAAGACTAACCAAATGAGTGGGCGCTCAATAAAGATTTGTCAAATGAATGAAGCACACAAGAAAGAAAGCCAAGTTCCTTGGGATGAGACTCTACCACACAGAAAGCAATAGCCATCGACATAATTAGTAGCTCTGTCATTACCCAGAGTAGGGCCAAAGACTGGTAGGGCAGATATGGTAAGTGCTAGAAGCATGTTGTGTTAGGGGCACTTAAGTTGGTACCAACTCTCTGTGACCCCATGCGCAAAAGAGCACTGTCTGGCCCTGTGTCGTTCTCACAGTTGTTATGGTTGAGCCATTGTTGTAGCCGTGTGCCAATGTCCTACATGCGAGACCCAGAAATGTTGTTGTTGTTGACGCTAGGTACTGTTGGCTCGATTTGCTGTTTTAGTTCTGACTCATAGAGACCCTACAGAGAACAGAACAAAACACCACCCAGTCCAATACCACCTTCGCAATTGTTTTTATATCTGAAGCCATTGTCCCAACCACTATGTCAATCCATCTCGCTGAGGCCTAACTCTTTTTCACTGCCCTCTAATTTATCAAGCAGGATATCATTTTCCAAGGACTTCTCTAAAATAGACTAAACTCGAAATTGTCTACTGCAGATAATAGTCTGAACCAATTTGCTCAATTTTAGACCAAGTATCCTGTAGACCACTAAGAAAAGATAAAGTACTATAAACATGCACAAACTCTCAATGGTGGCTCCAAGTAGAAAAATCAGTAATTGCACAGACTATGAGAAGAATTGCTGATCGTATGTACACCTGTATCCTCCAGGGGCTGCTGTTGCCCAGGAGTCCATTCTAACCGATGGTGACCCCATATGTGTCAGAGTGGACTGGACTCCATAGGGCTTTCAAGGACGGAGGTTACAGAAAGACAATGCCAGACCTTTTTTCTGCAGTGCCTCTGGAGAGACTCTAGCTGCCAAGACTTTAGAAAGCGGGTGAGCACATTAACTGCTTGCACTAATTAAAGATTCTTATTTGTATGTCTCACTCCCTTAAAACTGCTACCATTGCCAGCTGTTTCTCTTTTACATCGGTGACTCCCACTTCCAGGAGATCTGGTGTCTACATCCCCTCCTGCAACAAGAAAGTCCACCACTTTTATGTGTCTTATACACTGATGTTCTGTGTAAGACTCACTTGAATACAGGGTATCCCTCATACAATAAATAAAAGTTTGGAACCTCCCGCACAGCCAGCAAGGAAATCAGTTCTAAATGACTGTTACAAGAATGGTAAGGAAAAGCAAAATAACCTAAACACACATGAAAGCAATTCCTACTTAGAGAAAGCTCACAGGCAACACAAAGGCACGGCAAAAACAAAAACAAAAGCTGTTGTGATAGAGCTGACTCTGATTCAGAGACCCTATAGAAGAACAGAACTGCTCCAAAGGGTTGCCAAAGCTGACATTGTACAGAAGCACATGGTCACATCTTCCTCCAGCAAAGAAGCTGGAATTTCAAGACACCAACTTTTAAACTAACAACGAGTGCTTTACCACCGTACCATCTGACTTCCACCATCGCACAAACACACAAAACAAACCCAAGCAGTGATTGGACTCGGGCTCGTAACAAACCTACAGGCCACGGTAGAACTATCCCATAGGATGTCCAAGGCTATCGAGTTTTCCCGTAACAGGCTGCCTCACCCAAAGCTTTGAACCACTGGTTGCTCTTCAGTTAACACAACGCTTTACCTAAGACATCATTAGGGCTTCTCATAGGGGCCCATATATTGAAAATAACCAACATGTACTATTCTAATGCAAAATTACCTATCGTTTGGATAGTAAAAAAATCACTACAGATTGATCCAAACGTCTCACAATCCTAAACACAGATCGTTTATTCCCCAGTAAGGAAGCTCAATGAAGAGTTGATACATTTGAGTTTTGGTATTGATGATGAATATTGAACGTACTGTGGACAACCTAAAGAACAAACAAATCTGTCTTGGAAGAAGTTCAGCCAGGATGCTTCTCAGACATATTTATCAAGAGCGGCCAGTCCCTGGAGAAGGACATCATGCTCGGTAAAGCAGAGGATCTGACCCAAATCTGAAGTCCCTCAAATCGATGAAATGACACAGTGGTTGCAACAATGGGCTGCACCATAACAATAATTGTGAGGAGGGCATACGACTGGGTAGACAGTGTCCTTCAATTGCACAAAGGGTCGCTACGGGTTGGAACCACCTTCTCGGCACCCAGCAATACCACAATATATTTGTCCCTAGTTAATAATTAAAGAAGCCTTTAGAGAAGTTTCAGAGAGCTGCTGCACAGCAAGGCGGCATATACACATCAGTGCAGCCAGTTACAAAGATCTAGTAGTGGTTCTCAACATGTAGGTTGCAACCCCTCTGGGGGTCGAATGACCCTTTCGCAGAGGTTGCCTGATTCATAACAGTAGCAAAATGAGAGTGATGAAGTAGCAACAGAAATAATTTTGTGGTGGGGGGGTCACCACCACATGAGGAACTGCATGAAAGGGTCGCCGCGGCATTAGGAAGGTTGAGCACCACTGCTCTAGAGAGTACTTCGTCTATCAAGGAGGAGAGGTGTGAGGGCATGTATCTCTGGCTGAATCACAATCAGCAGAAGCTTAAGGGATATTTAATGAATGTAATTTGCATATTCTCTTTTAAAAAAGCACCATTTAACTTGCTATAGGTAAAGGGGAAACACTAAGAGTTTTTATACAGTTGAAAAATAAGCTCAGTGCATGATAGT
>NW_022103896.1:47307615-47330988 GCF_000313985.2 Echinops telfairi | reverse complement strand
AATGAATGTACAAATGTGCTTTACACAATTGATGTATGTATGGATTGTGATAAGAGTTGCATGAGCCCCTAATAAAATGATTTTTAAAAAAAGAAAAATAAGTTCAGTATTATGGGGATATTTGGAGCAGAAAGAAGAATAAGAAAGAGGCAGAAAGTTGGAGTTAATAGATCGCAGAACCCTCCAGGGTGGTATCTAGAAATGAATGGGGCCCGAGCATAAAGGTGGGAATTCTTATAGGTGGTAGAGAGAGTCGGAGCATTTTTAAAATCTTAGACAAATCCACCGAGTTTGGCAACAAAATAAACAAGCAAGCAGGAAACTAAGAGACACAAACTCACTGCCACCGAGTCAATTCGGACTCAAATGAACTCTAATAAGGCAGGGTAGATCTGTCCCTGTGGGTTTCCTAGACTATAAATCTTTTCAGGAGTAGAAAATCTCATCTTTCTGCCAAGGACCAGCTGGTGTTTTAGAACTGCTAACCTTGTGGTCAGCTGCCCAATGGGTAACCCATTACAGCATCAGGGTCCCAGAGATCTAAAAAATCAAATCCAAACCTACTGCCTTTGAGTCGATGCTGACTCCTAGTGTCCCCCAAGAACAGAGCAGCGCTGCCCCTGTGAGTTTCCTGAACTGGACTCTTTATGGCAGTGGAAACCCCTGTCTTTCTCCCTCATAGCGGCTGCTGGAAGGACATAGTGACATCAGAAACCAAAACACAAAGGTCAGTTTCCCAAACTTTTCAGGGTCTCTTCTCCTTTAGAACAAAAGAGCAGAATATGTTCAATTTTAGCTCCAATGACTGAAGGTATCCCTTCAACACTGTGCTGTTCATATGTAAAACTCTACAGACATCCTAAACATCTGTCCCACCTGTGCTACCAGGCCATCTTCCTCTCTCTTAAGTAGGAAAACCACCTCTCCTCTCACCTGGGCTTTCCAGGAACGACTTTCTTTTCGGTGAGTCCTCGTACCACATTACAACCTGTTTACCAACCACCACACAGAATAAATACATGTTCAAAACATTCTTCGAAAAATTAAATTTCGTCTCCTTAAAAATGGAACCTGGTAAGGGGTGGGGAGCTCAGTTTCAGACCTGCAGGGAGACTTAAAGGGACAATCACACTAGGGAGGTCCACACACCTTAGAATAACCAGCCATTGTAGATAGAAAGGGCAGCATTTACTGAAGGATCAAGTTGAAGAGGCTAGCAAAGACTGAGGCAGGAAAAGGCAAAGACAAGGAGGAAGCGGGCTAAGAGCGGTTACACTGAAGCGATTGTAAAGAATGAGATGAGACACGATGTGTAGGAATTGTTGAAGGTAAAATTGATGATCTGCTCTGTGAACCCTCATCTAGTTCACAAGAAAAACTTTTAAATATATATAAACATAATTGAGTCTACATTTTTAAAACTAAATTTCAAACAAATGGAACCAAGGACCCACGAGCAAAGTGCCACAGACACTGATTTAGAAGTAGGGACATGACTCACAGTGTAGCTCATTGCTGCCAGATCAATTCTGACTCATAGCAAAACTATAGGACACAAGCGTGAACAGACACGAAGTTTCCTGTCATCAAGAACTTCACATTGTAACGCTTTCATCGAGTTAAACTTCCCTATTTAAAAATGTCTCACTGGTTTACCATTGCTCTGAGGATAAACTCCAGAATCCCTTAAATGGCCTACAACTTAGATTTATCTAGATAGGCTTAGTCTCTGCTTACCACCTCTTATCACATCTGAGCCTTCATTGCTTTAATCAGTTCACACTTCATCTCGGACCTTGGGGCCTCTTACTAAGGCTGGAAATCTCAGCTCAGAGTAAATTCACTCACACAAGGAAAGCTTTATTGATCGTCCCCCCCACCCCCACCCCCTGCTTCTTGTTCTATGCTCTATTGTTCCATCCAGTTTTTCCATTTAGGGTTTACTGCACCTACTACAATTTTATAAGTATTTGGTTACCTAACGTCTCTCCCCGGAAGATTCTCGATTTTTCTGGAAGGCAGAGACTCCATCTACTGGACCAACCCAGCCCAGAACTTGTGCTCTTTCCCAGCCAGCCAGCCCCACTCTTGGTGGGTCCATGGACAACAGAAAGAAGAAAGCAGGCCTCGGTCACAATTTCGTTGTGATCATTAGGGCTTTCATTGGCTTCCTCTTCAGAAGCAGGTTGCCAGGTCTTTCTTCTGAATCTCAGTCTGAAAGCTCTGCTGAAACTTGTTAACTTGGGTGACTTAGTTGAAATTTGGAATATTAGAAGCCTAGCTTCTAGCTTCTCAGTAACATGCGAATCACCAAAGTACCGGCAGAGAAACTGGTGGTAGCCTACTATCTAGTATGAGGGCACTTCATATCGTTAATGGAGAATGGGATTAAACTGTTAAAAATAAACCTTTTTTAACTGAAAAAGAAAGACAATAACAGAATTTTTCCAAGAACTTTTTAAAGAACCCTCATGAGTCTGTGTTAGACTCATTTTTTTAATTCTATGAGAAATACAGACTTAGTGGTTCTATATAGGTTAGAAATACAGAATTGGAGGTATAAGTAGAGCAAAACAGTTGGGACTAATTATTCCTAGCATTTTAAAGTATGATAGAAATAATGATGTAAGAAATGGTACAAACAATGAAAGCATTCTCTTGTATTTACGTTTCCTTCTCACTCCAATGGGACTCCCATCAACCCTATGCAAGCCACCCTAACAAAGGTACAAACTCTTTTGTCTTATTTCTAAAAGACCGTGCTTCTTCTTTAGCTACTTGACCTCGTAGTATTGTCCTTTGCTTTCTTTGGCCAATCATCCTTTTCTCCTATGGCAACAATATTCGTGATTGCTAGACACTGCGACGATTTCTCTGCTTCTGCTTCTGCTTCAGCCACTCACCCCGCTTCCGCATGGCTGCACGCCTTCTGGCTCTGGAGAAGACCTTCTCTCCTCACGGCAATCCCGCCCAGGAATGACTCTCTTGGGGGTCACTTAATATGTCCAACTACTTAACGTCTCTGCCTGGATGACCCATGGTTATCTATCGCAGTATCCTCTAGATAGTTAGAATCAAGTCCACTATCTTCCTTTGGAAATCTATGCCTTCTCTCCAAGTCTAATCACAGATGATAATCATCACATACCTTAAAAAGCCCCAAATCATCCTAGACTCTTCTTTATCGCTCCCTGCCCTTCCTACTTCTAAATACCTTCAGGACCCACCCTCAGTTCACTCAGGCCAAGGTTACAGAGCCAAACTCCAAACTCATTGCCATCAAGTCAATTCTGATTCATAGCAGCCCTACAGGACGGAGTAGAACTGGCCCTGTGGGTTTCTGAGACTTTAACTCTTCTGAGCAATAGAAAACCTCTTCTTTCTCCTAGAGTGGGCTGGTGGTTTCAAACAGCTGACCTTAGAGTTAGCAACCCAAAGCATAACCACTATACCACCAGTGTTCCTTCGGAGCTACAAAGGAACCACCAAAACCCCAATCTCACTGCCATCGACTCATAGCATCTCTATCTAGGGTTTCTGAGGCTTTGTCAATCTTACACGGGAACAGACTGCCTCATCTTTGTCACTCAGAGTGACTGGTGAGTTTGATCTACTGACCTTTCGGTTAGCAGTGCACCAGGGCTTAACCTCTAAACTTGTTTCCTCTACTCTCAAGACTTCTCTGATCTAATTCCTTCCTTACTGAGCAGCCTGAACAATATCCTCAAATGTGAATGCGAGTTAATCTGCATATAATACATTTTTAATCCTTTTATTATTATGAACGTTATCATGATGAAAGATTAGGATCTTTATCTTTTCAACTCTATCTCCAGGCTCTAAATATAATGAGCTGTCAAACATTATGTTAAGTAGTATGCTATAGCCATCTAAAATTACTAAATCAATAATAAAAAATGTACAATCCAATAAAAGAAAAAAGCAATCTGAGTAGGAATAGAAAATGCACAAAATAAATACAAATGAACTGTCATCTTAACAAAAAGAGTTTAACCTCACTATTAGTGTTATTTTAATTAAGAGAAAATGTGCTTACTTAATCTAACAGACTGATAGATTTTTTAATGATAGAATTTTATTACAGTTTAATAGACTTGCTAAAAACTGTACTAATTTTCATGAAATTTTAACTTGAAATTTCAAAAACAGTATTTGTCCATTGCTTCTAAATTGTATATCTTTTTAACACATTCATTGTATTCTTTGGAAAGTACTTTCAATAAATAACATCAAGTATACGAAGATGATTAGAATGAGGAAACATTGAAATAACCTAGCCATTCAAGAGTGAGGGTTTGGCAATTCAAATTCTGGCAGAACCATCCAATAGTAAAGAATGGCTTGTCATGTTAAGAAGTTGGTGGGTTTTGTTGTTGTTGTTATTGTTTTTAATAAAAACAGTAACAAAGCTGTATGTCTTACAAGTTTCTGTTTTAAACAAATAAACCTATTTCAGTCATAGATAGATAATGATTGTATGTGGTTGTGTATATTTAAAAGTCTGGAAGGATATGTACATTACGGATCTACATCAGACTATTAAGGAAACTGGCGATGCAAGGGGTTAAACATTGGACTGAGAAATTCAAGTTCAGCAGAAAGATGATATATCCCTGGATACTCTATGGGTTTCTACTCTGTTCCTGAGTGTCACAAGGAGTTGGAAACAACTCATGAGCAGGGGTCTGGGTTTATCTCTTAAATCAGTAGTTGACCTTGGTGAAAAACTTCCAAAGACAGTGCCAAACAATCAAAGTGTAAAAAAAAGTTTTTCTTTTAAATCAGTATAAGCACATTTTAATCCTATATGTAAGCAACTCTAAAACCCCTATATTTCCACCCTACAACTTCTCTGCAACCAGGATGACTCTGATACATCCCTGGAACCATAAAGACGTTGTCTAGATCAGAGACACGGGGTTTTTCTCGGTGAGTGATTCATAAAATAGCTCTTTGCCTTAACCTAAATTAGATAAAATATTGATTTTTCTAGGAATAAAGCTACCCATAGGGAAAAAAATAAAATGAAGAGATGAACATACTCTGTTCTATTTGGAACCACCAAGAGTTGTCCAGATCCAGATGGAAGGAAGGAGAGAAAAAGTGGATTCAAGGCAAAGGTGTGGGGATCTAAGACAGTGCAGGGATGGTGGGCTATACAAACCCTTAAACAGAACAGCAGGGGAACAAGCCCTCTCTCAGTCATCCAGAGTGCCTGGCATCCGTGTTCATGGAATCAAGGAAGGAATGCTATTTTATTGATAAGGAATTTGACACACAACAGACAAAAAGCAAAAGCCTTAGTTAGATGATTTAAATATTTACCTGGGTGAGGTGCAGGAGAGGTGAGAAAGGACATCTAGAAACAGAGCACTATGAGAATAAATTATCAAGTTATCTCCAAATAAATTACCAATTCCCCATAAAACATTTGAGGGATACGTAAAACATTACATAACATTTACATTTACATAACACAACATTTAGTGAAAAGCATTTCCAACAAATATTTATGTTCTTGACAAAGGTATCCAAAGGCAAGCATGGCTGCCTGGGACTTGCATTAACAAAGGACTCACAAAGAACCCTGTTTACACACCAATTGAGAATGGAGCGCATGCATTTACAGGGGCAGTTCTCCTTGGCTTAACATGATCATTATATAGTCAAAGATCAAGCCCATTAAGTCTCAAGCGTTTTCTGAACTTCACATTCAGATTTCCTAATAGACTGAAGTCTCATATTTTGCATGATACAGTTTTTCTAAGAGCCTCCAACCTTAAATTAATAAAGTTAATTCAAAGAAGGTGCCCTAATTAATTAATTGCTAATAAATATTCTCTCTGGAGAATATTTAGATGGAAGCTCAAGTTCTACATGTGCCAAAGAAATAGCTACCTATATGCAATTAAATGATCTAAGTAAGTCTATGTTCACTTCTTTTAAGACACATTAATAATAGGCATACATTTAATTGAAGAAAGACCGTGAGGGGCCCTAGGTCCCCCAAACCCTGGCCAGCTGTACTATGAATGTCACATTTTTACCATTCACACACCACCTTAAGTTCCAGGGAGGGCTCTCAAGTGAACATATAAATAAATTTCAAGTTAATAAGTCTTTAATGTAGCCTCGACTGTATTTTTACTTTAAATGTGGGTAAATATGTTATTAAATTAAGATGACAGTCTAAATTACCATCCATTTACCAGGAATCATTTATATTTCATATAGCACTAGAGATGTCTTCTCTGAGCTTATGAAGAATTATAATGGGGGAAGATCAAACCAAGCATTGATGGACAACTATAAAGAGCATTCCATGTACAAATGAAAAATGCTGCTTGCTAGAGATCTATAGGCTCATTTTCAAAATCAGACCCTCCTTGATACCATTTGTCAGACAAATGAAGTGCACATGTAATAAAGACCTTGGTACAAAGTACTGAGGAAGCTGTTCTCCATCACAGGTTACGATGTTAGGAGGCACGTCCCAATGTTGCAGACAATAAATTCCCGGTAGAATACAACCCAAATCACTCCTATGGTAACGTCATTACTCCTTCCAGAAGCAAAAGAATAGCATTTTCAGAACATGACAAATACCACCAAAGAAACCCAATGTGATTGTGAAAGTAAACATTCCTATGGTCATAATAAAAATAAATAAGTCACTGTGAAGTTATTTCGAGTGGTCGAACCATCACTTATGAGTGCCTTTCCTTCTCTGAAATACTGATTAGCATGTTGCTAAAAGGTACTGATGCCTATGAAAGCAAGCTCATGTGCTCTTACCTTCATGTTCTTTCTCTGAACAATAGCAACTTACGATTACCAAGGCAACACACACACACAAGGGCTAGACTTTGCTCTGATGGTGTTTACTGACAACTAGCTTGGGCTGCCACTCCACAAAATGATGAAGTCGGCAAGGATGGAATCTTTAGTGGGTCACTGTTCTCCTTTGTTTGTCTCCCTTCACTTCCTTCAAGTCTTCTCACTTCCAAGAAATGTGGGAGTCTACCTCTGTTGGCTCAGGTGTAGTCTCACTTTCCATGGGGCAGGCTCAGGTTTGTGTTCTGGCAATGCACCTCATGAGCAACCACTATCTATCCATCAGTGGAGACAAGCACATTGCTTAGATGCTGAATAGGTTTGACCAAAGCTTCCAGACTAAAAGTGACTCGAAAGGAGGGCCCAGGTATCTACTTCTGAAAAATCAACTAATCAAAACTATCCACCAGAAAATAAAATCATAACCAAAAAAAATCATATTGATGTGAATGAGGGGGAGGTCAGAGTGGAGACCCAAAGCCTGTAAACAGTTGGACATCCCCTTACAGAAGTGTCATAAGGAAGAAATGAGTCAGGGTACAGTACAGCACCAACAAAACATACAACTTTCCTCTAGTTCTTTAATGCTTCCCTCCCCCCCTCCCCCCCCTATCATAACCCCAATTCTACCTTACAAATATGACTGGACCAGATCATGTACCTTGGTACAGATAAGAGCTTTCAACACAGGGAATCCAGGATAGAAACCCTCCCCACCCCTCACCCCCAGCACCAATAATGAGAGTAGTGATACCAGGAGTATAAGGGGAAGGTGGGGGAGAAAAGGGGAACCAATCACAAAGATCAACATATAATCACCTCCCAGTGGGGAGGGCAACAGAAACGTGGCTGAAGGGAGGCAGTGGTGGGTGTAAGACATGAAAAAAATAATAATTTACAAATTATCAAGGGTTTATAAGGAAAGGAGCATGGGGAAGGGGGGAAATGAGCTGACACCAGGCGCAGATGTTTTAAAAATGATGATGGCGACATCTGTACAAAGGTGCTTGACATAATGTATGCATGTAGGTAGGTACTGTGATAAGAGCTGTAAGAGCCTCCAATGAAATGATTGTAAAAAGAAGCATTTTAAAACACTATGAATTAGAATAGTCCCACCTGAAACTGATCATGGGAAGGGTGGAGTTTCATTTCATTCAATGGTTTGTGGGGTCAC
Organism: Echinops telfairi; assembly: GCF_000313985.2. Lineage (NCBI taxonomy): Eukaryota > Metazoa > Chordata > Mammalia > Afrosoricida > Tenrecidae > Echinops > Echinops telfairi. Next base: position 47,322,956 of record NW_022103896.1, on the reverse strand, counting down.
CAGGAGGGGAGGACAACTCAATAGCAGTCAACAGCAATAACAACAGCTAAAGATATGAAATTGGGGCAAGCCTTATCTCAGCTTAAGATGCCGACCTTCAGATCTGTCCCAAACACCAACTTCTGGGATTCAGGTTATAATAATCGTTACAATTCGTGGACTTCAACTGGCTTGGGAGTAAGTGGCTAAAACAGGGTTCAGCAAACTTTTGAGACAGAAGAGCCAATCCTGTCCCTGAAAACAAGTGAAAAAACATTCAAGAACCCAAAATATATATTTACAAACAAATTAAGTCCCTGTTACCTGAACATGGAAGTAAGTTCTATTTTCATCTTCAATTTCACTTCAGAGCCACATGTACGTACCAAAAGCGTCACATGAGGCTCTTGAGCTGCAGTTCACCGACATTGAGGCCACAGCATCAAAGTCATCCAGGAGACTGACATAAAGCCTCTCAACTCAGGCATGCATAACCACCTACTCCTTGAATGATGACTGCCCAGGTGAGACACTGCTACCGTGGGAGGGGCAAGGGCAGAGAGATACATCATCCAACTGAATGGCGCGACTTCTGCTTAGGCTTCACATATACTTGGTGCTCTCAATAACAGCTGCATTTACAAGTAATTAAAAAAATTAATTTCAAGCTCTTTCTCTGCCTTAACTTAAAGTTAAATGTTATAGGTTTTCTCTAACACCTTCGGGAACCAAGGCTGGATCAGTGGAACAGACACTTAAAAGAGTATTACAAATAGTTCCAGGCAGAACTATTCATCTACTCCATATCTGCAATTCAATGCATAAGGACTGTCTATTAATGAACAAGGTAAATATTAAAACAATTATTATCCCATTTCCCCTCTTCGAATGGTCAGCTTGTTTTCACCGTTTCACTTTCAACATAAATGCCATCTCGTCAATGAATCCTAACGCACGCAGGTTTCTGCTCTCACGTGGGCTTCTTTCAGAATGCTTCTAAGACTCGAAAATCCGAATATAGTTGAATTAGACTTTTAGGCTGCCTCCCACCCCAGAGAAGTGAGGCATCTCAGCCTTAGTATGCAGACATAGATTCAAAATTATCTCCTGGGATAAATGAGAAAGGCGCTCTTTTAACAGGGCAACAATGGGGGTGTAAATTGGGTTATAAACCAGCAAGAAAGTCAGTGTGGAGGAGTCATAAACCAGAAATACAAAGGAAAGGTTCGGAGCTGTGAGATCATGCGCAGGTCTGGGTTAGATGGGTGTTCAGTTGCGTGAGGTGATAGAGCAAAGAGGGAAATGGGTCAAAGGAAATGAAGAAGGCTTTCAAGATTAATTGAGCCCACGCAAGTGCAGCCTCGTACAGCCTAAATAAGAAGCTGGGGAGTCATCAAGTAAAAACGGTGGGTGTATTAATCTTGGAACATCACTTCACTTGCCTCAATTAGCCAGCCAATTCTTATTCTGCCACTACTCAGAAGATAAGCTCATGCCCTACTTCAGAGACCAATGTGAAGTTCATCAAGCATACAGCTTAGAAAACTTCATCCTCAAAATTCCTGAAGAGGTGCCCATTCCACTTGCAGGGTTTTTCTTCTAAGTTTCAGTAGACTCTCTCCTTGATTTCCAGCTTGTCTGGCTCTACCTTCTCCTTCCTAGACCTACCCATGTATGCTGAAGTCTCCCCGTCAAAAACAAGCCGAGGCCCACCTCCATTTAGATGGCCCTTGTACCAGTCTTTTACTGCCAAGAGCTTAAAGAGGAGGACTCAGTGGCTCTGGCAGCAGCATCTCTCCCATCCAGTCTGCAACATGCTGCATGCAAGCTCCAAGAAAGGGGTGGAGCTGCTGATGACGAACTTCCCTCAACATGGCCAAGTCCGAGAGGCCATTTTGATGCCTCTCCATACCTAGCCACCCTGCAGTATTTTGTGTTGTGCACCATGCGTTCCACATGACTCTGGGCCCCTTGTCTTCATGATACGTGAATCTCCTGAGAACTCCATCATGGTTGTTGTTTCTGTTTGACATTCCTTGTGCCCTGGAACTCCAAGTTATCCCCCGCTACCCCCAAGCCATTCCTCTCTTTCCACTACACATGTCCCTCCTAATTGAATTGATCCAGAGACTGAAATTATCCAGGGTGACTTCAAATGCCTACAATGATACACATATTTTAACCAACCTGCAGATATCTCTGCAATAAAGTACCAGACAAACTTTAAATGTAATATTTCCAAAATAAACTTACCTTTTCATATATTATTTCCACTTCTGTTTGATGGCAACCAGTGGCCTAAATCAGACATGAGAGACATCCTAGACCCCATTACTCTCATGCACTGTTCCCATGCCCAACTGACTGGCTCACTTCCTACTTCTGGAATCTGGCCCCATGTCCTACATCCCACCCCCTACTTCATTGGCAAGTAGTAAATCAAGGCTTTACACCCTATCTCATCTGGTATGCTACACAAATCATCTTCTTTGCTTTAACTTCCACATCCAACACTTGGCAAAATGACATTAACATTCAAATCCAATGATGTGACTCCCCACTGAAAAGCACCCAATGTTTTCCTTTTTGCCGCTGCCAGCTACAAGGCAGACCTGTGGACTTGTTACTTCCTCATGCTGTAAACTCCAATCATGCTAGTTCCTGCTTGACTGCTAAGGGACAGATCAGCAGTTCAAAGGCACCAGCCACTCTACAGAGGGAAAGATGTGGCAGTAAGCTTTAGTAAAGATTTATAACCAAGGACATCTTGCAGAGCAATTCCACTGTCCAAGAAAGGTCACCATGAGTCACAAATTAGCTCAAGGGCAATGAATTTTGGCTTTGGTTTATATTAGAAAGTTAATCATGGCCTTTTGGGGGCTCTCCTTGGCATGTATCTATCAGAGAATTTGGACATGTTATCAAGAGAGACCAGTCCCTGGAGGACATCATACTTCTTAAAGTGGAGGGGAGCGACGAAGAAGGACCTCCATGAGAAGAACTGGCACCGTGGCTGCCAAATGGTCTCAGACAGAGAAACAATTGTGAGGCGGTCACATGATCATGCAGTGTGTGTTCTGTTCTACATAGTGCTGCTCTGAGTTGGAACCAACTTGACGGCACCGAACAACATCAAGAGCAATTAGCATCCTTCGCCACAATCACTGTATTTCAGGTATATAACCATGTGCCCTGATGATGCAATGGGTTAACAAAAAGGCTTCTAACCAAAAGGTTGGAAGTATTTGGCTTCTAACAAAAAGGGTGGAAGTTCAAAGCCAGCAGGCACTCCATGAGAGAAATATGTGGCAGTGTGTTTTCATATGTTTTATAGAGCTATTCTGGCAAGGGAACCCCATAGAACTATTCTACCCTGTCCTATAGGTTTGATATGAGTCAGAGTCAAAGTAGTGACAGTGGGTCTAGTTTTATTTGATCCTCGTACGTGTATGTGCTGTACACCCATACACACGGGCGAAACGTTTCTTACTAAATCAGGGTCTGTGCCCAACTAATTATTCCATTCCCAGTGTCCTGTAGAGATTTTAGTACACAGCTAGTTGTGAATAAATACTGCCCAACAAGTGGCTGGAAGTCAAAGAACTGGGACTTGGAACAATCAAAAGTAAAGAAGGTATGCTTTTGTTTTTCAATTAAGAACAAAGTTCAGAAAGAAGACACGATAGGGTTGCTGTGAGTCGCAACCATCTTGATGGCACAGACTGCCCTAGACCCAACACGCGTCTGGAGGTCTGACTGCTGAAACCCACAGCACCAGACAGCGTCCCTGTCAAGACGCACGCCAGCCTGTGTGATCACGCGGTGCGCACGGGATCAGCTATCAGGCATCAGAAGAACCCAAACAAACTACTGATGTGAATGAGTGGGGCATGGAGTAGAGACCCAAAGCCCATCTGTAGACAATTGGACATCCCCTCACAGAATGCTCACAGGGAAGAGATGAGGCAGTCAGGGTACAGTATAGCACCGATGAAACACACAACTTTCCTCTAGTTCTTTGGTGCTTCCTTCACCCCACTATCATGCCCTCAATTCTACCTTACAAATCAGATTAGACCAGAACATGCACACTGCTACAGATAAGAACCTGCAACACAGGGAATTCGGGAAAGATAAACCCCTCAGGGTCAACAAGGAGAGGAAAGATACCACAAGGATTAGGGGCAGGGGGGGAGTGGGGGAGAAAGGGAATATCGATGACAAGGATCAACTTAGAACCCCCTCCCAGGGGGCTGAGTAACAGAAAAGTGGATGAGGGGTGACAGAGGATGATATAAGATATGAAAAAAATAATCTAGAACTTATCAAGGGTTCCTGAGGGAGGGGGGGAGGGGGAAGAAATGGGGAGCTGATATCAAGGGCTCAAGTGGGAAGAGAATGCTTTGAAACTGATGATGGTGGCATATGTGCAAATGTACTTGACACATTGGAGGAATATATGGATTATGATGAGATATAACAGCTCCCAATAAAAGTACTTTAAAAAAAAAAGCTTTCCCTATCATAATTCAATGCACATCTTACTGTAGGTATTGTTTTCTGTGGAGTATCCTGGAATATCACTCTTATTATTAATATGTTTTATCTTTTAAGCAACAGATATTTATTGAACATTTGCTAGGTGTCATGTAACTTGCTAAGTGCTTTTAAATGTGCTAACTCACTGACTCTTTACAATAAGTCAACGCAAGGGTTATTATTACCATTTTATAGGTCAAGAAACTGAACCTTTACAAGAGTAAGCCATTTACCCATTATCAAACATCTTAAACAAACAGGATTTAAATTCCAGGAGCTTTCACTGCCCACTGCTCCCGATTTCATTATAGTACTATACCACTAACAGTCCTCACCCTGCCTACAGTCTTTATCTTCCTCCAGGCTAAACAATTTCTACCACCAAGTAAATAATAATAAATTTTTAAAGGCTAGCAAGCTTCTGTGAAGGCACGAGCCATGTTTGACTTATTCATGACTTGGCACAAAGTAGATGCTCAGTAAATATTTGCTGGCTGACTAGCTCACTGAATGAGAGACTGTTTAAAACGGTACACCTAATTTTTTCTTCTTTGTCTCTCTCCTTTATGAAAATAAGAGTGATTCTTTAAAATCTTTAAAAAGACTTTTCCATTATATGAAGACAAAATGCCCATTGCCTCTGAAAGGGTGATCACCTGGCAAAGAGTAGACAGTTAGTTAGGAGTGCAGGTCTGACGGCAACAGTCCTTAATCAGAGTACTGATTCACTGACTAACCGGGGGAAATGGCTTATCTCTCTGACCTCCAATCTCTCACCTGTAAAGCAGAGTGACCATCGAACCACCACAGGAGGTGATTTTCAGGGCTACGTAGGAAAAAATATATGTGATATACACTTACACATTGCCTGGAACATAGCAGAGAATTAATACATAGCTTCAGCAACTATTTTTAAAATGCTCAGAATGAGAACGTAACTGGCATACACACTAAAGTGCTTTCACTGATTAAGTAATGATCATTTACATTAAATTCTTATGCCCTATCTTATTACTTTAGTGTTGTGGACCACATCTTGAAATCCACACATGTGACTTAGAAAGTTAGCAAACATCTATATTTTTATACAAAGCATCGACTTCTAGTACTCTTTTCTCCCAGTTCCTATTTGTTCATGTCCACCGAATTCACCCAAACGTCAATCTAGATCTCATTTCCTTCACAGGGAGGCATAGCTCTTATTTGGTGCACATTTTTTTTTAAGATGGATGAGAAAGCATCTCAGGACAGAAGTTTAATTCACACTATTTCTCAGTCTGCTCTGTTAGCCTATTCCACTGGGAAGCATGGTCTTCCCTCCCTCCCTCCCAAATAAAGACTTTCAAAAGGAAAACTAAAAAGCTAATCTGATTCTGTTTATTAAATTATCTTCAGAAACTGCCATCCATTATTTAAGACTTTTTGAGATAGCCTCAAAAAATGCCCCTCCACTGCACTTGTAAAAACTCTTTCGCAAAATGAAATTCTTGACTCTTCCTCCTGTGAGCCGTAGTCACCAAGCAAGAAATCTCTGTGGAAGAAAAGAAGCTGACTGGAACCCCAGCAGGCAGCACAACCACAACCCACTGAACTCACCTTCCTCACCTGGATTCTGACTCAGAGGGACCCTACCGGCCAGAGTTGAACCACCCCTGGGGGCTGCCAAGCCTGCACACCTTGGTACAGAGTGGCAAGCCTCACTGCCCTCTTGAGGAGCAGCTGGTGGTTTCAAACTGCCAGTCTCGGGGCTATCAGCCTAATGGTAACCCACAGGGGTCTTTGCATGGCTATAGCAGCGGTACAAACGGTCTTCATAATTCATTGTTGTCTTCTAAAATTTAATAAAAACTAAACACAAATCCACTGCCATGGAGTCAATACCAACTCCTAATAAGAGGGTTTCTGAGGCTGTTAATATTCCCAGCAGCAGAGAGCCTCAACTTTCTCCTGACTTTGAACTGTTGATCTTACAGTTACAGGCCAATGCTTACTTAACAGCACTCGGTCTCCAGTTGTGAAATTACATAGGGAAAATATTAATGTAAATGAAACACACAGCCTTGCTGTTTTATATTTCATAGTAAAAATCATACAAAACATTAAAAAAGGCATGTGAAGTTTATATGTTCTGTTTAATAATATTAAAAATTATAATATCTTTTAAAATTATTTTATTGGGGGCGTGTACAACTCTTAATCACAATCCATCCATCCATCCATTGTGTCAAGCACATTTGTACATTTGTTACCAACCAAGGACTCAAGTAGAAAGAAAATGTTTTGAAAATCATAATATCTTAAAATGAATTGATTCCTAAAGTTATATATGAGATAACTTGCTTCTTTTATACAACTATATCTTAGTTATTGTCTAGCTCTGTTATAACAGAACCACCACCTATGGGTGACTTCCGAAACAGAAATTTGCTTTCTCACAGTTTTTAGGTGGCTCGGAGTTTGAATGCAGGTGCTGGCTCTCGGGGCAGGCTTCCTCTCTCTGCCAGCTCTGCATGAAGCCCCTTCTCTTCAGGGTCTGCTCCTGGGCAATCTTCAGATGGTTTGGTGTCTCTCCTCCCCCACCTCCCTTTGCTCCCTTGCTCATGTAATCTCTTAGATCCCAAGAATCCTGCCTCATTAGCGTAAAAATGACAACCCATTCTGATAAGTTATAGGTGTGCGCTCATTTTTGCAGCCACTGTGTCAATCCAACTCCTTAAGGGCTCTCCTCTTTTCTTCTTTTAGGCTAACCCTCTACTTTATCAAGGATGCTAGCCTTCTCCTTGTGGCATAAAGGTTAGGACACACAACACACATCTTTATGGAGGAGGAAATCCAATCTGCAGCACACTGCAAAGTCTTACCATTCAAGATGCTCTGGGTCAGGAATCACATGGATCAACAAATACACAAAACTCAGACAAAGCTCACAGTACATAATGTACCTCCTCTGCCTGCACTCACAAATCCTTGGAGAGTAGCTAAAATGAACAAGCAAGCATTAGCTAATTCGGAGGCTATATTTTATCACTTTCCTTGCTCATTCTCTTGTACAGAAATTAATTAATAGCGATAGGGCAAAAGATAAGCAGCAGGAGAAAAAAGGTCAGAATTAATTTGGTCTCTGAATCAAACAGGCAGGATGCAACGAGGAGTTGACTGTATGCACATTTTGAGTGAGCAAAGGGACATGCCATCTGCAGGCTCTCACAGAAGGATAGCTACGCAGAAGTCAACACCAGACTGGGAGGCACTGTCTATGGAAAATGATGACACAGAATGAAGAGTATGCAGTCCTTTCAAGAGGGTGACGAGATGAACAGCCTGCAGAGTTGGGCTCAATAATCAACTTCGATTAAATGCATGCTCTTGAGAAGAGCCCCATTTTACTCTATAAAGCCAAGTTTGCAACATACCAGAAGCAGGTTTGACCCATCCACTGCTACTGAGTCACTAGCAACTCAAAGCAATTCTTTAGGACAAAGTCGGAAACTTAAACTGCCAATGATTCAATTCGAATTCATAGTGACCCCATAGGGTAGAACACAATGGCTCCTGTGGGCTTCCAAAATTGTAAGTCTTCACGAGAGCAGTGGGGGGACCAAGTACAAGGGTCTACATATAACCCCTTCCCAGGGAGGATGGACAACAGAAACATGGGTGAAGGGAGACAGTGTCAAGGATTCATGAGGGAGGGAGGGCAGGGGAGGGGAGAAAATGAGGAGCTGATATCAAGGGCTCAAGTAAAAAGAAACTGTTTGGAAAATAATGATGGCAACATATGTACAAATGTGCTTGACACAATGGATGGATGGATGTGTGGATTGTGAAAAGAGTTGTAAGAGCCCCTAATTAAATGATTTATTTTTTTTTTTAAAAAAGGAGCAGAAAGTCTCATCTTTCTCCTAAGTAGCAATTGTTGGATTTGAACTGCTGACCCTGCAGTTAGTAGCGGAAAGCATAACACATTATGCCACCAAGGCTCCTTAGGACTACTCTATAGTGTCTGCAAATCTTTATGGAAGCAGACTGCCTTGTCTTTCTCCAGTAGAATGACCAGTGGATTTGAAGCACAAACCTTTCTGTTAGCAATGTGATGCTTAACGCACTGTGCTACCAGGACCCCCTGAAGCAGGCTTAGACTACATGTAATGAAGTTTACCTTAAATAAATATTAATGGAAGCAGTAGTGTCATCATCGATATTACTTCTAATTCAGCATTTAAGGAGAGCCAAGCATTTGTGAAATGCTAATAGTATTTCGTTTGCTACTCAGGCCAATCAGATGAGAAAATTGAGGAGCAAAAAGGTTAAGCAAGTGAACGAAAGGCAGACTCACATCCAAGTTCTGTTTGACTCTAAAACCCAAGCTCTCACCCACCATATTACCCTTCGAATGTAAGCCATGTTAGTTTAAACAAAGGTACTCTCATGAGTCAGGTGATTCCACTATACTGCAGCTATACACAGGATACAAATACCAGTAATGAACATGAGCCTAGCTAGGGTATTTAGAAAGGAAAGGAAAAGACATTCACAACTATGATAGCACTGATAACAAAAATAAATGTTATCTCAAAAGTACTGAAGGTATGAAATGCAGATAGAAACTATGCAAAAGTCAACCTGTAAATGGTAATTAGTGCATTACCAAAAGAAATCAGTATAATTGCAAGGGGATTTCAAAGCTTTGACAAAATTACTATGCTAGGTTTTGACTTGCTTAGTGTCTGTGTCCCCTTCTTTCCCTCCTAGTTCTTCCATTTGCAATGGAAATGTCTATTGTGTGCTTGTTCCATCACCCTATTTTGGACCTAGAGAGCGCATAGTCTAGATTTCACAGGCTCACAGGTGATGAGGAATTTTGCCCTAGGATGGCATACACCTGAAAGTCTCACTTATATTTGATTTAGACGATGCAAAAAATGACATTTTGGACTTGGAGTTGATTTATGACTTTCGGGAAGAGGTAGTGGGGTTTTTCGTGTGGCAAACACAAAAATGAATTTGAGGGGCTAATTAGTGGAATGTTATGGAGTAAATTATATCCCCAAAAGGTGTATGCTATAAATCCTAAGCTCTATGACCAGAGTTACCAGAGTCCTGGGGTATAATCGGTTACGAGTTGGGTGGTTAATCATAAGATCAGCAGGTCGAATCCACCAGCTGCCCCATGGGAGAAAGGTGGGACTTCTGGCTGCCATCAGGGCAGTTCTACTCTGTCCTGCAGGCTTGCTCTGAGTTGGAATCGACTTCAGTGAGTGTGGTTTTGATTCCCAGAGTTATAATTTCACTTGGGGCTGGGTGCTTTTGTTATGATAAGGCAGGATTAGTGTCGGGTGTGTTTTGGGTTCATCTCTTTTCAAATATAAAAGAGATTAAATAAAGGTGTGGAGGCAAGATGGGCAAAACAGATTCTAAGACACCCAGAGATCTCCAAGAAGCAGAAGCTGGAGAGGCAAGGACCTTTCTCTGGAGCCAGCAGAGAGGTCAGCCTACAGCCCACCCTCTGAGTTTAGACTCCTACCTCCTAAAGGATGAGACAATACCTTGCTGTTTGTTAAAACCATCTACTAGGGTATATCTGTGATAGCAGCCCTTGGTAACTCAAGCCCTTACTAACTCTGGTAATTGCTTCCTGATTAATCTCCACTTGTGCCTCTCCATCTCCATGGCAATCCTTCTCCTTCATGCCCCCTACTAGATGCTAAATTCCATCAGTCAAGAGACTATGTCTTCCTCTCTTTGAAACCCCTACAGTGCTCAGCGCAAACCTTGCCTGGAGTCAGTACTCAAATCCTTTTATAATAACGGAATCCTTCTCTTCCATGCAGCCACTAACACTTGGTTGCACTTTGAAATGATATCTAAGTAGCTGTTTAATTCAGTTCCTTTGATGTGGGGCAGAACCACACAGAGCTCAGAGAATTCAAGTGGTCTGAGAAAACGATTCGCATGATTAAACTGAGCATGCTGGGAAGTCAGCACCGCACCTTGTGTTCTCCTGGAACACACAAACAGTTCATCCATTCTGTTGTGACTCTTAGGAGCCTTCGAGTCGATTCGGAATCAGAGCGACCCAAGGTGAAAACTGCCACCTAGGGCTTCCTGGGGGGTAATCTTCAGAGGCTCAAAACACCCAGTCTTTTCTCCTGGGGAGTCACTGGGTGGTTTTGAATTGGCAGCCTGTCAGTTAGTAGTCAAGAGCCTAGTCATTGTACCACCAGGGCTTCTCTATTTCACATCTTTAATTCACAGCCATCGAGTTGACTCTGGCTCACAATGACTCTCCAGGACAGGGAGGAACTGCCCCTTAGGGTTTACAAGACAATCAATATTTTCAGGTGTAGAGAGCCTCATCTTTCTATGGAGGAGCAGCTGGTGGGTTTAAACCACTGACCTTGTTATTAAGCAGCTCAATATGTGACCAGTTGCCCTATCAGAGCTCCTTTAATTTCTTCTGTTATCTTCCCATAATCCCATGCACACATTGTTTCAGATTGTCTCTGCTTGGGAAAAAATAAAGAACATGTTCTGCATATTTGGCATCAACCTGGATGGCATAAACCATTAACACGATGGGCTGCCAAACAGGTGTGCAGTTCAAGTTCACCCACAGGTGCTTGAAGAAAGGCCCGGCAATCTACTTCCAAAATCCCATCCATAGAAAACCACAGTTGCACTCTGACACATATAAGTTGGAATCCACTAGACCTTAACTGGCTCAGGCAGTATGTGAGGGAAACTGCCTGACAGTCCTCAATACATATACTGCTTATTCAGAGAAATGTGGATCCTAAATCATAGTTTATAATAAGAGCTCCAAATAGTGCCTTTAACATGATTTACATGACGACTTTTAGTATCGCTTCTCCTTTACTGTGAGTTTACCTTTGGCAAATACCTGTTCTTCAGTACCTCCTATCTGAAATGGGCTTTAAAGTACTAGGATATAGCTGTCAGAGGCCAAGAGAGACAACATACACACTTGACTAGTCTGTACACAGTAGTGCTTAAGTTAAAGGATTCACACTGACATACAAAGTACCAGAAAATACAAATTGGACTGGATACTCCTGGTAGTAAAATAAACATTGTATGATGCACTGAATAACAAATAGTAGGCATAACCAGGAGGCATAGTAAGAGCTTCCGATGAGACACCATTTAGCTATCTGATACATGACATTGTGCAGGCAAGAACGGGAGAGCACACACCCACGTACTACACAGAGGGCATCTGGGTGCTTGCTACCTCATTGGGTTCCTCTAGTCTTTGTGATCGGCCGCTCACACTCTGCTTTTCTAAGTCTCACCTCCTAGTGCTCTTTCCTCCTCTCAGGGGTCTAACACTCAGCCACACCAGCTTCTTCCTGCTGCGTACACAGTCCAGCCTTACACTATCCACCTGTACGGACCCTCTGGCTGGTCCTTTTCCCACATAGCCACCTTCTTCCATTCCTCCCTTCTCTCAAAGCTTTGCTCAAATACACCTGCTCACAAATGCCAGCTCAACCTCCCAACTGCAGCTACAACCTGGCCTCCTGGCCCACCACCCTGAGGACGTCCTTGCCCTGCTCAATGTTTTCCCAATGGTGCCATCTTCTAACATACCTGATGGTGCAGCAAGTACACAACTGCTAAGCTATATGTGGTGGTGATTGTACAATACCCCTTGATTATGATCGAATGATTGAACTATTCAATTGTATTATATGCAAATTGTGTGCCAATAAAACTGTTGGGGGAAAAAAATAAAGTTGGTTCAAACCCACCAGAGGGTCCACAAGAGAAAGGTCAGGCAGGCCACTTCTGTCGTGATTTGAAGCTGTGGAAACCATATGGACTAATTCTACTCTGTCCTATGTTGGTGTTCAGAGTTGGAAGGACACCCCCCCCTTTTAAAAATAATATACCACAGAATTCACTTATATTTTGTGTTAATGTACTGTCTGCTCTCCTTCCCCTTCCCCTATACACTAGCTTGTAAATTCCCTGAGGGCATTTTATCTGCTTTATTTACTGACTCAGCCCCTCCAGCCAGAAAAGAGTCAACTCAGAAGAATCCCGTGTGACCCAGACAACTGTCCCATAGGATTTTCTTGGCTGGGCTCTTAATGGAAGCAGATTATGAGGTCTTTGTCTTGCAAGGTTACCGGGTTCAAACACTAACTTTCAGTGAGCAATTAAGCAGTTAACAAAATTATAATAATATGACCAAGCCCATGGAGTTGACTCTACTGCGAGAAACCCCACAGGGCAGAGTGGAACTGGTGGCTGCATGTGGGGCAGAGCTGCTTCTTGAGAAAAGCCTGCAGGGTTGGGAACAGCTGACCTCACGGCAGTGGTTCTCCACCTTCCTAAGACTGCCACCCTTTCCTGCAGTTCCTCATGGGTGGTGACCCCCCCCCAACCATAAAATTATTTTTGTTGCTACTCATCATAATTGTAATTTTGCTACTGTTATGAATCGGGTGACCCCTGTGAAAGGGTTGTTCGACCCCCAAATGGGTCGAGATCCACAGGTTGAGAACTGCTGCCTTACAGTAAGCAGGCTGCTTAGAAAAGGTTGCAGTGGTATTAAGAGCTCAAAATAATATTCACTGCATGATAATTAAGTAAACATATGACTGACTCATAAGACTATCATAATTGAGTTACAGGGTATTCTCTGAAATGCTCATCACCTACCCCACGGCCTTCTAGACAGTTATGAGTCCTGGTAACCCCATAGGACAGAATGGAACACTCCCAGAGCATTTCCAAGACTGTAAATCTTGACAGAAGCAGACCACCTCATCCCTGGGATCAGCAGGTGAGTTTCAGTTGCCAACCTTGTGGTTAGTAGATTAACACTGAACCCAATGAGCCACCATCACCTATATTATATTAGATGTTATATATTATATGCCCAACCCTGTGTTGGGTACAATTGGCAAAAGGGGAACAAAAGAGGCCTTGACCTCAATTATTTACTTCAAAATTGCCTCATATATCTATTAGGCCAAAGGACACCAGACCTACCCTTCAATATCTGTTACACACCTACTTAGACACAAAAGTTTCCAACAGAAAGGAAAACATGTGAAGTATCTTGAGTGCTGAACAACAAAGCAATGAGGACACTAAGCCAACACCACTGCCATGAAGTCGATTCTAACACACAGTCACCCTGTACGTTTTCCAAGGCTATAAATCTTTATGGGAGCAGATAGCCTCATCTTTCTCCTGAGCAGCTGTTGGTGGGTTTGAACCATTAACCTTGTGATTAGCAGATAATACCATATATCCCTTCTAAGTAAGAAGATATTGCACAATCAAGAATAACCTGATGAAGAACAAGCATGCTAAACTATAAAAATGCTGCCCAGCATTAAGTTTACCAATAGAATTAGTTTAATATTTTCAATAAAAACTTTACCTATAAATATTTTAAATTAATAATGATTATTAAAATGAACATACTACCACTATTACCAGTTCCCTTTGAGTGAATCCGACTCAAGGTGACCCCGTGTGTGGTAGTTACATAATTTCATGTCAATGTGAAGATATAACAGAAGTGTAGGGGTGGAGTCTGGCCTGTCAATAAGGTCATAGTCTAATGGTGACTCCTAATGGTGGGTGTGGCCTTCTCATAAGGAGAGTCCTGGGAACCTCCTCACTCTATGCCTTCAACTTCTTACTGGCGCACCCTGTTTGCTGAGAGTTCTGGAGATGCATCCACCACCATTGGATGCACGGTATTTTGCACCCACCGGCTGGCCTGTGATCTCCCTGCATTCTGCATCACTGCACATGGTGGCTTCATGAGTCTAAAGAGGGACTGACTTATGGGCTAGCATCAGACTTATGGACTTCAGTTGGACTGGGCTGGGATGTTTTCTTGATATATAACTATTTCTTGATATAAAGCACATTCTCAAACATAGACGAGTGTCACTGGATTTATTTCTCGAGTCAACCTGGCCTAACACACCATGTGTCCATGTTTAACCCAAGAACAGTTCTCTGTAGGGTAGCAGGGGCTGGTTTCCCACAGCCCTGGCGGCACTGTCAGGTAAGCATTATGCTGTTAAATGCCAAGTCATCTGCTCAGGAGAAATAGGAGGCTGGCTGCTCCCGTGACAATTTCACAGCCTTGGAAAAGGCGGGGATGTTGGAAACAGCATGATGAAAGTGGGTTTAGGTTTTCGATTTTCTCAGACAAAGATGGCCAGGCCTCTCTTTCAAGGAATCTCAGGATGGAGTCAAATTTCCAACCTTTCAGTTAGCAGCCAAATACATACGTAGTTTATACCATCCAGGAGCCCTGGTGGTGTAGGATTGACACATTGGGCTGCTAACTGCAAGTTCAGCAGTTTGAAACCATCAGCTGCTCCCTGGAAGACTTATAAGCTTAGAAACTCACAGGGGTAGTTCTACCCTGCCCTACAGGGTCCCTGTGATCGGAATGCACTCGATGGAAGTTCATTTCGGTTTTTGGTTAAGAGGGGCTCAATTAAAATACAGTTTTTCAGACCTTTAGGGACTTGTGGTTTCTTCAAAATGTATGACATGTCAGTCAAGGATGCCTAGGGTCCCATCTCCTCTTAATCTTACATTGGAAGGAAAGTCTAACAGATCATTACTGAAATCTTAAGCTTTCCCTGCATGATCACTGATGACAAAATGGGTGTACAAGCAAATGTGGTGAAGAAAGCTGATGGTGCCTGGCTATAAAAAGATATAGTGTCTGGGGTCTTAAAGTCTTGATGTTAAACAAGAGGCCAACTAGCAAAGAAGCAACAAGCCCACCTGGAAGAAGAACACCAGCCTGTGTGATC
>NW_022103896.1:47301593-47305658 GCF_000313985.2 Echinops telfairi | reverse complement strand
TGAAAATCATGAGAGAAAAAAAATGATTAAAAAAAAGAGGCCACGCTTGCAAATATAACTATTACTTGTAAATATTCATAAAATGGGCTTGTCATCTGTATCCTGAGGGGAGAAGGGTGTTCAAACTAACAGTATAGCTTGTAATATATTTTATCTAATCCATTCAAATCAAAATTTGGTGGATTCATGCCCAAGTCAGAGGCGGCCCTATACCATGGAGGCTCTGTGCATTTTGCCAGGGCCCAAGAGATGCAATGTAAAGGCATGAATTAATCTACCAAACTCACTCAAGCATCCTGATTTTTCTTTTTCCTCTCTTTTTAGAGGGAAACAAATGCTGTGACAATACCTGTCTTCACGACATCATGTAGGGGAGAATGAGAATTCACATATGACACTGAGAGGGACACGACGTGTCCCTGAAGCTGTTGCCCTCTGAGGAAGTGTGTGAGTTACCCTTACAATCTGTACAGACCTGTCCCTGCTAAAAAGTGCTTAAAAATCAGGAGCCTTACGGGAGGAAACCATCCATCTTGGTAGTCAAAAGCCAACTGCTTGATTCTGGACAGTGATTCCTTCCCCCCAACCTTCCCTACCCTTCCTACCTTCACCCGCCCCACCCTCCTTTTTTACATTCTAGAAGAATGCCACAGCAATCAATACAATCCCTCACATGACATTTTACACACAGTTTAAATATTCCTTGAGGCCATCCTAAATAAGTCTGCGCAGCTTTTGTGAGACATCAAGAAACATTTCAAGAATCTTCTACGTGCTGACTCAGCATGCCCGAGTAGCCCACACTATCTACTCCTCCGCGTTCCTTAGGAATCAGTTGTTTTCTGGATGTTTGGAGGGAAAATACAAAAAGTAAGCCACCAACTAAGAAGAGAGAGGACATCAAGTCAAAAATCAAACACGTGACTGTACAGGTAGGGAGCTCTCCAACGATAACCCAAACAACCTAACATTCAGTAAAGCAACAGTCAGGGCAATAGTAACTTAGACTTCTACTCAGATGTTCAATGCAGGTAGGGAGCTCTCCAATGATAACCCAAACAACCTAATATTCAGTAAAGCAACAGTCAAGACAAGAGTAACTTAGAATTCTACTCAGATGTTCAATGCAGGTAGGGAGCTCTCCAATGATAACCCAAACAACCTAATATTCAGTAAAGCAACAGTCAAGACAAGAGTAACTTAGAATTCTACTCAGATGTTCAATGCCCCAACCAGCATCTGTGCCCACCCGCATCCCACAATTCCATAGAAAGTTTGGCAAGGCGAACAGCACTTTACAGACGAAAAGAAAAGAGTTGAAGGTCCTTGCAATTAAGGGCATAATTCATGCAAAAAATACAGGTGTTTTTTCCATTTGAGTGCATTAAGAAATTCCTTCTGAAAGCCTCTATCTGATAACTATGCAATGAATTAATAAACAAAGCTACTGCTTCATGAATTACAACTCTTTCTGCAATATCTTTATATAACCACAATTTCCACTCCAATTTATAAGGCAGTTTTGTTTCATATTAATCATCTTTCTCTCTTTGCACACATAGACAAACACACACAAATCAACATACGAACAAAAAATGCTTACCTGACAGCACCACCTCCGCTTCTTTCTATATATGTGCGAATATGTTTGTGTATATATATTTGTGTGTGTGTATGTATGTATGAAAGCATATGCAAAGCACATGAGAGAAGTTATTTGAGACTATTTGTCAAATCCGCTGAGATATATTGTGGGCAAAGAAAACAAACAAACTAAAAGTTCCAGGAACTTTTCACAGAGCTCAGGTTTGCCTCAGGATTTTCAGCGTCCTTCCTTGGATAATTCTAGACCAACAAACTGCAACTGCCCAACACAACTGTGCATGGCCAAATTTTAACATTATTTTGGTAAAATAACAATAGCAGAAAGTGACTTCCAACCAGGCAATGCCAACTGTTCAAATAGTCCTTGAAACCACCCCAGATGTTTGTGATCAGTGTGTCGATGAGAGGTTAGGTCCCTATTAGGAGCTAGGCACTGGGTTGGATCTTTTATGAGAATGATCTCATTAAGTTCTCACTCTGCTCTGAGGTGGGACTTTCCCCCTTTAACCGACACGAAGACACACACTAAAAGAAGCTAAGTAATTGTTCAAAGTCAAACGGGAAGCAAATGGCAAGACCAGAATCCAATCTGACTTGAAATTCTTGCTAATTCCAATTTAGTCTAGTGCCCCAGTCCCTTTAAAAGATCATCGTATTTCTTCTGTAGAGTTATTCAGTTACCTGATAAGTGCAGGAAAGCAGCTCTGGTGCCACAGGGGC
Source organism: Echinops telfairi (assembly GCF_000313985.2). Taxonomy (NCBI): domain Eukaryota; kingdom Metazoa; phylum Chordata; class Mammalia; order Afrosoricida; family Tenrecidae; genus Echinops; species Echinops telfairi. Next base: position 47,303,333 of record NW_022103896.1, on the reverse strand, counting down.
TAAGTGCTCAGCTGCTAACCAAAAGGATGGTGGTTCAAACCCACCAGCTGCACCACAGGAGAAAGATAGGCAGCCTGCTTCCCTAGCAAGTACAAGCCTGAGCAATAGGGCCACGATGACTGGGAACAGATTTCACAGGCAGCTTTGGCTTGTTTGGGAGTGCAGGCAATGGAGCTCTGGTAGCACAACAGTGAAGTCCCCCCTGGCTGCTCACTGAATAGTTGGCTATTTAACCTGGCCAGGAGCTCCATGGGAAAAGCAGACCTAGGGACCTATACCTGTAAAGATTTTGGTTGTTAGGTGCTGTGACCCAATATGATAAAATTAGAACTGTCCCGTGGGGTCTCTAATGGTGCAATCTTTGCGGAAGCAGATAACCAAACCTTCTCCCAGGAAGCAGCTGAAAAGATCAAACCATCTAGGTTAGCAGTCACGCACTGAAAGTAGCTCTGCTACACCAGCCTCTGTCAGTAACCACTGTGGTCTAGGAGGGCCCTACTTTGTCCCGCAAGGTTGTTTTTAGCTGGCAGTGGTTCCCCGGTCCACATCAGGAAGTGCAAGAAAAGGTTTCTGGGTGACACAGGGTGCACATGCTCGGCTCATAACCAAAAGAGTCAAAGGTCAAGTGTTCCCAGAGGTCCCTTGGAAGAAAGGCCTGGCGATCTACTTGTGGAAAATCAGTGATTGAAAACCCGACGGAGCACAGTTCTCCTCTGAAATGCAGTGCTACACCATGAGTTGGGATACACTCAATAGGGACTTCTTTTTGTTGTTGTTTAAGCTCAAGAAATATGGGCGTGCAAGTGATCCTTTTAAAAGGTAATTTCTAATGTAGGCCACGCTACATCCTAAAATAACTTTGTGATTGTTTCAATTAAACTCAGATGAAATCCCAATTCCTAGTGATGAGCGGGACTCTGGACCAGACTCAAGCTATGCTGGCTCTCAGAAATAACCACCCTGTGCCCAACACCTCAGGGCCTTAGCAGGTGCTACGACTCAAACAACAACATCTTCTGATCATCCAGGTCTCTGAGAAGGTGTCTCCTTTGGTAATCTACTCGTAGTGAATTCCCCCCACCTAACCCAGGGCAGTCGCTAAGCTGCTTTATTTCCATTTGAAAGGATCATACTCGTGTTTCTTTATGCACTTTTTGTCCCCTCCTAACCAGAGCCCAGAGGGGCACTGGTGGAACAGTGGGTTACGACTTGGGCTGCTAGCCACATGGTCAGCAGTTCAAAATCACCATATAAAGCTTTCTACTCCCATACAGATTTACAGTCTCAGAAACTCATAGGGGAAGTTCTACCCCATTATACAGAGCCATCATTGAATTGACTGATGACCATGAGGTTGTTTGGTTTTCTGTAACTAGAGCCAGGTACCCTGAGAAGAGGGAGGGAATAACCCTGTCTGATACACCAAATGAATCCCCTGCATCTATAGCAGTGTAAGACACAGAGTGGGAACCCAAGACACAAATACTTGTTGAATAGATCACACACAGATAATTAGACTCAGACCTGACCCTCAAAAAGACTCCACTCTATACTGACACAAGCATACAAATAATTCCATGAGGCAGGCATAATAACAAAACGTGTGTGTGCATCACTCTTGGTTTTTAACGAGATTTTTTTTACAATGATGTACCCACAGAATATTGAAAACTATTTAAAATTTCATCTATAGGGGAAAAAAAGAAGAGGGGAGAAATTAATGTAGGAATGGAAGCAAAC
>NW_022103896.1:47246888-47301493 GCF_000313985.2 Echinops telfairi | reverse complement strand
ACAGATTGTTAACATATAAGAAAGGAAACAATTATTTTTTTTCATTTTGCATTTTTTTAAAACAAAAAGACAGAAATCCTTATTTTTCTGAGAAATTTCCAAAATTTTAAAATGTTGACAACTCATGTAAAAATAAAAACACTCCAATTCCAACATTCCCGGCCGCCATCACCCCCTCCCTAGGCACACACACATACACACACACACACACACACACACACACACTTGTGTTATTCCTCAGAGCGGAAATGCTCAGTTCAGTCATGGCTTGGAAGATATAAACATCATTGAAATTCAAAAGCAGTTCTGAAAGAGAGGATGCCTCAATTGGTATGCAAGGGATGCTTCCTCCCCCTGAATACATTATGAACTTGCAGCACGCTAATATGCCATGCTATCATAAGCACCAGATGGGGCAGTAGGCAGTACATGTCCCATCAAACCTCAAGAAGATGCATTAATGTTCATGCTCTTAAAAAAAAAAAAAGATCCTTTGCCTAGGTCCCTAGACTTCCACATTTCTGAGCATTCAGTCCCTGTCTCTCAAAGCACAGTCCTCCAGGGCTGCTCCTCTTCACCAGATGGTGCCAAGAATCATTTCCATCTATTTTATCACAGGAGGCAAAGGCCACAAAGCGTGTCAGACGATGCTTACCGAGGGCTACCAAGCACAAAAGAGAACAACAGAAGAGGCAGGAGATGCAAGAAATAAATCTTTGCGAGGCACGACCGAGGAAACATTCTTTTTTAATTATGCCAAGCCCTTATTTATATTAAACAGAGAAACAACAAAAGGAAACGCAAATGCATGCACCTAAACTTCCACAGCTACCTGATATTAATGCGAAAAGGAGGTCCACTTGCAGGACCCTCTCGCCCTCAAAGTTAGGATCCGAGGGGCCCCTGGGTGGGTGAGAGCATAACCCACCTCTCCCGAATGTACAGAAATAGAAGCTGCGGTTTCAAAGGAACGAGCGTGCAAATCAGCATCACACACACCGCCTGGGACTGAGGCGTCCCTCTGCCGGGGAGCAGAACCCTAAAGTGTGGCCAGCTGATTATATCAGTTTATACAGCAGGGCTACGGACAAACAACATGACGGGTGATTTCTTGAGGACCCATTCCAAAGTGCATTATTTAAAACAAATCAACTACCTGATTCCTGTTTATCTAGACCCTTCAGTTTTATTGAGGATCAAAATAAAGGGCATTTTTTCTTTCTGAAACACAGAGGCAAGAATACGTAATTTACAATAGTGGATCTCAAGCCTGAATAGGCTACAGAATCACCTGCGGGGCTTGTTCAAACACACACTGATGGGGCCTGCTGGCATCCTGTGAGTCAGGAAGTCCAGGTGAACGTAACGTTTCAATCAAGTTCCCAGGTGATGCTTGATGCTGCTGACTCAAGGAGCCCACTCTGAGAGCCTCTCTGCTCATGACTCCCTCAAGGTGCTACCTGGCTCTAGAAACACCTTTAAGCTGTCAGCAGCATATGTGTGTGTGTGTATATATATATATATATATATATATATATATAAATAAAACCTGACCTTTGAACAGATTTTTTAGGTAAAAATTAAGAGAAACACAACGTATCTGTTCAAATTAATAGCATTATTCTTCTAAAGGTTTAAAATGCAAGTATACACTCTGAAATTCCAAAGACAAACTCTACCACTCCCAAAGGATCCCGATGGGAAGACTGAAACATATCAAAAGAAAACAAAATATTTAAAGAAGGCAGCATAAAATAAAGAAGTCTCATTTTTCTAGGAACTATATGAGCACATTATACACAGAACGAATTACAACCTCTCTAGTGTCTGTAAGAGAAATAGTTATCAGCATATCAAAATGCTACCCATCTAGAATTATGGGGAGCAAGACATTGGTGGCTGACTTTATTATGTAACTGAAAGGACACAAGCATTTGTTAGCACCCGTCTTTCATGAAAATCTTAGTCAATCTGTCTGGCAGCAGAAGCCTTAAGCCTATCTTCCACTGGGTAATGGGGTGGGGTGGGGGGCACATCAAACTACATGAATGCACTCCACTTGAGAAAGAGCTAATTTACCAAAATATTACATACAACTACCAAAGACCTTTGTTTTGTTTCTAGTTGCTGTAATTATGCCACAGCAGAGTGTTTGTAAGTGTTCTGTGTATTTCAAAAATACAATCATGACAAATGATCAGATTTACAAATATATGCAATTTTAATTAATATTCAACTTGTCACAAATGAAGTTGTAGGGCCTGGAAATGAATATATTCCTCTCCCTTCACTCCCAAAGAAACTTTTCCAAGCCCCCTTGTATGACTACTACTGAAGTGGCTATGGGGAGCGGACAACCTTTGTGAATCTTAGTCCACTCTCATCCACTCATTGATGAAGAAATATTTGCTCATTGCCTCAAACTCACAGGTAGTCCTGAATGGAATCATTAGAACTAGGAAATCAAGATCATAATGTAAATGGCAGTTTTATCCAGGAGAATGGCTAGCTCTAAGAGTCTACTTTAAACAACACAGAAAACAGCCTGTAACTTGGGGCACAATGGAACAGAAGTAAACGGTTATATAGAATTCTGTTTTCTAGCATCATCACCTACCAGACAATCAGAAGGAAAGGGAGGGAACTTTTGAGCAGCCTACATTGAAACCACTGTTCATTAAAACACGAAGAAAGCCAAGAGGGGCTCCCCAGCGCTTGCTTACATGTGAGCAGTATTCCTTTCCTCGCCATTCGAAGTTCGGTTATCTGGTTTCCAAAGTTGACAAGTCCCCGGAACGCTAAAAGCCTGGGCACGTTCATGAGGATTGGGAACGCTAAAAGCCTGGGCACGTTCATGAGGATTGGGGAGGGGAAGGGGGTGTCCAGGGGCAGCTGACAGACACAGCTGACAGAAAATTCTATCAGACAGAGACAAACGGCACGACATGCAGTCTGGAACCACTGAGAGGAGCATCAAACACTTCTCTCCTGCGTAAGGCCAAAGAACATCAGGTGCCTTGTCTATTACACCGCTCTCCAGACAAACACAGCCAGCACCTTCGCTAACACAATCGCCTTATTCTGCTGAGGGAGAGGAGCCCTGGTGGGCAGCGGTTAAAGCAGGCGGCTACTACCTGTAAGGATGGCAGCCCGAGCCCACCAGTTGTGCTACAGGAGAAAGATCTGGCAATCCAGTTCCATAGAAACTGTAAAACGGACAGGGCAGCTCTATCCTTCCTCTTCTGTTAGTGGCTGGGTACGTAACCACTTCCCCCTCCGGACAGTGCTACCCTGCCCTGTAGGAGTGCTGTGAGTCAGAACTGACTGGCAGCAAAGGGAATGGGCGCTATTAAGTCACTGTGAGTTGGAATCAGCCCCTCAGCCATACAGTTGTTTAGTTTTTGTATTTGATTGGTGAGGTAAGCCGGGTAGAACAACTGTCTCTACTTAAATGTTAAGAAGTAGAGAGTACGAGCCCAGACAGACTATAAAAGTGATTTGTTCATGGGCACACACCACGAAGCAGAGGAACCTCAATCACACCCAGGAACTGACATTCCCAAGGCTCTGTTCTTTTTAATTAGATGGCCTCATAAAACACAATATAGTAACTGCTCATTACATAAGCCCAAACCATAAAGTAAAAAAAGCTAAAGCATTCTGAGCACACTTTCAAGAATATAGCTAAATATGAAAACCAGGGACTTCCAACATGATCAATCGATGAAAGTTATGAATAAGCGGCTGTGAGACTCAATGCTGATTTGGGATACACTACAGAATGGTTCATCTCTCCAAGAGGTTTTGGTACAAGGCTTATTAACTTCTTACATTGTTCATGATACACCAAATGCTTGAACCCCAGAACATCGGGTGAAAATGTAAATAAAAATTAAAACAAATAGAAAGACATTTCTCATTGTAAGATATATCTAAAGGCAAGTCTTTTCCCCAAACTAAGTGCTGGGTAACAAAAAGACTCCCTAATGATACACATTAGAAAAGATCCTCAAAGTCTGATCACACTCATTTATCGATTATTTCGGTCACTTCCTGCCAGCTAGCAAATACTACTTTGTCAATCTCTGCCTGGGTCATCTAGCCTTGGGTTTTGTCTCTGACTACCTTTATTATATAAACCAAAGACTAGAAATATCCTGGGACATTTGGAAGAAGTTAAACGTAGATTATAAAGCTTAATAAGGATTTTTCTCTCCAAAGAAAACATATCTTCCTTTAGTTTCCTTTAATAGTTCTCTATCTCCAGGATGTATATGTATAACTAATGCAAAGAGCAGAAATAGAAGAGGAAACAAATGGTCCCAGGCCTTTCCAATGAAGTAACCCTGCAGGTGCTGAATATACCTGTGTGGTTTTAGACACAACCGTAACAGCGAGGGACCCGTGCTCTCTCTCCCATGGAAAGCGTCGGATAATGGTCTTTCTCTGCCCCACTCTTATCTTTGTCAGAACACATGCTATACATTTCAGAGACAAGAATATATACATCTTAGGAGCCTCAAATTGTATTGTTTATTTTCCTTCCAATAACCTGAGACTCATTAAAGCCAACAAGTCCTTCGGAAAGCCACGAAGTTAAGTCAAGCAAAGTTCAAGTGCAAAATAAATGATATGCTCAGCTGCACGGTGACTGTCTTGCTCAAAATTCCAAATAACTTAGCACCCCATCAAGGTCACCCAAGATTATTAGAGAACGGTCTGTTTATTTTGTCAAACTCTTTAAGACTCTTGTTAAAGGTCATAAACACATGATAAAGACATCCTCTTAGACCCAGTCTTCCTCAACAGCATGTCTGCCTATCTAAATACATAGCTCTTTAGACCAAACTGTTCACAGGATCATGTTTTCATAGGGACGTGCACAATCATCTTCTTACTTGAGCATCAAGTGGTCTGTAGCATGTTAATAAGCCATGCAGAATCAAAAGAAGACCTCTAATAAAATGAACCTGTTTACAGATTGTACTTATCACTTTGTCTTAACAAGGAAAATGTGGGAAACAGAAATGACATTCCTCTACCAGGAAAAAAAAATTGTAATTTTAAGAATCGGGTGCTCCTGCCTCTCCCCACCTCCCATAACCCCACCCCTGGCAGGGGGAAGTTGAGGTGTGATGCACAGAGGGGGGAAATCCTTTGCTTTTCTACATTACACTCATCTTTTGAAAGCAAACCTGTCTGTTAGGAGTTCCTGGGGGCAAACCAGGGATCCCCAGCAGGCTCATCACCTAGAAACCTGTCAGCCAATGTGTTTAATATATCGCCTGCTCTCTGATTCTCTGCTAATTCAAACAGAAAAATTGTGCATCTGTGCTTCTGATCAGCCAAAGACAGCCAGGGTAACCACTTGACAAAACAAACAAACAAACAAGAAAGGCAATGTGTTAGTTACTCTATTATTATAGCACAGAGTAAATGTACGATTTCAATGAGGCTTTGCAAAATAATACTAGTTCCTTAATATCTGTTACTTCCTTTGCATCCTTTTAAGCTGAGTAAGAATACATAACCACAGTCCTGGTTTTATCCAAGCTCATGCTCAATGAAGAAGGCTAAGGCTTTTCCATACTTATTCTTTGGCAAAGAGAACTCTACCTTGTGTGCTGCTATACTTCAAATTCAAACATTGTCTAAGTATTTCCATCTAGCTCCCATTTCCAAATAGTCTCTCATAAAGACACAATATGCCCAAGATGGTCAAAAGGAGTCGGGGGGACAGAGCACAGAAAGAATCTAAATACAGATCCGCAAATCCCATCTCTACTATTTACCTGTATCTATGTGACCTTGGGCAAATTGTTTAATTTATCTGATCTTAAAGTTTCCAATCTACATGTGGTGACAGAAAACATTTCATTTGCAGACTTGTAGTGAGAAAGAGAGAAAATGTATATATGGTGCCTAGCCCGGGGCCTGGCACATGTAGGCTTATAATGAATGGCAGCTCTTAGTATACTGTCTGAGAGCGGTTTTGTTCAGAGATGGCAGTTATATATTCCCTTTGAGATTAAGAGGAGTTCCTGATTCCTTTGATTGGAACTCTATGGGTTGAAAAACATAATTAAGCTAGGCATTCTCAGAAAGTACATTTACATTAATATTAATTAATGCAAACAGCTGTTTGAGAAAGCCAGCCAGATAAACCTGCTTCTCAGTCAGGTGTGAAATTCTATTGTTCTTAAGTTATGAGTCATTTAAATTAATGACTTATCCCACAAGATATAGTTATCTACAAAAAAACTGCAACTGTACACAAAGAAATTGCTTCCAAGAAATACTATACCATTGTCACACACACATGCAACACAGAGAATAAAATTTAAAAAATAAAATAAATGAAGGTCTTAGTCTGAGAAGAACAAATGAAAAAATGTTAAATTACGTTAACTGAGGTCTAATCTGGAATAAATCGGAGACCAGCAAACCATCTAGCCATCTATTAGCTTCTTCTCACCCCTTCCCCTAATTCCTTGAGTCTTAATCCAGTTAGGGACCCCCATCTCAGGGTACCTTTATCTTGTTTCCTGCAAGTCTACAGACTCTTATCACCTAGTATCATAATTACCATTTACTTCTAAGCCTGGAGCTGTAGAACTCTAAACTCCTTGAGGGTCTGGAAGGACTGAGTCATCTTCTGGCCTCTGACACATTTTGAGCAACCTACAACCACTTACTACTGCCCGAATTTCCTTGTGATAGTAACCCTTCAGTAGTCATAGCCCTAACATTATTGGTTCTGCTGAGTATCAGGTGGTAATTAACAGCATTCCGGTTCCTCAATTTCCAAACCATTATACAATGAATTTGATAGTACATCTGTGCCATGGGCTAAGTGATGACAGTGAGAGAACTCTCTCCCACATAATTCCTCAATCTTGGAGTAGAGGGAAGGAAGGGTATGGTGAGAGTAATTCAGGGTTGAAGATCAAAGACAACAAAGTAACACTGACACTAATATGTTAACATGATTTACAATGTATTTAAGATTTAGAAGCAATGGACGTGGTAAGAAGGGTGGGCTGGGAGGGTCTTCTTACCTTAATAAGTCATTTGGTTAAGTCCCTTAACCTCCAGGCACCTCTGCAACCTCAATCTGCACACTAAAGGGGCTTAACAGAGACAGCTTCCAGCTCTAAACCTCTAAAACCGATCTGGATCCTCCGCTGATTCAGAAGACTGTTCAGAATATTATAATTATGGCATCTTCTTTGCCAACATCAGTTATTAGTGTAATGATAAGATAGTAACTAAACATTTCTAGGCTATATAATGCCCACTAAATGAATGTTTACAGTAAGAAATAAAAATGAACAATTAGCTGTCTTATAACCACTTAAGAAGAAAAGGATATATTCTTTCCAACAGAGTAACTGCACACAAAGATGTCTGTACGTTTCCAAATATTACCTGCAATAGAGAGAGCTAGCAGGTCAAATACGTCCACAATGTCAACCAAAGGGGAGAAAAGAGAGACTAGAGTGACAGCAACAGAGACACACAGAGAGAGACATGGAGACTCAAGACAAAAGGGAGAAAGACTCCAGGATTTCAAGTGAAAGCTTCCTCGTTTCTCTAAAACGTCATAAGCAAGGTGTGTACAATCTACATACAGAATTGGATGTTAACCACTTACATAGTTTTCTTTTGATAGTTACCAGAGGCTTGTTTTACATAAAAAGAGTTACCCCTTCACAATGACAAACCAACTTGGCAGGTCAAAGAGATTCTCAGTGAGAGGTGGGCTTGGGTGTTTGGAGGTCTTTGCTTTTTGTTTGTTGTGTGTGTTGGGGGGGGCGCGGAATTCTTGTATTATAAGACTTAAATCTACCAATTACAAAGAAAATAACTAGGCATATGATCCAAATGTCCAGCTCCTTAGGGACATTGACAGTTATCTGTCATGGCAATTCTATTTCTGTTGGTGGTGGTGGTGATTTTTTTTTAAACACAAATCATTGCTTGTAAGCATGAATGTTAAAAACAGAAAAACAGTTTAGTACACAGTGGCTATAAATTCCAAATCAATTTTCAGCAGATAATAAAGTCCATGTTTTACAATCTGCAATGCACTGTTTTACTACCCCAAAAAATGTAAGCTAATAATATATAGCTCTACTAAATGGAAAATGCAGATATGCTGTTACAAAAACGGGCCGGCTGTGAGAGGATGGATCATTTCTGCAGGGACCTTCTTAAAGCTATGTGTAAGTGTTTTGAAAATATCACATGATGTGGCCATGTGTTAAAAATTACAGCCAGTTAAGTTCTCTGCTAAGAAAAATATGTGGGCAATTTATGAAATGCACTCCAGGATGGAGATGTCTTAAGTAAAACCAGATTTTGAAAACAAACCCCTTTTTGGTGGAGGAAGAGGGGGTTAAGGGGGGCTAGGGGAGCTGGAGAAACTTGAACTTAAAAAAGTTCCAGGCACATCTGGAGTGCAGGACCATTGAGAAAGGGTGGTCTGACCTCATACTAGCCATCTTCTGAAAGAACAGCACTATTTCTGGGCTTCAGGGACTGTGCTCACTCATTGTCCTTTTAAGGAAACAGTCCTGAAAGCATTTTGTAGGTCAACATATGTTCTTTGATAGTATTATACAAAGATTGATAAAAATATAAATGTTTCTGGATGCTTGGAGTCACGGCCTTCTGAAAACAATCTAGTGTTCAAGCTTGCCCCGTCTTCTCAGAAGAAAACATTTTCCTGCTCTTAAAAGCAAGGATCTAGTTGTTATGAAAGTGACAGGCAGTGAAATGGTATTTCCTCATAGTGAGTTAACTCATTTTAAAACAGCTTAATAATCTATTTCTTTAAAGCATGAGGGGCCTCCTTTGACTTTGTATAGTTCATTTTGTGACCATAGTCTATCAATAAAGAGCTAAAACATGGGTGTTGGTGCCTTTTGAAACACAACCAGCTCTAGAAACCCCTAAAGCCCTTTTTCTTCTTCTTCCTCTTTTGGGGGGCCTACCCTACCCCCAAAGAGTAGTATGTCTTTGACTAAGTATTATCTGTTCCCAGGGATCCCCACTTTCATGAGGAAGACCATACATCTGAAAAGTGTTATATCAACTTTGAGACGGCCAGGAACGAGGTCTGACACTTGAATTGCAAATAATTTTTTAAGTTCATATTTAACTATGGAGCCAAATAAAAACAGTGATAATATCAGATTCCACAAAACACATCCTTTTAATCTTCTGCACATAATGTCTTATTTAAAAATATAAGATCGGCCCCAGATGGCTAATATTATCCATTAATAACAAACATATATGTATGGACTAAAATATGCTAAGCAAAACTATAAGGAGGTAGCCCGTCCAATAGCAGAGTTTAGAAAGTGCAGATGGGTGTCAAAAATAGCCAAGTGTCAGAGCTGCTCAAGTATCGCCATTCTGGCACATGCTCGCAGTCACAGCTGTTAATATATTTTCTGAATCTAAGAGCAAGGTTTTCTAACACAGTTTATAAGAGAGGGGAAGGGGGGGGCTGTGAGAGAAACATTGCCCACACACCTCAGACTTCAGAACCAGTGAGAGAGAAACAACCGATCACGAAAGACAGATTTCTCAATGACTCTAAAATCCCAAACAGAATTCTGTGCATCTTAAAATAAGGACGCTTAGGAAATCACTTAAAAATCAAAGGTTTAGTAAGGGGCAGCAGGAGTCATAACTCATCTGTTTCTGCTATTATCATTCACAAATGGCTTTGGTTGATTGTGGGATCCAGTTTGACCAAAATAACCTTCAAAATGCTGGTAAGCTCACTGACCACATATTTATTAACAGTATAAGACAAAGAAGATTCTAATTACAGCATAAAAGTCTAAGCAGCTACAATAGCCTCATGCAATCAAAGAAACTGAAAAAAAAATTTTAATAAAACCTTTTCATACTGATTCTGCATTTTATAGCTAACGCACCATGACATCTTTAGTTGTGTTGTGCATATAAATCAAGATGAGAGCTTAAAGAGTTAAAATGACTTTTCAAAGACCTCCATCATTGTCTTTTGGCAAATTGATTTTCCCCATATTTCAGCTACACACATGCTTACTCTACTGAACTAATGGAAAAGTCTAGTTCTGTCATAAATGCAGCCTTTCTGACCATGTATCAATAATGATGAGGGCTTTCTGCCCATATATCAATAATGAGGGGGCGACAAGACGAGGCATCCTAGAGGAGGGCGCCGGGGCGCGGTGGAAACATTCCTCAAACAACTGGCAATACCTACGCACAACTGTGGCTGCAGAAACCTGGCAGATACTGTTTCAAAACACCATCTGCGAGGTGTGCAGACTCGGTGACCAAGCACAGCCTCTTCTGCCCGTGCTACCCGAGCCATCACTCCGGAGCAGCCAGCCGGAGGGCCTGAGCTGCCCGTCTCGCCTGAGCTGCCCGTCTCGCCCGGAGCTCCCACGCTCCCAGGAGGCACGGGGCAACCTGGACGCGTCTCCAGAGCAGCGGACACCACCTTTCCCCATCAGGCTTTTCCCAGAAAACCCAGTCTCTCCCAAGCTTCTCCATAAACGGAACTTTTCACTGGCAACGACTGCAGAAACACGGTAAGCTCCAAAGATAATATTTTTCAGAGGAAATTGACATGCGCTCATTTTCCAAGACCACAGCAGCGCCACTAATTCAGCAGATTTTTTTTTTCATTAGCCGAGTGCCATTATTTGCCCCATGACATGTCAGGATGGTGATTTAAACGAAGGCTGCATAGCAGTTCCAAAGCTTCCTTCACTTTCCAGGACACGATCAGACCTCATCCCAGTCGTCCAGGGTCACCTGAAGACTCCTTTCCCTCCCCCAGGAGAGTTCCTGATCCTCAGGAGACTCCGGCAGAAGCAATACCTCTTGCTTCAAATTAAACCCTTCAAGTAAATTGTTCTAAGGAACAGACATGGCTGTACTCTCCGCCTCAGCTTGTAAACCCTCCCTCCACCAATTTTAAAAGCAAGGGCTCCCCACCCCATTGCCCAGTACCATCTTCATCTCTTGACAGTACTTTGTGCACCTCCCCTCCATCGCCCCCACTCTTCCAGCCCACAAGCACCCAGCTCCTGCTGTAGGGCAGGCGGTGGTACAGCCCGGTAAGCTGTCTCCCTCTGGAAACCAGGGAGAATTCCGAGCCGCGGGAACTCACCAGGCATCCTTGGATCAAGCCTCCCGCAGCCCAAGTGGCTCTTGCCTAACGGCCCCGCGCGCTCCAGGCTCAGGCCTCCTGTTCTGGAATGAGCAGCAGCCGCGGCAGAAAGAGGAGGGCCGTCAGAAGGGGCTGGGGCGGCATCGCCGGAGGCAGGGTGCTGGGCGTGCGCCTGCCAGGCGGAGACAGATGGAGAGCTGACACTCCGGATTGCACTTGGAGCAGAAATGTGGATGATGACAGGAGCACATGTGGCCTTGAACCCAGCCCGGTCTCTTCAGGCAGAACAATGACAGGGACGTGGATGCAAAGGATCACAACCCCTTGCCTCCCCTGACTGACTCTACCTCTCCAGGGCAAGTTCCAGCGCGCCAAAGAAGAGAAAGTCAAATGCAGAAAGATAAGCTCAGTGCTGAATAATTCATTCACCCGGCCACCCCCACCCTCAAGCGCGTGAAAAGTTAACCCTGATTTTGCCAAGAGAAGGCACGTCGACATGCCCGCCCCCCAACACTGCTCAAAAGGAGGGGCTTCACTTCATCGTCTCACTTTAACCGCGTAACTGGAAGGTATTTTAAATAACAGACAGGACAAAAACCCCCACCGCTTGTTTATTCAACTGGAAATCCAAAACCCGTACAACAACATTTCCCTAAGACTTTGTTTATTGTGCCAGTTTATCATCCTGAACAAACTACCAGAATCCTCCTCCTTTGTCAGCTTCTCAGTTGTCGGTGTAAAACAGAGCACTGTTCAGAAGCAGAAGCAGACCACTTTTATTTTACCAGAGTGCTTTTAACCCCCTGGGACTCTGGCGTGATGGCTCCAAACATTTCAGCGTATGCTCCTCTCCTCCACCTTGCCTAGAGATCCATGGGAGATGAAAACAAAAATCTTCACCGTCGAGCCTTTGCAAAAGCGGAACAATCATGTCCTCCTGATTCCTGAGGGTTTGTTTTTTTCTATTTTTGCACACCCTTAAATGTTTATCCTTCCCATGAATAACATATACCCAGCCAGGTTCAATGGACGCTTTCCTATTAAGCTTTAATGGATACCATGAGATATAAAACTATGAGCCTTTGTCACAGCGCTTTCTCTAAAGCCGGCTATTTTCTTCTCAGCAGTCCCTCTCAGTTCTTTGTAAAACAGCCTTGCCTCAGAGGAGAAACACACTTCTGTCTGCCTGCCTGCCTTGGGTGCCTTTTCTAAACACACACAAATGCCAGGCAGAAGGAAAACACTGCTCTCATCTAAAACTCTTCCTCAATTTAACACTTGCACATCTCTCCTAGGTTGGCTGGTTTGTTTAAACAACAGGATCTAGCATGATGAGCGAGATCCCTCCTGGCTTTACCTCTCCAGTGTATGCTCAATGCACTATAAACACAGAAACAATCGCCCCCTGACCAGCCTGCTGGCTCCTGGAATCTGACAGACAGGCGCACCATCCCCTTTAACTCTTGCCATCCCTTCACAGTCTCCTCACCTCAGCCTGCTCCGTGCTTAGGCTACACTTTCCATATGCTTTTAGTCCTTTCCAGATTGATGCCTGCCCCTCCCCCTCCCTGACAAGCAGCCCTGATGAAATGATAAAAATCCATCCGAAAGCAGAAGTGACCCTGATTTCTCCCTACTTGCTCTTCCTACATCTCTCCCCCATGGGTACACATACCTGTTTCCAGGCAAACCCACGCACACAGGCAGCCCTGAAAAGAATTCATTTTTGACATCCCATACTGATCAATAGGAACTTCGGCAGCCACTAAAGATGGCACCCAAGAAGGACTGCTTCCTCGGTTGAACCCCTCAAAAATTCATCATTGTCTGAGACAACTTGTAAAAAGACTACAATTCATAATGATTACTCTGTTCTGTCACTAATAGTACACTGCGCCCTATTTATGAGGCCAATCTTTTTGTTCATCTTCGTTAGATGTCACTTGTAATGAGGTTCTGTGTAATGGATTTCAGTACAGTTAAGCACCAGGCTCAAGCATTCCTATGACAGAAAGCTTTATAGCAGGCATGAGTGTGATAATCAATTAAGGCCTGCTATAAGAGCCTTTATGGAATCTAGCATCCTAAATCTGTAGATTTAGATTTTTGAAAGGAGCATTAGAGAGAAAAGTGGGGGGGGGGGCGAGGCCACCCAATGCTACATGCTACTGATTTTTTTCTTTTAATGCTATACCTATGTTACAAAGAAAGCATTTTCACAGTGGGAACCCCAACCTTTCATCAATATGCATGGTGAATCACTTCCAAAATAGAAAATCAAATGACAAAAATGCAATACATTTTAAGAAACTGGATGATATCCCGTTTTAAAACTGGGTCTTAATACCAGTCCATTGCAAGTCCCTAAACCACAGCTCAGAAAATTGAACTTCCAGATGCCTTGTGATTATGTATCTTTTCTATGTGTAAAAAGGCTTTTTAAGCTGTTATCTGACTACAGTAATTGCCACTTTAAATTGATCCACGTCAACAAAACCTGGATCCCTGGAGATTCTCACCTAGAAGTCTGATTGCAGAAAGGACCTAACTGAGTGTGTGTGCATCTGAGACTAGTTCAGCATTTTCTCCAAGAGCCAGTGTTCCCCTCTAATGATTTAAGCCATTGAGGCAAGCAAAGCAGCAACCTCATTTGGCAGTTTTCCCTGAGCAGGGAACCCTGGATACGTAGTTCTATACAGTCATTTAGACAGAAATAAGTTTCCCTTTTAATCAAAAAGCGAGAGTGTAAGGAGCCAAGAGCTGCTAGCATCAAATTCTATAATAAAGATAGACAATCAATGATAAGATGAATGCCTTTAGGTAGGTGAGTGAAAATAAGAGAAGAATATGGTATTGCAAAGTTTCTATAGCACAAAGCACTGCCCTGCATCAGAACTAGGCACTGTTCTATAAAATTAAAATACATCCCAGAGCATTTCATATAGAGATCCATGGGTGATGAAAACAGAAATCTTCACTGTCGAGCCTTTGCTTGCTCATGAGAGGATTCTAGTTAATGCCGGTCTATCTTCTCACTAAGAACATAGAGCCTTTTTATGGCAACTTTTGAAGGAGCGTTGTTTCAAATATCACTTTGCATATAAGTATGCACGGTCAATGACAAAATGCTAGGTTCCTGAAAATACACAAAGAGATTTATGACAAGAACCGTATATCAGTCATTAAAAAGCCTCCATGGTATCTGACTATCCTCCAGGGCAACCCCCCCCCCCCCCCCCCCCCCCGTTATTTCATAAACCGTAATGGCTCCGAAGTACAGATTTCCCTTTGTTCAAACCTGACTTACCAATAAGAGGGACTAGCAGCCTACTGAATTCATCGGCAGCTCAGGAAAACGCTCTACACTGGCGAAGGCAGACTCTGTGGTACAGCTTTCCCACAGGTCTCCTCAACTTTTCCTCTCAGCTTCGAGCAGGGGGTGTGAGACACTGTGACTCCACACAGTGGGTATTAAGTGAGTTAATTCAAAGGAGCTGAAACCTCATTGATCCTAATTGAAAGCAATACACCCAACCAAATACTTTCCTACCCCATCTGCTCTGGCCTGCCACGAGCTATTCAATACAAGAGAATTAATAGTTTCAGATATTGTAACCAACCCAATCAAGGCACTCATTTAAGCAGGGCTGCATTAACAAAATGAAAAAACAAGGGCAAAATGGGTTCAAATGCAGCATTTTACTCCTAGTTGGCTTTAACAAAGCTGAATACGGCTTATTCTGACTTTTTATGTGCAAGACTTGATAAACTGAATGAGAAGGCACTCAATGATCAGCCAACGAGCATTGATGAATGGTCATTAAGATCCCCCTGCTCTTAGAGGGGACCCTGCCACAAAGTGGCACACCAGCTTGAAAGGGCGGACTCACTAATGTCCAGATTTCTCCGCTTGCTTGTTCCACTTTCAATTTCAGACCACTGGCCACCAAATGAGGCTGACATATTGGAAAATAATGTTTTATGGGCGAGTGGTAAAAAATAAAATGGAGGCATTAGCTCTGCTTTCAAATTCAAATCTGCTAGTTTTGTCAGACCCCAAAGGTTTTGATTTTCCACCCAGCTGGAAGCTATTAGTGTTTTCTAAAGGCATCCCACTGACAGGGCAAACCTACCTAATGTGTGAGCTGTTGGGCTCAGGGAGATGGACCTCTCTTTTGGATGATTTCCTAACTTCTCGTCACTTTGACAGTCAATTAAATAGATACGACACCTAATAAAAATGTACATTAATTTGTTTCGGCCACTGAAAGACATCTGAACCTGTGTAAAATAAACTCCATAATAGATTGCCTCCTGACAAAGATAAATCCAATTAGACTTTGCCCGAAAAACAAATGGTTGAAGTGTTTAGTTGGGCTACCATGCAAGATACAAGCTGATCACAATGGGATGAGTGGAATGGGGAGAAAGAAAACACATTCTGTTTTTTCCCATCAAAATGAGAGCTTATCTGGCATTTTAACTCCTTATATAATTGACTACTATAAACAACTAGACACACTCAGACGAATTCCTTTAAATATTTCCTTTGAGGGAAATGATTGGCAGCTTTTGCACCTCCTCAACTTTCAGCAGGTCCATAGAACCACTCGCAAGAACTTTGCTTAAATGACAAAAGAAGAGCAGGCATAATTCCCATCCTAAGGATTTGAAGGGTATATAAACATTGTGGGGTCAAAGGGTTACTAAGGGCTGTCCAAGAGGGCCCAAGTGTTGGCAATAAGATGGAATGAAGTAAAAGAGAACATGCTGCATAGAGGAAGCTTGACTTAATAGGTGATTACACCAGACATCACAGAAGCAGAAAAGCTTCACTGCTTGGCTCATTTGCAACTCGAGGGACAAAGCCCCACACAACAGAGTGCCCCATGGAGAACATGCTGCATGGTCTGTTGAGAAACCCTAATCTACCAGGGCAAGCGGCAGGCCGAGAGCTGGGAGTCATGACCTCTGTCTTTCACCTATGACTTCCGTCAAACTCAAGGGCTTTGAGTTTTGTATCTCCATCAGTTAAGTGAGCTGGTAAAGTGCTCTAAGCTTGCAATTTGAAGATTCCAATCTTAAAATAACTTTCAAATCATTACTTCAAAACTATTTCGGTGAGTTCTTTTTCTGTCTTCCATGTCTACAGAATACAGTAGAAGTTATACCATTGCAATATATTTTTCAAGCAATATATCTGATTTTTAACTCAGGCAGAAATATACTCTTCACCAAATGGGAGTGAAAAGATGTGCATCAGTACATTTACATACACAGGTTGCGTGTTTGTGTGTGTAAGCATGCGTACCCCCTAAGTGAAATATATTTAAGATACAAAGCATCACTTGGGGGGGGAAACCTATACTCATAATTATTATTATGAGTTATTTATCAGTGGCCAATGCTTTTTAAAATATCATGATCACTGTTTTTCTTCACCAACACTTGAAAAAAAAAGTTAATATGAATCCTCAATAAAACTTCAAAATGCTGTAACAAATTTAACGCTTGCATTACCTGAATATTAAATTATTTAAATGCAATCTTTAAGTTTGTGATTACAACTAAATGTAGATTGTGCAACAGGCATACTACGGGGTTAAATTAAACACTTCCATATTAACCTATAAGGCTATGTGTCTTAACTTGTCTTTTTAAATAAAAGATTTTTCAATCAATTTGAAAGTATAAAATTGCACGTAAATCTGAAAATAAGCTACCTTTTATAGTTCCTTCTTATTATTCTAGTAACAGAAACCACTCGAATATTATCAAAGGCACCCTCCTAATGGCCCATCTCTTATTCATTTGACAAGGACTGTAACATTAGATGGAAAACCTTTGTTTGGATGTCGCCACCTCTCCATCCTGACTGATGGCGAGTTAGTTTTGTGAAAATGCAAGGGTGATGGCGTATGCTCCGATGAACTTTCCCTCCTCTCAGCACCAGAGACAAAACCCCGCAGCTCTGCTCAGTGCAGGCAGCCATCTGGACAGCTTTCTCTCCCAGCCCAGCCCAGCCCAGCCCACAGCACACTGCAGGCAGATCTGAGGGCTCTAGAGCTCGGCGGGGCTATTCATGACATACCAATTTCACATTTTCTGCTTGTACGCTTGCAACAATAAATGCTAATGAGGGCTATGAATGACAATTTTAAAGACAATAAAAAGGTCTCCAAATCCTTTGCATATGGAGACACTGTTTTCAAAACTTCACCTTCTGTTACAGAGCTGTTAGAGTCTAAAGGATAAAAAAAAAAGAAGAACCCAAGGAAAACAATAAGATGATCAAAGCACAACTGAATCCTGAAGATTTCCAGAGAAAGCAATCTGCATAAGCCCAGCCAACAAGAGATCTCAGCACCAGCAAGCTGGGCCCTAGGAATGCAGGAGGCACCTTTAATGCTACTACCTTCGCCTTCTGTAGGCATGCAGTTTAATAAAAGCAGCTCATGCTAGACATTGATAGTTGGCAATCCTAAACAATGCATTATCCAAAACCCAAAATCCATCAGTCAACTTCATTGTCCTTTGGCATACCTCATTAGTATTTCACATATCTTTAATGAGACATATGCAAACGGGTTTTCTTCGGATAAAATCTTTTCTTTAAAATAGTGCAATGGTTCTGGGCAGTAAAATGATGATGCTTTTACGGGCATCAGTTTTTGTCCAAATCTTCTAAAAGCAGTGTAGATTGTTACATTTTGAACCAAAAAAATAGTAAATATTACTTTAAATTAGTGAGAGAACTGAACAAAAGACGCACAACTGCCATGGCCTTGATAGGAATGAAACTATTTTATAAAGCAACGAAAAAATAAAACAAACGATTCAGCCTCCTGTACTTTAGGGACATGGTCTAACGGTATTCTTTTCATTAACAAGGATTAAAACACTTTCAACAAAATCCACCAGGTGGAGCAAATACACAGCAAAAAAAAAAAAAAAGATCCTAGATTTTTTTTCCCCCCATCATATTCTTTTTCAGTTTTCACAAGGACTTTTATCTCTAACAAACTCCCATGTCTATCTCTGCACATTGCATATTATCAGAATCTATGCATGCATATTAAGCTACCATATTTATAAACAAATTCAAAGTTACTGAAGCACTACTTCTAGCTGCAGTGGATTCCCTTGACATTTTTCATTCCCAAACTGCTTGATTTGTTCAAAAATCCATCACAGCATATTCGATGTCACTGTAAACTTTTAACTTCATGTTGTACTCTGATACTATGTGGTTTCATCACGCATGCACCCCCTGCCCACCATAAGACCAGAGAGAAGGAATGCTGTATTATACTGTTATATTGACGCACATTAAAACCCATAAATCCAACTCACTTATTCTCAATGGAAATGTCAATTCTCACCACAAAGTCTTATTAAAATGACTATTCATTGTATATACCCAAATCGTATTCAAATTTTGGAGTACTGTTTTACCTGTGTAGTAACCGTGTCCTTTTTATGTTCATTCTTGTCAGTCAATGGACACAAGTCCCCAGTTACTAATCTGACTGCATTGTTCTTTTCCAGAGAGTACTTGCTCACATTCTCCTTTCCCAGAGATTCCCCGGCCCCTTGCCCACTCACTCCACACTACTGAGCACACTCTGGCACCCACCCCATGTTCTTGTTCACATTTTGTTCTCTAAGTCTTCACGCCACCTGCAGCCCACAACTCTACCCATTCACTTTTCCGAGTTCTCCAAGTTTTTCTCACGTTAGACACTCTGCTGCCTACGCTTACTTCATGCTACAAATGGCGCCAATGTGGCTTGCACTGAAGAGAGCTCCAATTGGACAGAACTACCCCAAAGGGGGAGCTTTCAGGGAGGGTGTACTGAGAGCCTATCTGTAGAGGCAAATACATTAGGAATGTTGAACATGGCTGAAAATATATGTATATCTTTTATTTTCTCCTATCTATACTGATGTAAAAGAGAAATACTCTGAAAGAAATGCAGCCGGCTGATGCATAAATACACATGCGCACGCCTGAGGATATGCATAACACTGATGGTGGAGCTATTCTGCTTCTGCATAATAGATTACGGTGAAGCCTGCACCATCACATGGCGCACCAGGCTAATCTAATTGTTTAAATGATTATATACTTTTCACTGGAGTGGTATACAAATACATAAAATATTGACATTTTTATAAATAAATCATGAAAAGGAAGCGTTAAGAGTAATTCCTACAAAACCCTTCCCCTGCAAAGTGCCATTTCTTTATGCTTTGCAGCGGGTAGAGTAAAATATTTGGAGCTTGTGTGTGTGTGTGCGTGTACTACACAAAAATATGGACAACTCTCTTTACATGCCCATAACTCCTATTAGTGTTAGTGGAGTCACATATGTGCATATAAAGGGTCAAAAGCCCTCAAGTCTTCATGACAGAATCCTAATGAAGTAGTTGGAAAAACCAAATCACTGCACAAGGAGTCACACAGTCCCCTCCCTTGGCAGGAAGTCTCACCCCCCTCACCTTTGTGCCCCCACCCACAGTGAGCACATTTCATCAGCCTACACAGCGGATAGGGAAGCTGCTGGATTTCTTATTGGTAAGACAGTATCTTGTTAGTTTCAGTAGATCTCCCATATGGCTCCACCTCGAAGCTTGCCTCAGAATATCCCATACGACCTTCAAATTGGCCACATATTTTTGGTCCAAATATTATTTCTCACCAACCTCAAGCTCATCAAAGGGTGTGGCTCTTCCCAGGGCCAATGTCATGGGCCAGATTCAAATTCCGAGAGAGAAACAAGAATTAAACACCTACACTTGAACTGTGCCACCTTTGTTTAAAAGTGGCAACTCTTCTCTCTCCGTGAACAGATGAGTTTCAAAACCGTCTTATAAAAACGGTCTATCAATTACTAGTTGCACACTGTCCACAATGAACTATTAGCAAGTCTGACCCAAAAAAGGACAAGGCACAGAGGCCATATGTAACAGAGATGGGGACCTCTAAAGCCAGGACACTAGGGCCAGTCCATCCCTGGTTCATGTCTGTTTGCATTGATAGAGATATTGCTACAGTGCAGGGCCAAGAACTGTCGAATGAAAGGGCCAAACTGTACAATCCATTGAAAAAAAAAAAAGAAAATTAAGCATATCTGGGAGAGCCGTCCAGAAAGGGAGAGAAGGGAACACAGCATTGGCAGGAACCTCCAATTCCTGACCAAACCCTCTTCCACACAATGGCTCCTGCGAGAAAGGAACCCAGGGCAGGAGCCAGCAGGACGCTGGCGGACAGACCGGCTGGCCTTGCAGGATGTCAGAGCGCCAGGCGGCTGCGAGAGATACAGGGGGTTCACACACTCGCAGGCGGACTGTTTTGCTCTTCAGGTAATTAAACAAGGAAGCAGGGCTGCTGGGTACGAGTCTGACCCCCAAGCTGAGGCTCCACAGTTCTGCATATCAACTTCCGCAAGAACTGCCTGGAGCGTCAACACAACACGCGCCTCCCTCTCTCATTTCCTTCTCCACCTCTTCCTAAAGCTGACCCAGAAACAAACCGACCCTCCCAAAACACCCCGAAGGGAACACCGTCGAAAGGCCTGAACTTTTCTGTAATAAAAATCTCTCTGCTATATCAACCTCCAAATTTCAAATAAAGAAAACCCCAAAATCCTAAGGACAATGACTTCATGAAAATGAATATGGGTCTCTTAAGGTGGATTATTCAAAAAGACTAATATCTATTTTTTGATTCCTTTAGCATTGAATTAAAGAATGAATTATCTACTCTTATGAGGTTCACAACAAAATCACAGATTTTTCAGTCCTGATCACAGATTAAATATTTGTTATGCTGTGTATTCCTATATTGTTACATTTTGGCAGACACTATATAATATAAGCAAAAAACACGTATGGTCTGTCTTATTGTATTCCATCAAAAATGAGTATTTTTTAAAAAGTCCTCTCAAACATTTCTTAGGCACACACACATCCACAAACATACAGCTACCACTAAAGCTCAGGAACAGAAAAGCATTAAAGAGAAGACGGTCTCGTTATACATGCATTCATATTAAGCAATGATTAGAATCATACAAATAATATATTCTTCTTTCATCTCAAAATCCATAGAGTAAAATATTGGCTGAAAGAGACAGAGACCAAAAGAGAGAGGAGTACAAAGGCATGCCTGCTTGTCTGTGTTCAGCACAAAGAACATTAAATGAAAACAACTGGCATGCTGCCAAATTCCTATGGAGGCAAAGAGATTCAAACACATTGATTTCACGCATCACACTGACCTGGGATCAGTGTGCAGTGCTACAATAAGCTCAGAGCTCCATGTGGGGTAAAGCCCATTAATGCTATCAGACCCCTTGAACATGACCAAGTAAAACTAAAATAAACGCAGACTCTCTCTTTTAAAGAAGAAAAAAAAAAAAGAGGCCAAAACAAACAAAGCCAAAACCCCAGCAATTTTGCTTAAGAAAATAACTTTCCCCTTCTCCCTCATAAAGATATCACTATTTCAAGGTACACAGCATCACCTACATAACCATTAAAAATAAACCCTTGCTAACAACACAAATGTGCATTTTCAATCCCATCCAGAATATATAAACTGGTGCCACATAAATAATCTCATCCCATGATATGCTTGAACAGAGACACACACCACGGTGCGCCCGTCACGTTTCCTCTTCTCCTCACATCTTGTAGGCAGCCAGGGTGAAGGGTTGGCTTTGTGACCAATAGGGACCCCTTCTGAGGATGGTTCCAAAAGACCTATTAGACGCAGCCCCTCTCAGCGCCTTTTCTGGCCATTCCAGTCCTCACAAAGGAACACGCCCCACGGAGGACCAGCCCCAAATCGCATTCTGGAGCACCAAGTACTATTTTAGGTTTGCTTTAAACTCGGAGATTAACATTCCAGGATTTTGCCTTTACCAGCTAACACCCAAGCCGGCAACATGCCCCCCGGCATTATTTTCCCTCTGGGCACTGCCCTAACGAGGCAGGCTGCCCTGGTGCCCACCACCTGCTCCAAATCGCACCATGCAGACAGGACCTCGGGTGCCACCTGAGGTCATTCTCACAGCCTCAGCTCTGCAGTGTCATCCAGCTCTTTGCTTTCTCTGCCACCAGGTTCCATATTTCTTTATAGCAATTGTTCAAAATTTCCATATGGTCATTACAAAGAAAGAAAGAAAAGCTAGGAGTAAATGTTTTAATGATCTCGGTTAAAAAAAAAAAGTCAACGGTCATCGAGTTGATTTAGATGCACTGCAGCCTGAGGGACAGGGTGGAACTGCCCCTGTGGGTTTCCCAGACTGTAACGCTTTCTGGGAGTAGAAAGTCCCAGGTTCCTCCCTCACAGCAGCTGGTGGTTTTCAATTGCTTGTAAGAAAACTTATCAAGGGCTTAAACAGAAAGAAAATGTTTAGCAAATTATGATGGCAGCATGTGTACCTCTGTGCTGGATACAACTGATGTATGGATTGGTATAAGAGCTATAAGAGACCCCAATAAAATTATTTTCAAAAGAAGAAAACTCAACAGTTATAAAACAGATAAGCAACAGTATATAAATATAGCTTTATATATATAACTCTATCTCCTATCTTTATATATAATTATGCACACGGCGTTTTTAAAGCATGTACACACACAGGTATAGGACGGGGAAAGAGAAGAAAACACAATGTCTCTGATGTACAATGCTCAGGATTCGGTATTTGCATATTATAACAAATAACATGCACTGAGTTCTTAAGATGTGTATTCTTGTGATGCACTTTAGCTTTCAATCTGGATCTTCCATGTCGCAATGGATTATTTCCAGTAGGTCAGTGATGGATGCCATGTGACTAGGAGAGAATAGGAGGGCAATAGGATGGGAGTGGGTAATGATGATGACTATGTATCTACAATATAAGCTCAAGGCATTTTTTAATCCAATATGCTTTTCAATTCCTAATTGACACCATATTTTAACATATTTGTAAGGACCTCCACTACCGACACACTGTCAGAAAGGATCCAGCATATCCTTCTTTGACTGCAGCGTTTTCTTTGGACAAAAGGCAGTAGAAAACAACATTTTAAAATACTGATGCATATGTTGTTATCATTAATTTGTTTTCTTAAAGGTAAGATACATACACCTTTGTCTATATGGAACTTGAGAAACCTAACCAACTAGTATTTGAGCTTGCAAAAAGCTAAAACAAAACAATTTCTCAGTAATGATTGTATTTAAGTATAGAAGCAGGTGAGAGATCTCTCAACCACTTCAGAAAAGCCTCACTGCTTGCCTTCCCACTTGAATTGATGTCTCTTACTAATTTCAGTAGAAGAACACCACACATGAAGACCAAGGGTTTGCAAAACAAGGAAACACACATTTAAAACCGTAACC
The DNA here is from genome assembly GCF_000313985.2 of Echinops telfairi. Taxonomy (NCBI): domain Eukaryota; kingdom Metazoa; phylum Chordata; class Mammalia; order Afrosoricida; family Tenrecidae; genus Echinops; species Echinops telfairi. The sequence goes on along the minus strand of NW_022103896.1, from coordinate 47,277,911 downwards.
ATCGTGAAGGAGACCTCCAGAAAAATCGATACTTACAGAGAATTATTTCATTTTCTCTGGTATTAAAAGGGGGGAGAGGGGGAACCCAACACCTTCCTGGGAATTTTGGAATAAGCCAGTAAATATGACTGATGATTGAAAGAGCAATGATTGTGAGCTGGTGCCAGAAATAATGTTTCCTGAATAATGAACTTCAGATAAGAAGTCTTTTCCTTCCTCCTCTCTTTGCCCCTAGCCAGGTAGTCACATCATTTCAAATCCCTGCCTAATTCCTCAAGTACCAGCCAGTAGTAGACAACATTTGTGATGACTTACAATTTTTGCTCAGCAGTTTATCCTTATTTTCCCATGCCTCCACACAACTCCACAGTTCCTTCAAGCTGACACACAATTCCCTCAGCCTGCTCCTGCTTCCCAGCTAAGGGCTCAGTCACTGCCCCACCAGAGGTCTTCAGAACTCTCGGGAACCCAAACTTGAAGCTCCTCCTGCATTCTCCAGGGTTGTCAGCTTTAAGAAGTCTCTTACCACATGGCAATACACCTAGTTATCCTTGCTCTTTTGCTAAAATGTTAGATATCGTTTCCCCCCTTTCATGTGTCTATAGATATAAATTCTACTAAGAAAGTAACATTCAATTCCAAGTTTGGGTTTTCTTTTTTTGATCAATTAATAAGAAGACATAATAAACTGAAAAGCAGTCTTTCCCCTGTTTAGTCAACAAACTGTTTCAGAAAACACCATCTCCCAGTTAAAATAAACACAGGAATCATGGCACAGCGTTCACTCTTGAACTCCAAGTACTGCTCAGCTTCTAACAGATGCATCCTGAGACATGCAAAAAGCACTGCAACAGGGAAAGGGTGGGAACGTGTCAGTCCTTGATCATTTGGAATCTTCAGACCCAAATCTATCTATCGAGTGAGGGTTCCCACCGCCAGCTTTGTGTCCCCTTGGGATCCCCACACCCAAAGGTTCCCAAGATCAGCGTTTCAAGGGTACATCCCAAGCTCAAGTTCTATATCACAACCGACGCTAGAAGAAAGCAGACACAGAAAAGACTTCGGGACACAATGAGAATAGTTCGGTTTTTCTGGTATGTGGGTAAATCACAAAATCAAAATATGGGTCTGTTCCTTACCTTGACAATATTCGAAGCTCCCCTGTTTGCGGCAGTCCCCTATCGCTAAACCCAGTGCTGGCCGAGGGCTTCTTTTGACAGAGATCATTCTCCAGCAGCAGCTCCGCTCATTTCCTCTCTCCTTTTCTGACTGGGACCGATATTACGTTCACCAGCCCAGAGACCACGCTTTTCTATTGACAACAAAGGGGAAAAAAATGCATATATCACAACCAGTCTAAAAAAAGGATCGTACCCACCTATTTACATCGTAACACTAAGCCAGCCCTGTTTGGTTTGGTTTAAGAAAGGGATGCAAGCCCCTCTACATTTTAGAACAAGTCCCCAGACAACCCCCATTTTCACAGTTCCTATAATGGGCTTGCTCTAGAGGGTTCTTAATTCTCCTATCATCTGACCCAGGACTGAATGGTCCACTCTAAAACGGACAATTCCTCTTTCTGAAAACTGGTTTTAAAGCTCAAGTTCTCCAATACTTTAAGAGAGTGTGTTGTACTTTACTTACTCCAACAGAAATATATTATAAATATAAAACATTGTTATGGTTTCTTTAGACAAATGCTTTGAGAGGTTCATTGTACATTTTAATTATGTAGACCTTCACAAACAAGTTAAACCCTGTTTAAACGCAAAGTGGTGACCATATTGTTTCACAGTCCTGAAACTTAATTATTTAAATTTAGATAGTTTTTAATACCTACTACTGAAGTGATCTTGATATAGTCCATATTTTTAAAATATTAGTAACAAAATTCATTGGTGAACTAGTTGGCCAAATGAATACATTTCTACCACTTTCCTTTTTCTCATTTTCCCTGCTAACTTTGGCAGGTTTAGAATTCATTTATTTACAAACATTTACTACCTGCTTATTAATCACCCACTACAATCTCTACTGCTGTAAGTATAATAAGTATCATTATTTTATGCTCATAATCTAAGAAATCTAAGGGCCTATCCCCATCATATACACATATACACTTAATAAGTATAATGGAATAAAGGTTTACAAAAGCCAAAAGTACTTCTAAGGTTGCTGCTATCAAATTGCTCCCTAGAAATGTTTTTCTGTGGTAAATCTACTCCAGTGTATATAAAACAAGTATGTTTTCTCACCCCCGAGATTATTGCCTTATGACAACTTTCTAACTTGGAACGCAAGACACTCCCAGAGGCCACCTCTTAGCCCAATAATAGAAGGACCTACAGAACAGAAATAACACCTGTGAAGAACATGCTCTTTAGAGCAGTCAAACTACACAAAGCCACAGGAGCTAGAAAGCCATTATCAAAGGTAGAGACATTTTACTGTCATTTGCACACAAGACAAAACCCAAACTGGGAAGGCAGGGAGGGGCAGGGACCCCAAGGAGGAAGTGAAGAGCGTGCTGGCACACTGTGGGGATTGCCACCAATGTCACAGAACAATTAGTGTATGAGTTAATAACTGGAAAGCCAATTTGCTATGTAAACTTTCACCCAAAGTACAATAAAATGTTAACAACAACAACAAAAACAACAACCATGTTCCACAAGAAAATCACCAAACTACACAGATGATACATAAATACTGAGGTGGGGACTGGAAGTAAATATGATTATTTCTGGAAAATGGGAATATGAGTCATTTGCTTTTCTACTTGTTATTTTCAATTCACATGTAGTGAGATGAAAACTAACAGAGGATATACAAATGCTATTAGAGGCTATAAAATGCTATAAAAATGGGTGTTTTTCTTAGATTAATCATGATGTATGATAATATGTGGTGCTTCAGCAACCACCTTTAAAAGATATTAGAGCCTGGTAAAAGGAAGCATGCCTCTCTATCTGGGCCATAGTTAGTCATCTCCATTGAAGAAATATAAAAGACAAAATATGTACAAGTCTCATTAAGTCTACTTCTTCAGTCTTATGACAGCTCGATGCCATGCTCATGTCTGGGGTTATGAGCAAAAGTGGAGATGGAGCCTCAGTTTGGGAGGCATATACCACTCCTATGTGGCCCAGCTTCTTGAAAAGATAAGTTTCTCAGTTAGCTATGATCCTTCAACCTAGAACACACTGCTACACTTTTTAAATTTTAATCTGTAGCCACTGTAACCAGAGTGTACTGAAGCAAGTGGGGAAGAGTTGGAGGAAGATAGTGTTTTGAAATATTCTAAATGTATGAATTCATAGGTTCTAAGATGATAGCATAAAAATACCCATTCAAGCCATATACAATGTAAACCTCAAGTTACTCATCAGGGTACCACCCCCCTGAAATATTTCATAAACCTTAAAACATATCACAATCAATAGGACAACTCAACAACAAGAACAAAACAAGAAGTGAGCTGGATCTTCTTTGAGATGCTCCAAATAATGACCTGGGAGGATTATCCTTGCATTTCAGACTTACATTGCATCAAATGGGCTCTCCATCCGAAACAATAACAAACAAGTAACGGCAATGATCCTGCGAAATACATGTTCGGATACATGTGGAATTCATTCCAAAGGAAGCTCTAGATCATGTGCAAGTAAGAGTAAAATGTATCTACCTTTGAAAAGTGCTTTGTTCAGATTCTCAGCCCTCAAATTTGCCAAGCTTTAAGGAAGAGAGCGATATCCAGGACAGTTAGAAGTTAAACTTCATAAAAGCCTCAAACAATTTGTAGCGCTACAAGAGTGTTATTAAAAGGGCTCAACATGCTGTATTACCATGGAAATTGTGGAAAACATACATTCCCAAACAAATATTACTTTTTCTCAATGGTATGAAGTAATGAAAACCACATGTGTAAATCTGTGATCCGTGCAGTAGTTCAAGCTGCAGTTAATAGAAAATACAGAAAGTGAACTCTGTTATATAAAGGATTCTTGTTACAGAAATATAATGTGAAAACCAGATGCAGACAGAAAACCTTAATCACAGATGGGAATGTAATCACTGGCAGTACAGAATACTTTTTTGATCAATCTTAACCATATGCGCAATGTATTTATGTTCTGAGGAATGCAATAACTTGAGAGAACCTTCTATTTGAATTCAGTTAACCTCATATTTATAATGCTTTTATCTTACTCCCCCATCCCTTCCATGTGTACACTGAGCCAAGGTTTTAAAAAGAAGAGTTGCTGGCTTTGGCAAATCATTCCCGTATCAGTTTATCTTTCAAAAATTTAATAGGATGTAAAGACTACACACATCAGAATCAACCTCAAAAGAGATCCAGTGCAGCTCCTCATCACCGTATTTCTCCATCACTGCCAGGAAGCCCTCCACTGCCTAAACACGTTTCAAAAAATGAGCATTAAACATACTTCTTTTTATGTATCAGCCTGAATGGAATCAAACCTTAGTTCTGTGCTTTCTCTCTCCCTCAATAAAAATATATCATGGCATAAAGACTATTCTTCATTAAAAAAGATGCAGTTCCTTTTTTGGTGAATTACATTTTTGGTAATTTGGGGAAATTACCATGGAATGAACCAATTCCATCACAGGTGACTTAGAAAACATTAGCTTAACAAGTCTAGCCTGTGACGTTAAATTACAAGCACCACGTCAGGACTATATTCATGAGTCCATTCCATCAGTACAGGACCATCCTCAACATATGAAATGAAGCAATTGGGACATTGTAGACACAAGTGTGCCTCATCAGACATTCAGAAGCAAACTAAACTGTAATGTCCTGGCTACACAGGCTTCCTTAAGCACCTATGGTATATACTCATTGAGATTCTTCTCCCCTTTTCTAACGACTCATTCTGCTAGAGATCTATATATACACACAGTCATTCCTGGCTTATGTTTACATACAGGACTCTGCATAATGTGGCAGTAACCTCCTCCTTACAGCCGCAACAGTGACCATGTCGTTAGAGCAGCGGTTCTCAACCTTCCTAATGCCGCGCGACCCTTTCACACAGTTCCTCCTGTTGTGGTGATCCCAAACCATAAAATTATTTTTGTTGCTACTTCATCACTGTCATTTTGATACTGATAGGAATTGGGCAACCCCTGTGAAAGGGTCATTCAACCCCCAAAGGGGTCGCGACCCACAGGTTGAGAACCACTGCCTTCAAGGCTGCAGTGGTTCATTGAACTAACTCTCCTATCGTCATGGTTCCATGTGTCTATCTCGGGGCTCTCCCCACAGCTGGGGGCATGACTACCTCCTCCTCAACACTCAAGTTTCAGCTCAGGGCTGCCTCCTCAGCAAGGACTGTCCCAGCCATCTTCAATGAAGACTCCTCAAAAGCACCCTCCCTGATCTCATGTGTTAAATTATTCTATTTTCTTTATTGCATTTGTCACTATATGAAAAAAACGTATCAGTTAGCTTAATTATTGTTTCTCCCTCCCCTACTTCTAAGGCGTAAACTCTACGAGAGCAGGCTCGTGTCTGTTTTGGGCATTATACTGTGCTCCATATTTGACACATAATAGTAGTCCAAATAAGAACCAAAAGAGAAAAACAGAACTTATACAATGAAATGTCAGAGATCCGATTCAAATCTCTATTACCTTCATAAACCTTTTCCTGATCACTCACAGGGGTCCTCAAACTTTTTAAACAGGGGGCCAGTTCACTGTCCCTCACACCCGTTGGAGGGCCGGGCTATAGTTAAAAAAAAAAACCCAACTATGAACAAATTCCTATGCACACTGCACATATCTTATTTTGAAGTAAAAAATCAAATGGGGCAAAAACACCTGGAGGGCCCAATAAATGTCCTCAGCAGGCTGCATATAGCCCGCGGGCCATAGTTTGAGGACCCCTGCGAGCCTTATAGTCATTTTAACTCCTTTAAACAGCACTGATAGGAAAACCTGGTGGCATAGAGGTTATGCATTGGGCTGCTAAGCACAAGGTCAGAAGTTCAAAACCAGCAGCTACTCTGAGAGAGAAAGATGGGGCTTTCCACTCCAGAAGACAGTTCAGAGTTTCAGAAACTCACAGGGGCAGTTCTATCCTATCTTATGAGACTGATTTGAGTTGGCATTGAATGGATAACAGAGTTTTGGTTCAAGTTAAATAGCACTGATGGTCCATATCAGTAACCTGCAGGCCCTGGTCTGACAGATATTGCTCACATGAGCCCATTCCACCAGTCCTATCCTACATTGGTCATACTGTGCTATCAGACTACCTGTTCCTCCCTTGTTGAGCAATAAGATACCAAGATTGAGAATTGCAACACAAGTTTACACCATCTAGAAGGCAAAAATGTGCCCAGATTTTGAAGTGGTCACCTTGTTGAAGCTGCCAGCCGAGACAGAGAGTGATCTATTCTCATTCTCTGTGTGTCTTCAGACTCTGCCACAATGCTTCAGTGTATCCGGGCCACGAGGGCTGGGATCAAGCTAACCCTTTGGTGCCCATACGGAGAGCCTAGTAGAGTGCCTGACGTACACGTTTTCAGCCAAAATCGACTGGGTGAACAAAGTGAAAATGAACATCAGATGGTATCTGGTCTCTCTTTAAACTCCTTCCTTTTATTACTATGATAGGACATTAGATTTAAATCCTACAAATATTATTTGTATAGACTAAATTAATCGTAAAACAAGAGATCAGTTTGTGCTTATTGTTTTTTGTTTTGTTTTTCTGTGAACTTTTTATTGTGCCGTAGGTGGGGAGTATATATTTCAGACTATCAACCCTGCATTCCAACAGTTCGCACTGCTCATTACCCACCCTCCTCTATATTCTATCCCATCCCAACTTCCCCGATTTCTCTTCTGCTCCTTAGAGATCGCTCTTCTCCCTTTACCTAAAATACCTATCAACCTTCTAGTCCATTGCCTCATCTTCCCACCTCGCCCTTTCTCCCTTGGGAATCTCCAGAGTCTGTTCCCTTTGATACGTAGGACATTGTCTTAGTCTTCATTCCCCTAGTTTAGAAGCATTCTCATACAACAGTGATCCTTTTGTGACTGACGAACTTCCCTCAGTAGACTATTCTCCAGGTCCATCCATGTTACGAGGTGCTTCATGGCTTCATTATTGTTTTTAGTATTGCATTATGTGGATGTATCAATTGGTATTTATTGTTCGACTGCTGGGCATCTGGGTTCTTTCCCACTTTTTGCTATTGAGACAGTGCTGTGATGAACATGAGAGTGCATACATCTGTTCACATTGTGCCTCTGGCTACTGTAGGGTGTATACCCAGCAGAGGTATTGATGGCTCATATGAAATTTCTGTTCCCAGTTGTTTGAGGTAGCACCATATCACTTTTCCACGATGGGTGTACATACACTTAGTTGATTGTGATAAAAATACAACAAAACATTTGCCATTTCAACATGTTTTGCATATTCAATTCATTCATGACATTCATCTTGTCGTTCAACCCCAGGCAATGAGTCTCCCTTTCTCTATTTTACCTGCCCTGGCAGCCAATAAGCAGCTTTGGTTTCCATGCACTTGCCTCGTCTAGATAGATATTAGTCTAGATTTCCCTTTTAGTCAAAATCAAAATGCAGCAGAACCAATGAGGTAACAGAATTAAAAACCATGGAAAACTCTAAAAGCTCTTTTGTGTTATAGACAAGTGTCCATTTTTAAGTAATAAAATGTCTTAAAATAAGTGTCGCCTATACACAGTGACTATTTAGAAGCTGACTACGTGGGCTCTGTGGGCTGGACTGGAATCTCAGCTACTACATGTATCAGTCATCTGACCTGGGACAAGTCATTTAATCTCGCCAAGTTCCAGATTTATATCTCTAAAGTAGGGTCATAATATTTACCTTAGTGGATTGGGATGATGGTAAGAGGCAATCCCTGTCAAATGCCTCTGCTAGTGCTCCAGTGCAGTGTTATGTTAGGTAGTGTGCTTGACAGTACTATCATCGTCTGATAGTACAAAGAAAGTAGAATCCACTTGAACATTATTGTTATATTAAAAAGCAGTCACAACTCAGAAAGACCTAGTACAATTCACGATAACCCCCCTTTTTTAAATCCACTACTGTACTGTCAAGTGATAAAAATGAATGCTCGATGAGGAGGCAACCAAACAAAACAGGTAGAATTAAGTCTCAGGTCCTAAACTATTTTGAAACGAGAAAGAAAAGAATGAAACTGTTTTTTCCTCACCCAATTTCATCTGTAGAAGACCATCGCTAGAGGATACGAGAAAGGAGAACCCATTATTTCCAATGACTGATTTCTACGAAATCGTAAAGGCATCTATTCCACGTGGGCAACTTTCAAATGAAAGAAAAGCGGTATTTTGAAAATATCTGGATTCACGATTGATGGTCAGAGAGCTCAGGAGATCACTACAACTGTCCGGTGACAGACACGGACTGGCTGCAGCTGCTCCTTACCAGCTGGTATGGACTTACTCTCTCCTCCCTGCTCGTACTGTGTGTCCTTCTAGCTCTATGTAGAATTAGTTACAAAAGGAAGATTGCTTAAATACTCTAAACAGTAATGTTTCCTGATGCAGTAAGAGGTCTTGATAGTTTTCCGCTGCTACCTAGATATACATCTGATACCAAAGTCGATTCATGTGAGAAATTCCAAGGTGGCGGGATTTGAACATTTTCGGGAACGCGCTCATGAGACTTGGGATGGAGAAGCCTTGGTGTAAGAAAATTTAGGTTGAGAGCACACTCGACCATGGATGGCCAAAGGCATGCAAACTAACCTCTCAAAACGATTTACAAAATGAGCTCACCCCCAAATGAGAATTAAATAAGCCACTAAGTGAGCCTTTGAGATGCCTCCTCCACATCCCTAGGTGTCTGCCATGGTTTTGACATTGGCGTTAAGGAGACTGTCTTCTGAGGTGCTGAATCAGTAGAGTGGTTCAGGACCATTCTCTTAAGTAAGTGTTGAGGTCTGCTCATTAGATAGAAAGCAGTTGGAGTCCCACACAAAAGATTGGACAGGTGGGTGGTCTGAAAATCTGCGCCCTGCATAGTAGATATTGTCGCTAGGTGTTGTAGTCTACTTTCTACTCATCTGGACCTTGGTGACAGAGCAGAATTGCCCCATCGGGTTTTCTAGGCTGTGGTTTTATGGGAGCAAATTGCTAGGTCTTCTTCATAGGAAACAGGCAGTAGATTCCAACCACTGAACTTTCGGTGAACAGCAGGACACGCAGCCAGCACTCCTGAGTAATAGATAATGCACAAACAGTAAGTTGAGAGAGCCCCTGGCACCCAAGGGAAAACCTAGGGGCATTTGGGGGTAGAGAAAGCTGGAAGTTACTAAAGTGGCCTAAAATTTGCCTTTTTTGGGTCACTGATATTTTGTTTTTGTTGGGATATTTTGGTATGATTTTCTTTATAGGAAATCCAGCATAAATACATCTACAGTAACCAAAGCTTGATGAATAGTTTGTTCAGATTGTGGCAGCAGAGATTGGGGGGATATGGGGAGCTAATAATGAGTACAAGAATGAAGAAAAAGTTCTAAAATTGATTGTGGTGATGATTGCACAACTCTTTAATATATTTAAGCCATTGAACTGTATGGTACATGAAATTCTATGTCAATAGAATTGTTGTTGTTGTTGTTGTTGTTGTTGTTGTTTAAAAGGGCAGCTCATCCTCAGAAAAATGTCCATACACATGGAATGCTGCCTATCATTATCAGAGAGTTCATCTTTTCCAAAAGCTCATTTAGAAACGTCAGGGTAAATAAATATATATTTAAATTAAACCAAGTTAGGGACTTTAAGTGACTTGAATGCTTCACAGTTTGCCAGTGCCTAGTCAAAGGCATGGGGTGGTGGGTTTTTGTTGTTGTTGTTGTTGTTTTGGTTTGGTTTTGCCAGGGATGGGAGTTGGGGGTTGGGTGGGGAGGAAGTACCATAATTTACAAATCAAAATATGGTGACAATAAATTGTATATGCTAGGATAAAAGATCATAATAAAAAGAAACACAAGGTAGAAACTGTTGATGTAATGAAATGAACTGGATTCCCAAAGAGAATAGATTCTAGATCCTATCCTCTGAAAAGATTTGAAGCTTCAGAAACCAAGGGGACAGAGCTACTCTGTCCCATAGGTCCCTGAGTCCGCACCAACTGGCAGGCCGTGGGGTATGCCTGTGGCTATCACCCCATTTGGGAGTGGATTGTCATCACTGGGTTAAGGAGACAGGAATCACAGAGGGTATCTTATACCTTTAAAGGCAGGGATAGAATCAGACACATGGGATAAGAGATGCCAAGACACAGGAAGTTATCCAAAGGAGCAGGAAGTGGAAGCTGAAGAGAATGAACCGTGCTGCCATCACCCACAGAGAAAGTTTTCCCCTGAGGTCCAGCCTCTTAAAGCTGAAAAATAAATTCCTGTTTGAATAAACCATCTACTTATGGCAATTTTGTTAGAGTGCACTACGTAACTAAGACAGAGAGGAAAGAAACAATGTGCTATTAGAACAAAAGATTTCATGTGGACTTATGAAAGATTTCTAGATAGTTATAACATGAGTTCAAGATTTTCAATATGCATTCAAAAAAGTGTTCAGACTACTACCCTCAAGGAACTTACATATGCTGCGGCAGAGAAGTCTCCATTGCATTAATGGTGGCAAATCTGAATTGAATGTAATAAATTCTATCTTTGGGAAAAGAAACGTGATAACGGGCCTTGGAAAGCACAGTTTCATCAGAGACTTAAGAGAGCATGAAGTAGGCCAAGCTTGGCTTCCCTACAGAAATAGCTCAAGAAGCCCAGCCACCAAGGCATGAAGCAACTCAGGGAAATGGGGTAGTGGTTATGCTTTGAACTGTGATCTGCAAGGTCCTCAGTGTGAAACCAGCAGCCACCCTGTGGGAGAAAGACAAAGCTTTGTACCTCCGTAAAGAGTTGTAGTCTCGGAAACTCACAGGGGCAATTCCTCCCTGTCCTTTGCGTCACTATGTGTCAGGATCAGCTTGATGGCAGTGAGTTGGGCTTTATGGTTTGGGGGTAAGAAAGGCCAAGAAAAGGCATGGCAAACAAGGCTGTCTTGTGCAGTCTCATGGTCCCAGTGTGTAGAACAGAACCAGACAATTTATAAGGTATATGCTGAATGAAGGGGGGGAAATGGTGAGGAAAAATGGTGAGGGGAGGCGAGGAGAGAGAAGATCCTTCAAGAGTTTTGAGGAGAGGTTGTGGTTATAGAGCGGTCAAATGAGACGCTAAAGATAACCCAGCATTTACTGAAGGTTGTGCTTCACACATATTAGCCCCAGCAATCTTCACCAGAACCCCATGAGGCTGTACCATTAGGCTCAGGAAGAGAATTATTTCAAAATGAGAAAGGGAAAAGAAGATTAACCAAGTCGAAAAACCTGGGAGCTGAGCTCTTTAATCTCTTCACTTGACCACCTTTATAGTCCGAGGAGTGGCATTGCCTTGTCCCAGAAGGGCAGTGTCCCAGAACCTGGAGAGCTAAAAGGAAACAAGCACCCAGGCTAATTGTACAGTAAGTGGTCCAGGGACAAGATGTTAAAAGACTCAAAGTAACAAAGGATATACAATGAAAGTCTCCTTCCTACCACCCGCACCCCTCTCTCTTTCCCCAAAACAACCACTATCTCGATTCTGGTACATACATCCAGAAGCAGAGTTGTGTGCACTCAAAAAAAAAGTGTGTATATATATATATATATATATATTTCTTAGTTATCTAGTGTTTTTATGACACACATATCCCATGTGAGTGGCTTTAAGCGACAGATTTTTCCCATAGTTTTTGAGACAAGTCCAAATTCAGGGTGCTTTCTTCCAGTAACTAAAAAACAAACAACTAAACTCACTGCCATGAAGTTGATTTGACTTATAACCCTCTAATTAGCACAGAGCAGAACTGGCCCTGTGAGTTTCCAAGGCTAATATCTTACAGGGAGCCTCATCTTCGTCCTTGAAGCAGGTGATGGTTTCCAACTCTTGAGCCTGTGGTTAGCAGGCTAACGCACAATCCACTACGCCACCGGGGCTCCAATAACTAAAACTCCTTAAACCGGGGAAAACTGGGTGAGTAACTTCATAACAAGGGTTTAATGTTCCCCTTTCACCTATAGAAGAGGTCCTTTTGCCTGTGAAAGGGTTCCATTCTAAACCTTAAACAAGTCCCAGTCCCCCACAGGACAGTAGTTAGTGTCATGTGCTGATTGTAAGCTGAATAAGGGACAGCTCTCTATATGTCCAGTAACATTTTCATTCATTTAGGTTGATTAAAGTATATAATAGCATCATGTGAACAAATATTTGGTCTAGAGCAGGTATTTGGGATACATCTGGATTTAAAGACCTCTGGAAACAACTAGGACCCACTTCCCACCCCAAAAGTACAGAGCCAAGAGCCCCGAGCCCACAGTGGATAAGCACTACCTCTGACTTTGCCTCAACCACTGCTTACCTCCTTCATCTCGGGTCCCTGACATCTCCCCTCGACTTGCTGGTACAATTGAGAAACGTTTTACAATTCGTCCAGCACACAAAAGCTTCGTGTCTGAAAGCTATAAAACAGACTACTCTGGTTGAATGGGAAGTTAAGGGTTCAGGACTTGGCCTATCTGACCACGTTTTATTTTCCCTGGGGGACCCAGAAGCACCTTCAGACAGAAGAGAAATCCATCCATGGATCTAAAACACCTGACGGAACCAAGTCCCAGAGAAGTCGATGAAAATGTAATAACCACGCTTACAAGAAAAACCTAGGCGCTCTGAGAGTGCAACAGGGAATCCCTTGCCAGCTGACTGGAAGGTTGGCTGCTGGAATTTAGCCAAAGCTCTGAGAGAAAGACCTGGTGTTCTGTTTCCATGATGATCACAACCTAGGGAGCCACCATGGGGCCCTTTAACTCTGTTATGTGGATCAAACTGGACTGGATGGCACCTCACAATAGGGAACACCTGCCATTTGGCAGTTCTGTCACCATCTCCTAAAAGTAGCTGGACCACAAAAGCCATTGAGATTGGGTTATACAAATAGATACTGAGGGACCTTTCCTTAGGTTGTGATATGTCTGGAGTAGAAGGTTTAAGTTGCCCACTACACAAACATGCAAAGTGATGCTCACATTCAGGCAAGCAAACTGCACACAGCACCCAATCTCAGCTGCTACATCTCCCCACTTTCAAATCTGCATACCCAAGTTCTCCATCCTGACTCCTTTGTACTGCCTCTTCCTCCTTGTCACACAAACCCAATCCTTCTATCTCCTCTGCAACTTCTAACATCTAACCTGCTGCCAAAGGGGCCCTGGTAGCATAGTGGTTACACAATGGCTTGGTAAAGGCAGGATCAGCAGTTCAAAACCACCAGCTGTTCCACAGAAGAAAGAGGAGGCTTCATAATCCTATAAAGAGCCACAGTCTTGGACACTCATAGGAGCGGTTCTACCCTGTCCTCTAGGATTGCCATGAGTTGGAATCAACTAGATGGCGGGGAGGTTTTGCTTGTTTTAAATTCTTTGAGCAAAAGAAGTTCAATTTTTAAAAATCGACTAAATGAAGTCATTGGCTGTAAAATCAGAACTGTTCTAGATTTAAGGTGATACATGTAAGGCTCGAACCCAGTCTGGGCATCCTCTTATCCAACCCCTTCCTTTGTGACCCTAAAGAGACCCACAGTGCATGGTTTTTAAAATGTCTGACTTACTCAGAAGAAACAGCTTAAATCGAAATGCCTGATATTCAAGACATCAGTGATCTTTTTACTCTTATTTCCCCTTCAGCTCTGGTGAAGCAGTTCTGCCGTGAGCTCCAAAGTGCAAACCCAGCAGTTCAAAACCACTAGCCGCTCTGTGGGAGAAAGACAAGACTTTCTGCACTTGTGAAGAGTTGCAGGCTCAAGTGTTCACAGGGGCAGTTCTACCCTGTCTGACAGGGTAGTGCTGAGTCAGCATCGAGCCTCCAACAGTGAGAGAGCATCTTGTAAGGTGCTCTTTGCTAAACTTTATCCATATCTTTCTTTTTGTTCTACCCTCTCTGACACCAATATTGCTCCAAGGACCTTTCCACATCTGGGATTCTGGGCTCCCCTTCCAACTCTATGAAACACTTAACACAGCCCCAGTTTAGTCACTTTGCCTTGAGAAATCCCAGTTGTCTTAAGATAAGCTTTAATTCGAACTCACCCTTGCCTCTAAAATCTCAGGCACCATTGATGGGTGATCAACCCCTCCTATGTTTTGTAGCAATATAATTTCTCCTGAGTGGGTTATAAGGAGCCCTGGTGGCGCCGTCAGGTCAGCTAACCACAAGGTCTGAGGTTCAAGCCCACCATCTACCCCTTGGAGGAAAGATGAGGCTATCAGGTTATATTACGATTTACCACTTTGAAAACGACTCAGTGTCAGTGGACATTTGCGATTTTTAAGTCGGTTTTGCCATTTCATGGAAAAGTAAGTCTACTAAATACTCCTTATTCCCACCTAACGCGTAGTAGGGACTCATTATCTATTTATTAATATATTTTAATTTAAACAAAGATGACTTTTCTCCCCAGGAGTAAAATGTTCACCTTCCCTTCAGATTCACTAAAAGTGATTTCATCAGGACTACCAAAAAAAGTGCATCTCTTTAAGAAAACCAACAACTCCAGATCAGGTGTAATGGGATACTCATTTCATTGCCCTTTACCTACCATCTCTACTCCTGTATAAGCAGAGTTTTTTCAGCACATTTTTAATGCAGTTTTTGTGGTAAAGATAGGTGCCTCGGTTGATATTCTGGTGAGCTTACACTCGAGTATATACGGCATATTTTACTATGAGATTGCATGTTTTCCCCTTGTAGCCACCTCAAAGCTTGAATAAGTCCATGGAGACCAATGACATTTAGTTTTCCATTTTGACCTGAAATGACCTATCTACTCTTACTTACACAAAAGGGTGGAAACCCACTGTCTGTATTTATTTACCATCAGAGGTCGAACTTGGATCCAATTTCCAAATAAATCTACCTAGTGGTGAGAATAAAAATGAGTAAAGAGGCTGGGTGAGTCATAAACAAGACTTGTCTGACACTTGATGAAAGTTACAGACTCCTAACAGTCACTCAAAAAGGAAGACTTTCACAGGAAACAAGGATTACTAAGCCAGTCTGATAAACATCACAGTTCTAGTCCCAATATCATCTGCTGTTCTTCCCAGCTGTGTTTGCTCATCACTGTGTACATAACATATGCATTGACTCAGAAAATAAACTAGCAGTCAGTCTCTCATGACCTGTTGGATAGCTCTCTTCTTCTACACCTGGAGGCGAGGAAAAGAAGCATAGTCCTTGCTGCCACCAAAGAGACCCACTAACTTTCTAAAATTTTGCATTTAAAGCACAACTTGCACCATGTTTACAAAGTCCACTGGGGAATGGCGTCCCAATGTCTGATAATTTGCTTGCCAAATCGGATGTGCATTTGAGAAGCTTTCTGCAATGCTGTGTGCTACTTCCTTGGCACCAGACCCAGTGTCAGCACCCTCCTTTCCTGGTATCGTTATGCTCTGTTTGCCTACCTACACGTCGCTAGGTGCATCCTCTCCCAGAATCCAGAGGAGGGCCTTCTTGGATCTACGCTACAGTAGCATCCAAAGCTAGGGCTCTGTCTCATCACTGTCATTGTTGTTAGCTGCCCTAGAGTTAGCTCTGACGCATAGAGGCCCTACGTGTAACAGAATGGAACACTACCCAGCCCTGTGCCATCCTCACAACTTTGGCTATATTCGAGCCCATTGTTGAAGCTACTTCGTCCACCTATCTCATTGAGGGTCTCTCTCTGTCTCGCTCACCCTCTGCATCAGCAGTTCTCAACCTGTGGGTCGTGACCCCTTTGGGGGTCAAACGACCCTTTCACAGAGGTCGTCTGATTCATAACAGTATCAAAATGACAGTTGTGAAGTAGCAACGAAAACAAGTTTATGGTTTGGGGGTCACCACAACATGAGGAACTGTATGAAAGGGTCGCTGACTTAGGGAGGTTGAGAACCACCGCTCTCCATGAAGCAGGACCTCCTACATTCACTGTCCTTCTACTAAGCATGACGTCACTTCTCCAGGACCCCGCCCTTCCTGACAACTCATCTAAGGGAGGTGAGAAGAAGTCTTGTCATCCTCACTTCTATGAAGCATTCCAGCGGGACTTCTTCCAAGAGATTTATTTATTCATTCGTCTGGCAGTCCATGAGATAGTCAATATTCTTCAATGATATCATAATCCATAGACATCAATTATTCTTTGGTCTTCTTTATTCCTTGTCGAATTTTCACATGAAAATACCATGACTTTGGTTTAGTACCCCTTAATCCTCAAAAAGACATTATTGGGGTTTTTTTTCTTGAGACATTATTGTTGTTTTGTTAACACTTTAAAGAGGTTTCTTTTTTTTTTCCCCAGTATATTTGCCCAGGGCAATATGTAATTTGACTCCTTGACTGTGGCTGGTTGATTGTAATTCACTCCTTCCTAGTTTTCTAATTAACTTATCACCAAAGTACATCCAACTCACCACTGTTGTGGCAATGTTCCCCCTCCTATCATCTGTCCAGGTGCGTTTTTATTTTATGTTAATTCTCGATAAATCTAAACACTTATTAAGTATACTCAACTGGATTGTTTTTATTGTTGTAAAAACATAGATAATAAAACAACATCTGTCCATTGAACATCTTTCAGGTGTACAATTTGGTGACATAATTACATCAGTCAATATCTTTTGCCAAATTTCCCATCACTGTAGACAGAAATACAACACTCCAACGACGATTTCAGCTTTCCCCTTAGCTCTCACCAGTGCCGGTAGCAGCATTTTCTTTGTGGCCATTTATCTCTTGAGCTTTCTAAGTTTTTGAAAATGTTTTTGGATACGCCATTCAATCCATTCAAAAAATGTACCAACCAACTATAATCACGCTGTATGTATATATAAAACTTTCTATTTGGTGATAAACAAAACTTCACTCGGATAAAGAGATAAAGATTTCTACAACCTATGAAACCAGGTTTCTAACAATCTATAAAAGTAACAAGACTACCAAGTCTTGCCCAATCATGGATATCTCTAGTATACAAAAGAAGTTTCTATCGCCAAACTTGAGTGGTGACACAATGCTCAGTTCGATCAAATTCTAAGAATGAAACATAGCTCCTAAGTTCCAAAGAATTGCAGCCCAGTTCATTATTAACAATTGCACCAACTAGGATCAAACTTCATACAATAATGCTGTATTTTAATCTCCTACAGAAATTTTACAAAGAAAAGTTTAAATAGCAAGGAGTTATTTGGTAATAATTGGATTTGCAAGCACTGTGAGAAGTAACTGTAGATTTTTGCTTCAGAAAAAGCAATTGGACAATTTTTCAATCTTTCCCACCTAAGTTCTGAGTCTAGCCAAATGACAAGCCCCTATTATTTAAATAAGCTATAAAACATTAGAGAGGTCATTTTTTCAATGTCCCACATCACTTCGGTCCAGGCTTGAACCTGCATGGCCTACAAACATGCCTGGTGAACAGAGCCTATTATCCCCATGATTTGGCCGCTAGCCCTTGCCTACTGCTCCCAATCACAGAAGGAACCGTGAGTGGGAAAGATAAAAGTTATTTTCCCTTCAGCAACTTTCGTTCATCCACACGACATGAAGGGGTCTCTTCCTCCATCAGTCACCTCTGAGAAAAGCAGAGTAACAACTGCCATTTTAGACTATCATCGAAATTACAAGAGGGCTCTGGAAACTGGCTTCCGACTCACAATGCTACGTCTTCACAATGGAGAACAGTGACAATGTAGCAATGCTCTATTTCCCAATTATACTTGGATTAATACTCCCTTCTATTTGGAATTTTAAATAGGATTTTTTTTCATGCTTCTAATCATGAAAAATTCCCCTAAAGCTTACCCTCTTTGCCATATTCTTATGTGAGGATATATCAGAGTCATATACCCATCAGACATATTAGAGTTGGCATACCTACCCTTCATTTTACTCCTAACAAATTCACCTGAGGACTGGGATGCACCCATCAGGCCAACAAGTAATCCAGGCCCTGGAATGGGGACCCAAGTTTGCCTACTCATCAGGGGAATTCAAAAATGCCAGGTCTGACTTTTTATAACAGAATGGTTTACATGGTACCATGCAATCACAAAGCATTTCTTTCTAGAACATGTTGCAGTAACCCTCACTTCTTAATTTAAGAAGTGACCAGGAAGTTAGACTTAACCCATGAGGAGGAGCTGAGATCAAGTGATCAGGGCCTAAGAAGACCAGGCAGAAGACAGCTTCAGGGTGGAAGACAAAATCAACAAAGGGGGCAGATAGATTCTCAATGCCGATTTTTAGGTAGGGGCACAGGAGACAAAAAAAGAAAGAAAGAAAGAAATGGATACTTGATCATGGTTGCATGGGAGACTACCAAGCCAGGTATTCAAAGGATGGCCCTAATTACTAGAATGCAGGAACAATGTAGCTAATTAAGTTTTGGAATACATGCAAGGAAGCTTGAGTTTTCCTGGCAATAGGTCAAGCCTGTAGAGCAACTGCAGCCAGAGTCTTTGCATACAGGGCTTGGGGGAGCTCTTTGAGGAGAAGAAAATGAAATTATGGTTAATCACTACTTGCAATAAATAATAAAATGCATGTGAAGGTTCATGCCAGGCTCACTGCACGCCAGTTCCTCTCCTCTCTTCCAAGAACCACAACTATGTGGCAGTAGGCGAAAGCACGCCCTAATGGGGTCCATACCCATGAGACCATCACATTCCCCAAGGGTCAGACTGTTGGAAACACAGGAGCCAACGCCCCATGTGCCCTCTGCATTACGTTTCCATAGTGTGGGCATCCTGAAGAACCTCTTCCCCCAACAACGTTTTGCCTTAGAAACCTGGACCAATCTGTGGCCTGCAAAACCAAATGCCCTATTTCTTCATAAGTCACATTTTGCAGGCACTCATAAGTCAAACGATTAAAGAGATGCATTTTAAGCAGCTTTTTCTCAGTCAGTGGACATGCTAAAGGTCTTAGGCAGCACTGAGAGTCTTAAACTTTTGTTTGAAATAAGGTTGCATGCCATGAACATCAACACGGGACATGCCTGGGTATTCATTTATCAGTGGCTCTGAAGTAAGATCCTGGCCATCACTGCGTAAAGTATGAACATTTTGAAAGAGCTCCCAGAAGGCTTCTCTGTAGATGCCACAGAACGGACTGTGGTTTCAAGACTGAATCTGGCCTTGGCACAAAAATGATTCATTAGAAGATCACGTACCAAGACGATGGGTTTCTGTTTAAAAATAATAGTAATATTAACCCTGAAAACTTGATTTAGTATCACTTCCTGAGAATGGCAGGGTAGTTGGTGCTGTACTGGGGAATACACCCAAATGCCTGCCAAGGTCTCTGAAAGGTATCCCATCATCATATGCCACAAGTAAGCTGCAAATTAGAAATCCCATTCCTCAAAAGCATTATTTTTTGGCTGGCCACATTCATGTAGTTAGAGGCACATACTTAATACTGCTCTTCAGAGTGGCTCTTCTTCTAAGTCGGTGCTTCAGAAGAATCAGTGCATGTGTTAATGCTTGAACATACTAAAATGTCACCATGTCCGTTTTCCCTTTTGATGGATTCCTGAAATATCCTGGGTTGATCTGTGAAATGTGTCTGGCAATTCAAGTGTGAAGCTATAGGCTATATGGCCTCTAATTGATCCTAAGCAGTGATCACGTCTCACCCTGGACAAATTGCTACAGCCACAAGTCAGTCCTCCTGCTGCAATTCTGGATTGAGTCAATATTGAATGAACCTTCTCCAAATTTCAATAGTCTTCCTCCTACCTTAATTCCCGATGCCCATATTTTACATGGTTAACAAAACTATTCACTCTCTTATCATAAGGAAGAAGTCTGTTTTATTGTGATTATTTAATAAATGTAAGAGTTTTCTTTTTAATTAATACTGGATACTTTAAAAATAACATGTCTTTCCAAGAAATATCAGTAGTCAAATGCATCCATTTTTTCCCCCTCTCTACTGTGGTGTATTCCCTGTCCATGAAACTTATTTGATTAGCAGTGCTATAGAAGCTAGGGCTTTTGTATGCAGGCACTCAAGCATAATTTAATCATTTTATTTAAGCATGAAAAAAATTATTCTGAAAGCCCTGTTAGGTAAAATATCCCTGATTAGCTTAAACTTACATTTGCAGGTATTTTAAAGGTGAAATAAATCACAGAATGCTCAGTATGCAATAGAGTAGTGTTAACTTTGTTAAAACAGTAGTTAAGTTAAAAATTGTAGTATGAGAAAATGTAAGGAGTAGCTACCTCATTTTAGAGAAATATATTTAAGCAGGTTATCTTAAGATGAATTTTGTTTTGCGCAAACCCTTTTTATATTACCAGGATTTTCACTTATGAAAATCTCTTTTATAGTCAAACAAGATCAGGTCCTAATTGCATAATACCATTTATCTGCTGGGGAGAAAAGTGCCAACAAATGAAAATGCACATTAGGCAAGTGATTGTCAGAATAGAAAATTGCTTTTTTTTTATTTTTATTTTTTGTGGGGCTTTTTTTGTTTTGTTTTTAAATAACCCACTCACATTAACAAAAGATTGCAGTAGCTTCCAAATTATAGGGTGTTATTTTTAGTGGAAGTAGTTCAATATTCATATTGGAGCAGATGTAGCAGTTTAACAAAACAGCTCTTCAAATCCTGCACAAATTGAAAACAGGAAAACTGATTGCATTTTCTCTTATCACTTTCCTTTTCTGAATTGACACTTTTGGCCTTCTGAGAATTTACACGTGGCTTTCATCTCAACAGCACCTGCTGATCAAATAGAAACCTACCATTTTTATGAAAATGGTAGGAAGGACTAGTTTCGTTCTAAACATTGTAAAGGCCATCCATTGCCTACTTGATGGCAACAATTGCCATGTGTAAGAAGCATTTATAAGAGTGCCATGTGTTTATAAAACTTTAAAAAATATGTTAAGTCCCTTCTGGTTTTTTTCTCCCGTATTCCCTTTTCATATGGTTCAAATTGCTGGGACTCACTATCTGTCTAATACCAACTTTTACTCTGCAAAAAATATACAAAATGTGAAAAGGGGTACATTATACTAAGAAAATAACAAATAATATTTTCTTTCCCTCTGCTTGGAATGTATCTGAATTTCTATACATGTGTCTATGCATGCACAGGGGCATGACATACACAGCCCTCCCTCCCCCCTTGTTTTTTGCTCTACAATTACAGGTTTTATTTTTGAAGCAACTTTATGCTTCCTTTTTATCAGACATAGATTTTACCAGGTGCTTGAATGCTTGAAGTGTCCAGACTGGGAAGAAATAGCTGCCACCCAAGAAAAGGCCAGTAGGCATTTCAGTGATGTGACCCACCACTCACTGTAAATACCTCCTGGGAAGGTAATGGCAAATCTTGAAAATGGGTATCCTTATCAGTAAGATTTGCAAGATTGGTGACTAGGCTGCTTCCCAAATAAACATAAAAGTGTGGCACACATGTGGCTGTTCTAGCCAATCCTTGCTCAAATGAAGGAGGCTTCTAAGCCACTTTATCCGTGAGTATTTCAGCCACAAGCGCTGTGCCCTCCTAACCTAAAGGACTGCAGCTACTCTGTTCCCATTCTGCCAGGGGGATAAGGTATCCCGAAGGCAGAAACGACACCCAGTAATATATGTGCCATGCTGGCCAGTTGGTCTGTGAATTTCAATGTTTCATCATGCTCACTGAGGCAGCAGCAAACCTGAAATGTCAATATGTTCTGTCAATGGAAGTGAAATAATGGGACTCTATTGTCTTACGCAATCGATCTGCTGCTGTCAACAAGGAAACATGCCCCCCTGGCTTTAAACAAATTTTAATTAGGCTTTTAGTTACTGGATCATAGCTATCTATCTATGAAAACACTTAGCTTGACAAGGTGTAGGAGGCAAAACAAGCCTTTCCCCCCACTTTGCTTCCTTTTAAGAGCCCCCTGAAGTTGACACTTTAGATTTTAGAAATACACTCATGAGTCGATAAAACACTTTTTAAAAAAAGAAAGGAAGAGAGCAACAAACCATCTCGAGACACAAAAATTGCATGGTTCAAATCCAAATTACAGCTCTATATAACAGACTGGGACTGATTGCTCTTCTTTCTAGACAGAATTGAAATCATCCTATAATATCAACTAATCCCATTATTAAAAGTAGGTCTCATTTACTTTCCGCACAAAATCAAGCACCATAAGTATCAAGTCATCACGCCTTCAAAATAACACAGAACCAAACACTGGCGATCCATTCCAAAGGCTCAGCTCCTCAATCCTGAACAGAGAGGGGATGGGGACCCAAAGAAACTCTGCTGACAATGAAGTCAGTGGGTGCCTGGAGCCCAGAAGGGCAGGCAGTAAGGTAAAGAGGCAGTAAGACATGGTGCCGATCAACATTGCGGCTCAATTCCACAGCCCATTATTGCACCAGAAGGCTGTGGGTCTCACCTTAAAATAAAAACAAAAACGAACTAATCAAGTTGTTAAACAGCTTTTCCTCTCCCTTCCTCATCCAAAGGCTTGAGCATCCAGTCAATAAATAATCTATTGTTCCCCTTTATCGAGCCTCTTTAAACCTATTCAGACTGGCAAAACTAAACCCAATTAAAGATAAGGCCCTCCGGTAATCTCACCTCGGAGCGTCCTGTCTGGATAGCAGAGGTGATGGGAGATAGCATCAAGGCCAGGGCTGCTGCCTCCTCCTCACCCCGTGCAACAAAAGACAGAGTTCTCTTTCTCCCTCTGCTAATCTTTAAATGTAAATTCTCTCCACCAGCTAAGAGGAGCGACAGATAACATGTTACATCTTCACTTCTCCTGGTCTTATCGACTTCTGAATCATTTGGAAAGGGAGAGAGGGAGAGGGAAAAGCAGCCTCCCCGCGCTCCCCCTCCCCCCACTCCACCCCCTTTCCACTCCTCCTTCCTCCCTGCCGGCTCCCCCTCCCCCCTCCCCCCTCCCCTGTTCACGGAGATTACCTTCTGGCAAAGCAGCGCAGGAGAGGCGGCCGCAGCCGAGGCGGCACCCAGACCACGGCTTTGTATTCATTAAACACACATCGGAGCTTATCAGAAGTAAAAGGCTTGTCAGGATGGCACATTGTGTGTGAGTGAGTGTGTGAGCGCAGGAGGGAGAGGAGAGGAGCCAACGTGCATCAGGGTGATTACAATATCAGCAGGGCCCAGATGGAGGCAGGAAAATAAACAGAGGGTGCGTGTGAGACAGAGCAGGAGTGGGAGAGAGAGGAAAAGTGGGAGAGAGAGAGAGAGAGAGAGAAAGAGAGAGAACACAGGAAGGAGACTAGAAACGAAAAGGGATGATGTGGGCAGGGGCGCAAGCCCCAAGATGGGGTTGTCAAGTCTGGACAAGCTCCCCCACGGCTGGCAGACTGTCAGGGCCAGGATTAGGGGTCACTTACACTCTAAATCTGTCCCCTCATTCCCCTGCCCAGCCAGAAAAAAAATGGGGGGAGGGCGGGGGTGGTGGTGGTGGTGGAGATTCAGACTAGCAGAATGCTTGTATTTC
This sequence comes from Echinops telfairi, assembly GCF_000313985.2. Taxonomy (NCBI): domain Eukaryota; kingdom Metazoa; phylum Chordata; class Mammalia; order Afrosoricida; family Tenrecidae; genus Echinops; species Echinops telfairi. Next base: position 47,254,233 of record NW_022103896.1, on the reverse strand, counting down.
CCCCACACCTGGGCTAGACTGGGTCCCTTCTGCAGGGTCTCTCCAGATCAGAAAGGATGAAAAACTGAGCAAAACAATGAGACTTTCACCATCTCAGCCCCCACCCAAATAGTCACAATTTGCAAAACAGACCTAATGAGTCCAGGCAGACCTGCAGTGGGCCGGTCTAGCCCTTTTGGATGCAGTCCCCAATAATCCTAACAGCACCCCCCACCACACACACACACACAAATAGAAATGGACCAGACAAAATAACTGAGCCTTCCTTCCCTGGCGTTTCCACACATCCCTGCAGAAGGCCTGTGCAGCCAGCATTTCTCAGTGGAAAGGAGGACCACTTGTGATTGGTAGCTACAGGTGACTCCTAGGCACCTGCTCCACCTCCAGAAACCATGTGGGGGAGAGGGTCCCTGATGTATACAATTGGAGAGTCTGTTCTGGAGGTGGGAGATGGGAATGAAGGCAATCAATCTGAGCCTGAGCTGGCTCACAGCTTTACCCACCCAGAGCCTGAGAATCAATCAAGAACAAGCAGGAGGCGAATGCTCATCCGTCCATCACACCAGAGCCCACCCTCCCCTTTCCCATGGGGGGTGGGGGGAGGTGAGATACACCGGAGGAGTCCCTTGGGGTCCCCTTTTCACTTTTAAATGCTCCCATCAGAGAATCTGAACATAAGATCAGATCCCTAATGGAGTACAGATAATGCCACCAAGGCCAGTATCTTCATGGGCAGGAGTGGGGTGGGGGTGGGGGGTATTTGGATGCACTGTGTTTCAAGGCACCAGAGCTTGGTTAAGAAGCTGCCTGCAGGATGGATGGAGGGTTCAGAACGGAGTGGCCAATAAACTCTATGATTTTTCATGGTGCACACACAGCAGGCAGCTTCAGCTGCTGTGAAGCTTGAGGGTTATAAGACAGCGTACACATGGAGCACTGATATAAAGGACCAAAATGGTCAAGAGGAAGGGTCATTCTAGAAAGTGTGTGGGGGTGAATGGGGTGAATGGGGTGTTCAGAGAAGCAAGGCGACCAGCAGCCCCCTCTTAGAGAAGACAATTTGAGAAGCCCTTTGGATAATTAGGAGAGGCTTTGTTTAACCAAGTACTCCCCTCTCAACCACTTAGCCAAAATAAAATGGTTTTATGTGCAGTGGACCACCTTCCAATGCCATGCTCCCATCACGGAACTGTGATGGGTAATGCCAAAGGGAAAAAGCTGGCCATGGTGAGGGGAAGGGGATGTGTGAAAATCCTGTCATGCAATGGGTATCAGCCAAAAGGGGGGCTGCCACAGTCTTCCAGGGAGCCAGTATTGTGAAAAACCTCTTGGCATCACTGAGAGCAAGGTGGTATTTCCCCTTAACGCTTCCAAGTGACCAAGTTCACTAGTTGGGGAAGGGTACCAGGTAGGAAGTAACTCCCTTGGCTTGGCTGTAGTACCAAATTGAGTGAAGTCTACATGAGTGAAAATCTGTTATTCTTACATGTTTCAAATTTGCTAACTGATGTCTGGGGCATCGTTTTAGCTCACATAAAAGGCCCCCCTTTCACCCTTTCTCAGGGTTCTAGAAAAGAGCATTCTGAGTAATCAGGAGCAACTACCCAGCCTTTCCCTTTATTCCCACCTCCACAAGTCACATTTGACTTGAATCCTTTGGACACAGACTCTACACCAACATCTGTGAGCCCAGGCCAAGGCTAGCAAGAAATCACACAGCTCTGGCAAGTGCTCAGTGCCTTTTGCCATCACAAGTTCTCTTCTTAGAAAACTACGAAAACAGTGCACTAGTGACTGCTTTCAAACGCAGCAAAGGCTTTACATTTTTCATTAAAAGGCGGTCCAAACACTGGCAGCAAAAAGCAAACTGTTCCTAAGCTACTCTGCCCAGGCTCTTCTTTTGCAAAGGCGCTGTATTTCTATTACTGCCTGGTTTGGTCATTGACTTCTGGCTCACAGTTACAGAAAAGATCAACCAACTCGCAAATGGGAAGACTCCATGACTCTCTTCCAAAGGAAACACTTTGCTGCAAAGCTTTCAATTAAAATAAATAAATAAAATAAAGCAGTGTAATAATCAAGAAGTATAATCACAGAATAAATGTACAACAGAAAGTGGTTTCTATAATCACAGCTGTGTCAAGGTCCAGGCAGCAGCCTAGAAATCTTAATTTCAACTAGTTCTTTTCTTAATAATAGGTTACCTTCCTATAAAAGCAAGAAGTCCATCTGCCCTAGGCAGATAAGTTTTGAAGCATTAATTCAGATAAAAATCTAGCATTTTCTTTCTTTGAGTCTGTGAATTGTAGTGTGCTATAATGTGAGAATTCCAACATATGACCATTATGGCATAATATCTCATTGCTCAGCTTGTCATTATTTCATTTGTAATTCTTATGTTAATTATGTTCATAATTACTATAAACAGATGTGGTAGACATTCATGTGACCTTTTATTGCAGAATGCATTCCTCGCTCATTTCCCTTTAATTTCTCATGTATGTGAAGCTGAAATGCAATGGGGGCAGGGGAGAAAAAAAGCTCTCTTGATTTTTTTAAATGTTTTATATGCATAAGTTAAAACGGAATCGACTCTCTTCCACTTCATCTGCCTTTCAGAATATCAGAATATTATTAATGTCTACGCTTCTTTTGAGCACATTTTTAAACTGCACACGGAACCTCAGTGCTGCTCACTAAATTGTGACTCTGCATGCCAAACAAAGGCTAGCATCCGTGTCTAAGTTGTCTTTTTTTTAATCAAATGTTAACCCAGCAGAATTCTGCTTCCAAACGAAGTGCCTAGCAGCCACATAGCGATTTATTCACTCATAATTCAGCCATCGCCCTCTTTACATAAAACACATTTACAATAAAATCAGTATGGATTTCATTAGCTGAAAACCTCCTCAAATTTCATTTCTTTGGCCCTAATCTATAATTAGTGTGGACAGACAGGTGCAAACCCTTCTCTTCTACAGATGGCTACTGGAAATGGTGCAAGGTAGCTCCTTCTGTTTAAACAACACAGAGATAACCTGCTCTGTCTTATCACTTACAATTACCTCCATTAAACTCAATGAATGTTTGCTTTCATAAAATGTTCGCTGTTCTTTAAACATTATTTAGGAACTCTTATACTAATGGCTGTAAGAAAGTGAAGTTGGAAGGTGTTTCTTTAGATGATAATAATAAGGACTTGACTCTGGATAAAATGTCCTTTTGCTGGATAGTACACTGAGGTTCACAAAGGTGTTTTAGTTGATAAAAAACATTTGCTAGGTCTTTGCCTACATACGGTTCCATGATGCATTTCTAAAGGCATTTAGGTTTTTAAAAAATGTAATTGATTAAAAAAAATTGGGTGAAGACTCACATTTCCCCTGCAGTTTAGAAATACAAAAATGTAAATTATCTTTTCTCTTAAAAATCTGCTCGTTGACATATGTAACTTTTAAAGTCCAGATTCTTTTAGGCATTTGCCTCAATTTCAGCTAGATTGTTCTGAAAGGTGACTGGATTTCAAGGAGCCACAAAAATCATAATTTTAAGGCCTATTTTGAAAATGACTATAAATGTAAGTGCAGGCAGCAAGCACAAGTTTTTAAAATTCCATAATAAATAACTGCTATAAAGCCAGGGTTCACTTCATCCTGCTTCTGCCATCAATAAAGCCTGTGAATCAGTATAAGATGAATAAAGTACCCATAAAACAAAGAACTTTTAGATGCTCAAACAGGAACAAATAAATAGTCTTTCTCACTGAACTTACATAACTTACAGTAATAGGCTCCAGCAAAATGCAACTGACTCATTTTTTTTCACATGCAAATCCTGCAGGTGCCAATTTTTCAGAGTGCTTTGCTATGAAGGGCTATGTTGCCTGCATAAAACCTCAATGAAGAAGGCTTTGCATTCAGTGCCTGTCAGCTGATGTTCATATCAAAGCAGTGAGAAACAGGATTTGACAGTGAAGAATGTCCCAAACTGAGGATCACTGACCAGCACTCCTATTGGAAGCAATCCCCACCCCCCTTGTGATCCTTTCTCAATGTTTAAGGGGAAAAATGGAGGGGGGGGGGTCTTAAACTAAACTTCTTTTACAATAAAATAGATGATAATGGAGCCTTACATTTCTGTTCTTCTTGGCAACTTATGAAGAGCTCTTTAATTTGCAAATGCTTAGAATCACACCCTCAATAGGAGAGCTCAGCATCAAATGCTAGAGCAACATTTTCTCTCTCTGAGAGGGAAAGTCATTTAAAAATACGTTTTAAAGGCAGTAGTCCTGGAGCTGAGATACATACTGTCCTACTATGCCCAGCACCTTGCAATTGAATAGTTGGCAAGGCATTGTAAATAAAGTGCTTCGTAAAAGGAAGGGCCTTTAGATCACATTATTACCAAGTATTAATGGGACACAGAGACAAAGTCTACAAAGGAAAATATCAATTCAAAGACTTCTGGTCTGGGCTTTAAGTTGTCCAAGCACTAAAAAAAAAAAAGAGAGAGAGAGGAAAAGAAAGAAAAAAAAAGAGGGAAAAAACCATTTTCTCTACTGGAACTGGACACTGGAGAAGCAAATACTGAAATTCCCATCCATACTATTTGATTTTCCCAAGAAAGTGAAACCTTGCCTGCATGGTTTACAGTAAAACCATTAATGCTTAAATGGAGACATTCAATATAAAGTGTTTCCTCTTAGTGTATACCCTTTGATAAAGTCCATTTTTATGTATCTAGAATGAACCCAATTGTTTGGCTACTTTGTTGGAATTTTGTCTTTTAAAGAATGAATCAAAGAAATGTCAAATGCTAAATACAGTGCAAGTAAAAAAAAAAAAAAGATAAACTTCAACTTCCTCAACATCCATCCTGACTGTAAAAATAGAAAGGAAGGTGGGGGGCAGGGGGAACCTGGATTAAACAGGTTCCCTCATTAAAATTAGGTGAGGCTATTAAGACCTCCTGTGGAAAAGTAACCATCAGTGAAAGAAAGAAGAGAAAACAAAAGAAAATCAGATAACCTTATCTGTGTTATCTGCAAGACACCATAACATTAAAACTAGCCTACATTTTAAGGGGAAAACCAGGGAGGAAATGCATAAAATTCCGAATCTGCGACTGTTCCTATACATCGCAAGTGAAATAAAGACCCAGGTGAGGGTTCTGATGGTTTCAGAAACAATGGTGTCTGCGGACCCTTTCTAGGGAAGTGCCGGACAGGGGAAACTGTGCGTCAGCGGAGAGTTACTTGGGCAAGGCAAAACGGTGCAATAAACCAAACAGAGGCCTCCACCACTAACAAACCGTTCATCACAGAGAAGCTGGTCAATTTGTATTCTAGTGTGTGAGGACTCCCTGGGCACAGACCCAGTTCCACTCCTGTTCTATGCAAAGGAGGGAGTGATACTAAAAGCCACCGAGAGCACTTAAAAACGGTACAGATGTTTAAAAGGAGACTAGGGGAGGGGGGGTAAGTGGGAGGGGGGTGCATAGAAACCCTGTAAAACAGATTTCAGTTAACCCAGAAGGTAGAAAGAAAATGCTTTGGTCAGCAACTCGACCTTTATCAGGGGATAAATCAATTTGCAACAGCTGTGGACAGCCATTTATATAGAGGCCCTGGGCAGATTAATTAAGGGAAGCGAAGTTAAAAATTCAAAGGGGCTCGGAGTTACATTAAGCACATGCAGTTGGCCTGTCGCGGCCTCCCCAGCTCTGTAGGTCTTCCCTCCTTCGTCCTGCCCTCCGTTCGGATTCGGCAGGACGTGTCCCAGCTATGCCCTAGCGGAGGGTTTCCAGATTCCCTGGAAGCAGCGGTCGGGCTGCGCAGCACGTTGAGATTTGAGGTATCCATTCTTGAAGAGAATTCAAGAATGAAAATGCAGAAGTAAAATGGGGTGTGACTTTTCACTGTCCCTTAAAACAAAAGCTTTGCGTGGCATAAGAAGACCGAAGAGTTGCGGGACTCCCCGGCAAATCCTCCAGCCGAACGACCTTTGGGGGAGGGGGGCGGAAGCCACTTATTTTTAGTAAACAGTCCTGGTTCACAAATATACTTCCTGGACTTTCGGGAATCCGAGTTCTCAAAACTTTGCTAAGGGTGACCGCCCTGATTTAAAAAATAGAAAAGAAACAAGAAAGTTCGCCCCAAAATGGATTGGGGCGTTTTGTGCAGACATCCCCGTGGGGGCTTTTCGAGGTCCAGATCGCCGCAAGGTCAGCCCCCGGAGAGGGCTCTGCAGTCTGCCAACCAACTCCCACCTTTCAGATTGGCAAAGCTGCCAAGAGGGCGGCGGGGCCCCTGGCTGGTCCACATTGGCCCTGGGGTGGGGGTGGGGGTTCTGGGGGGGAAAACGAAGACATTCCCTGGACGCGGCGCCCCGTCGGGGCTCCCCGGGCGAGGTGCGTGGCAGAAGGCGCTGCAGGCTGCGCCCCGCGCGGGGAGCGGCGGACCCCGAGTCTCGGCTGCGAGGACAACACCCGGGGGCGGGAGGGGGCGCGCAGGGGTCGGAGTCGAAGGGGCTCTGCCCACTGGCCCAGCGGAGCCCTGGTCGTGCTCGGCTGCACATCCACGGCCGCTCTGGGGTCGCCGCCGACGCGGCACTGGCAGCCCCAGCCTCGCTCACCCCCGAGAGCGGCGGGCAAAGTTGGCCGGGAGCCTGGGGGCCGCCCAGGGAATGCCCACCCTGGTCGCAGCCGGGTCTCCGAGCGAAGCCTCTGCTTGGCCTGCTCCTACAGCTTTTCCAGAATCGACAACCAGGCTTTCTCCTGCCGTGGAAACAACACGATGCCGTTTCAGGGTCACCTGCCAAACGCATCGTGGCACCCGGACCAGTTGTTTTCTCCAAAAGTAAAGGATGGGGGGTCTGGAAGGATCCCCTGCTCACATATGGTGATCACGGAGAGGACAGGAACAGTCTTTCAAAACGAAAGCATTGCGGGCGATTCAATGGTCAAAAACTCCATCCTGGACCGACCCTCCAAGTTCACTGTCATCGCCGACGGAGTTGCTTCCCCTTTCCCCCGGTGCGCAGTCCTGCCCCTGGCCCCGCGGCGAGGACCGCCCGGAGCCTCCGGGCCCAGTAGTCCACACGCAGCTGACGGTCCTCCTCCCCATCACGAATAACCATGGCCGGGGGCCCGTCCCCGCCGCCCGCCCAGCCCTGCCGCGGCCACTTACACTGCGCAGGGCCGGAGAGTCCCACCATCCGCCACCGACTCCGAGCTGCAAATCACACTTCCGTCGTCTGGGCCCGCCCGCCGCGCGAGGGGCGAGGGCGCGGCGCCGCTCCCCTAGGCGGGCCACGGGGTCCGCGGCCACCCGCCACGCGCGCTCCCC
>NW_022103896.1:47237267-47246363 GCF_000313985.2 Echinops telfairi | reverse complement strand
GTGGGGGGCACGGAGGTCAAGTATATGTTAACAATGGGCAGGCCCGGCTCGCCGGGGCGCGCGGGCTGGCGGGCGGCCTCCCTCCCGGTCTCGCCCTCTCTGGGGCTGCCTGGACGTGGAGCTGGCTCCCTAATAATGCCTTCCCAGGCCGCCTGCTCTCCGGCGGCCCCAGCACCCCGCAGTAACCCAAGACGACCACTTTCCCTGGCCATCTGGAGCGCTCCCGGCCGCCCTGCCTGTGTCTCATCACTGGCTGCAGAGACAGACAGCATTGCTAGAAACCAAGCCACTCTCAGATCTCTCCTCTAATCCCCTTCTGTTAGCTGATTTCCAGACTGACTATTTGCTTTCGCCTTAGATAATAGCCTTAGAGAAAACAATTATCATTTTCTTCTCTCCCCCCCCCCTTTGTTTTTCCGACTTCTCCCATAGCGTACCATTAAGAGGGGCCTCTTCCCAGCTCACGTTTGTTGTTGTTGCTGCCCTTGGAAGTGTCCCCCTCCCCCAGACATTGACAGCAATACTTTAGAGAGGGCCAAGGGGGCTCCTCAGATGAGATAGGGCAAAAGAATTCCACCTATTTCCAGAGGAAATAAATAACCTCTCTCACGAAGAGGACTGGCAGTTTGTATAGAGCAAAACTGGCCTTGACTAATCATGAAAATATTAACATGTAGGTCAAATATGATCAGATAATGGCTTGCAATGATAAGTAAAATGAAATCTTTTCCAATTGTTATAGCACACTGCCGTGACTGCAAATGTGACTGTATTTAGTGCAATAATTTGAAATCCTACTCTCAACCAGGTTTTTTCCTACCGGGCTACATCAACATGCATGTCTAAATCTCATCTTTACAAAGGAAAAAAAAACAACAAACGTGTACGATAGAGCCAGTGTCAGCCTGATGGAGTGATCACAAAGAATTGATGTGCTAGTCATGATTTTTATTTTTTAAAGTGGTACTCCACGTGTACTTAAGAGTGAGTAAAATCCCTTCCCCCATCCTTTTAAACTCAGCTGGAGCCTCCAATTCTGGAGTCTGCAGCCTACTAATTTTGAGCAATTCATTTCCAGAAAGCATTCATTTGTCCAACCTGGATAGACAAGGGATAATGTAGAAATGAATTAATGGATTAATGAATTGTAATGTTAAGGCTTGGTATTTGGATATTATGATGCTCTTAATTTGAATCTCAACTATTACCTATTTGTTACACGTTCTACAATAATTTCTGCATTACGGTTCTTTATTTCTTGGCTATATTCTCAAATCTTAAAATTAATAATCTTCATTTAGAAAATCTTATGTATTTTATTGCCCCTTCTTTTAAGTGGGAAATTATATCAAAACTTATATCTTCTTTAAGGAATAAAAATGAGTTTGATGTTTGGTTATTACATGAACTGTATTATGTGAGCTGCCCCCTCCCCCTACTGAAAACCAATAATGTGAATCCTGATACTATATACTCATCCTTATGTAAAATGAATAAAAATGGCATCTGGATCAAGAATAGCACTGGTGAAATAATGTTACTAATCAAATAATATTTTTATATTTTAAATTAAAATGAATCAACAGCAGCCTTGTGGTAAAAGAGGTGGTAGAAATAAAATATGCCTATTAGTTTTCTTTTCCCAGCAAATCATGTCAAGGCGTGAGGTTAAGATAGAAACTTTGAACTTTAAAATCAATGCAAAGTGACTTGCAATGCATCAAAATCAAGTTTTATACTTTGAGGCTCTATTGGCAGCACAAAGGCATATATTCAAGGTATATTCTATAAGATTCCACAGTTTTTCAGAATCTCCTTCTGGGGAAAATATCCTTTTTCTGTTCATATTTTTTTAAATGCCACATTCACTGCTCAACTTGGCTTTCAGAGAAAATGCATCTCTGATCTGGGTTTTGTTTGCTTTAACGTTTTGAATTCTTATTACAGCAGTTGCAGTACATCCGTCCTAGAACTGCTGTGGAAAGAGTAAGACTGGGTATGTTTCTTAATCCCACTTTCCACTCCCTTTAAAGTTCTGTGTGGTGCAATCTGTAGGACATGGTTTTTTGTTTTGTTTTGATTTTTCCTGTTGGCTCCATCCTTGTGTTATCTTCCCTTTTATGTAGAGCACATGGTCACTAGGGGCCAAGTCAAGCCTGAGTCCTTAGTAGCTACATCTAGGAAAATGAAACATGAAATGGGGGATGGGGCTCATGAGGCCCTTTGATGGGTGGGGATGAATCACCCCCAAATACTACAGTTCTACAAAATATTCAGTTGCCCAGTTGGTGCAGGAGTTATACGGTGTATAATATTGAAAACAGAATAAACTATTGAACTTAAGAACAAACAAAATCCAACCTAAGCAAAGAAGGGTGAACAATCCAGACTTTTACCTGCACATTTATAAGAGAGATCAGGTTTCTATACTCTCAAGACTACTTCATTTGCTTGGCAAATAAAAAAAAAATCTTTATAAAAAGAGGAAACTGTTTAGAAAAGGAGGCACCGATCCACCCTAACAAAACCATGACATTGAAAAAGTGAAGTATACAATCATGTGTTGAACTGTAAAACCCCTTGCTAGCAAATTTCATTTTCTCTCACTTTAGAAGATTATTTTCTCCCATCATTACATTTTCAGTGTTGTAATGGTACTGAGTTCTTTCCATTTACAACTTTATACACTTTGGTAATGCTATCTGGTGATGCTTGTTGTAGTCTCTTAGACCAATCCTAAAAAATAAAAATAATAATAAAATAAAAGCAAAAAGCTTGAAAACAAATTTCAGATGGGTACTTACTATCTTCTTCAGAGCTGTGCAAATCACCTCTTACAGAAAGGAATTCCTATAGAAAATGTTAACAAGTGTTTAATTAGCATTTTAGAAAATGCTTATTGAGATCTTTATGTTTAAATGACTCCCAAGCTGTGGTTTTCTAGTCCTTGAAAATGTTCTTACATCTGTCTAGATTGATGAAAATTCTAAATGGCCATGTTAGCTATTTCTAACCAAAATAGTTTATTATTGTATTTGGGGGTGGGGGAGTGGAGAAGACTAGAACATGACAAACATAAAAAAATAGAATATGATAACATAAGCAACAATTAAGTTCTCTTGGATTTAAAATTACCACGATTTGCAATTCCCCTCCCTTTCACTATATAATCTTATGTAATTTCCTTTTTGAATCTTCCATGGACATGCTGGATGCCAACCTTTACAGCTTTTTTATTTAACTTCCCTAATGTTTCATTTCAGGATGTGGACCAAAACACCAGAAAGCATGCAGAATAGATCATAGAGATCTTTGTAGTAGTTATATTTATAGAGATATTTTATAGTAGTTAAGCAACATTTACTTAGTGTCCACTACCAGTATGTGGTATAGACACATTGGTTGTTGGGAGATTTTTAACCTACGATGCAGGGAAAATAAGACCAAACTAAAATTAAATTCATATACATGAAAAAAATCTAGACAGCGAATATGGACGACCAAAGAAGAATTGATATATTTGAATTAAGGTGTTATCAAACACTGTTGAATTTACCTCAGATTGCCAGAAGAATAAACACATCTGTTGAAAGTACAGCCAGAATGCTGCTTAGGGACAAGGATGGCTAGACTTCATTTCCTGTACTTGGACCTCACATGAGGGGGAACCAGTGCCCGGGGAAGGACATCGTAGGTGGCAAAGCAGCAAACGAGAGGGAGACCCTCACTAGATGGACTGACAATGATTCCAGCAGTGGCCTCAACAAGCAACGATTGTGCGGGTGACGCAAGACGGGGCAGTGTTTCCCTCTGTTGTCCACATAGGGTCACTCTGAGTCAGAACTGATGGTTCACTCATTAATAGTAACCAAAAACTTTAAAGGGCTATCATTATTTCCCCAGATAAATCGATCACTTTGATACAGTTTAGCTGTACACAGCAAAAAATAAGTTTTATATTTATGTTTCCTTTACGTTCTATGACAACTGGTCATGTGTGTTTCTCCATCCTACTTTACAACTATTTTCCCTTCAAAAAGCAAAATTTCAATTCTCTGATTTGCAAAAATAAAAATTATAATAAGGTTTGTGAAGTCTTACAAAATAATTCATAATAGTGTTTTGTTAAACAGTGAGTTTTATTCTTTAGCGCTTAAACATTTATATTTATTATATTTTCACATATATTTCAGGAATTCATTCATTATAAAATAGATGAGACATGCACTTGAACATAGGCCATACATATATGTATTTTTATATCTACAAGGATCTGTAATCTAGTAGTTGTCTCATGTGGCCTTTTATAGCTAATTCATGAAAAAAAGATAAAGAATAAAATATTTTGCTTATATATTTTCCATTTAAATTGAATATTTACCACCTCACATTTCAAAGTTCACTTTCAAACCAGCTGCTACATTAAACCAAATTAAAATGAACCCCCCTACAAAAATTCTATATTCTATACAGATTTCATTGAGCATTCTCAGTGAATAAATATTACTATATGGTGTAACTGAATAAACTATAGGCCTTTATTTTCTTATAGAACAATGCCTGGTGCATAATAGATATTCAAAAAATATGTGTTGACTGGTAAATTAATGAAACCCAACCCATCCCACTCCACTGAGTTGATCCTGACTCATAGCATTCCTGGACTGGATTTCCCAAGCTGTAAATCTTCATGGGAGCAGATAGCCTCTTGTTTCCCCCACAGGGTGGCTGGTGGGTTTGACCCACAGACTTAGTGTTCAGCAGTCCAATACTTACCTGACAGCCCCACCAGGACTCCATAAGTGAATAAGACATTAGAAATTTCACTTGCTGGGATGTCTTATATTGTCTACATGAATCAAAACACCACTATTTGACTTCATTTTGACCAACTAAAATAGTTTAAAAATCTAAACTATTAACACTAGCAAGATTTTAAATAAAGGAAACATGAATCACCAAAGGTCTTCTATATTATCTTATGTATATCTTGAAATACTTCTTGAAATCATGATGAATTTGATGTGAAAAATATTTGTTATTATGAGTTTTCTATGGCCATGAAATTTAGATTCTACAATAAACCACGTTTTGTAAAACATCAATTTGCTTTCTATAATAAGCTTTAAAAAATTTTTTTTAAATACTATGGAAAGAAATGCCAGGCTAGGTGGAGTCTTGGAGATCAGTAGTTCTTTTTAATCTTCTGTAGTAGTTGGACCATGTATTCTTCAGTACACACATGAATATGCAATAAAAATTCACAAGCTGTTTAATGTATCTGTGGCATGCTCTCATTCTCTCATTTAATTATTATATCATTGATTGTTTATGTAATCCAGATTGTTTTAATGGTATTTGTACTTAGTCAAGAATCATTTTTATTTGGAAATTTATGCCACAGTTAAGCAGAATCCTTGTATCTATGTCCATATTAAATCCACACTGTAAGCCATGCATATGTTACAGTGTCTTAATCATCTTATTTTCCCTAATCCTCTAAAAATATCAATTTACCCCCACAGAGCACTCCAGTCTGATGAATCCCATGTCACCTCATAAAACTATTTTCATTCAGGAACCACCAGATCGCTATAGTACCTCCACCTCCAGGGAGGAAAGCAGCAGCCAACTGGCTCACAGCACAGCCATGGGAAAAGATATTCTGGCCAACAAAACTGTAGCAAACCCAGACTGCTGTTAGTCATGTGCAGCGTGGAGCTCTTCGGCATGGTTCTTACTTTCTTCTAGATAGGACCAGCCAGCAGGCCAGACACCCGATTGCCTCATTGGAAGGCAACACAGAGGCGATAGGGCCTTCATGTAGAATCAATGAGATTCCTCTTCTGCAGTGGTGCAAATACTTAAGCACTCAACTATTAGCTTAAAGTTTGGCAGTTCCAAATCCTCCCAAGGATGTCTTCAAAGGTTCCAGCCTTGAAAACCATATGGGGTCGGTCGTCCCACCCGGCACACATGTGGTCGCCATGAGTTGGAATCAGACTCCAATGATGAGTTTCTTCCCCAACTCTGCGCTTTGAAGGGAATTATTTGATCACTGTATCCTTTAAAAGTTGCTGTCATTGTTAGCTGCTGTTGAATCTGCCCCGACGCGTGGGCATCCATAGACAACTGAACTGAAAATGGCTTGGTTCTGTGTCACTGCCATGATGGCCTGTGGATGGAACCATGGCAACCAGTGAGGTTTTCACTGGCTGATTTTTGGAAGTAGATTCCCCCCTTTTGTCACTCAGTCTGCTTTAATCTGGCTGAAATTTTTCAGTACCACCGACCAATGGGTGGCGGCTATTCATGAAGCGCATTGGCCAAGAACCAAACCCAAACCCCGGTCTCTGTTGGTGCTTGATGCCCAACACGCTGATTTTGATACACAGTTCCCCTATGGGATTGGTAGAGGGCCCCAAGGGTTTTTCTATACTGTCAGCTTTAAGAGGGGAAAATTGCTAAGTCTTTCATTTGCAGAACTGCTGGGTGACTTAGAACTGCCAACTTTGGGGTTGGTAGCTGTACGCTTAACAGGTGCTCCACCAGGGCCCCTGGGAACACTTAAGCAGGCCTGGAAAGTTATAGGATTAGGGCCACTGAGTTCACCCTACATACCCTGTCTTACTGTCCACTTTCCTTGAGGGGATAAACATTTCAAAGATAATTAATTTGACTTAATTTGTGGTTCTCATGCTTTTTGAAAGAAAAAAAAATCACTCCTAGTCTGTCTTTTCCCATAACTCTTAAAGCTTGTGTTTTTGAACACCTGTTTCTCCTTTAATAGTATCCCAACAAAGCAACATAATATAATTATTTGCAATCATCTTGATATTCCCCAAGGGAAACATGTATCATTCTTTCTAACAGAGAAGAAGAGAGTATGTTTTATTCTAAAGCAGTGTATCTCACACTGTAACATACTGGTAAATCACTGGGGAACCTTGTTACTAGGAAGGATTGGAGGCAGTAGGTCTAACCAGTGCTCCAGCTTCTGCATCGCTTGCGAGCTTTCTGATAATGCCAGTGTTGCCGGGGTAGTCCAGCACGAGCAAGGCTGGAAGCAACTACATCATACCTTGCCATCCTTTTGACACACATTAAAGACAAAAACCCAGACTCCCACTGCCATTGAGGCAATTTCAATGCCAGCAACCCTATAGGGTGTCCTATCGGACAGAGTAGAACTGCTCCTTTGGGTTTCTGAGACCTTAAATCTTCATGGGAGTAGAAAGCTTCATCTTTCTCCCGAGATGTGGCTGGGTGGTTTCGAAGCGCTGACCTTGTGGTTAGCAGCCCCACTTGTACCCCATTATGCCACCAGGGTTCCTGTTATGCCTATAGAGTCCATGTTTACTGTTTACACAAAGGCCTACAGCAGTGGTTCTCAACCTTCCTAATGCCGAAACCCTTTCATACAGTTCCTCATGTTGTGCTGACCCCCCAACCATAAAATTATTTGCGTTGCTACTTCATCGCTGTCATTTTGCTACTGTTATGAATCGGGCAACGCCTGTGAAAGGATAGTTTGACCCCCCAAAGGGGTCGCGACCCACAGCTTGAGAACTGCTGGCCTATAACATTCATGATTTCGCAACACACACCAAAAGACCCATATAGGACACCTCATACAAAACAAGAGAAAAGCTCACTCACATATGAATAAGGTTTCTTAACATCCCTACCTATTGAAGAACCTTCAACCACCCATGGAGGCCCATAATCAGACAGTAGTAAAACAAGCAGTCATAAAGCAATTTCCCTAAATAAAACTGGAAGCTCTTTCCAAGTTGGATCATGTGTGATTACTGTAGAAAGGTGAGCTCACCTGTGACTCCCTTGCTAAGGGGTCAGTGGTACCTTTTTCTTACCTGGGATTATGGCTAGTGTTTAACATCACGATAAGTAACATCACAATAGACAGAAATATTAAGCTTGTCAAAGATTTCAGGAGCCCCAGTGGCATCGTGGCTGTGGTGTGCAACATCAGCTGTTTAACGGAGAATACCAGTTGCCCCGAGGGAGGAAGTGCTACATTCTGGGAAACGCACAGAGGCAGCTCTATCCCCTGTCCTGTATGGTCACTGTGAGTCCGAATTGACTTGAAGGTAGTGACTTCGGTCCACAATTAACACTCATGAAAGTACCAGACAAGAAATCAAATGTCGTATCAAATTAGGCAATTCTCTTGAAACCACTAGCTGCTTCTTGAGAGGAGCCATGGTGGCATAGTGGTTGAGAGTTGGTCTGCGAGCCTCCTGATGGGCAGTTCAGAACCACCAATAGCTCTTCCTGAGAAAGACCAGGCTTTCTACTCCCATAAACAGTGACAGTCTTGCAAACCCTTAGGGGGCCGTTAGGAGACAGCAGTGAGTTTGGAGTTTTCTAGCTGCATCTTGGGAGGAAGATGATGCTTTTTACTCCCAAAAAGTTTTACAGTCTTAGCAATCCAAAATGAATCCAAGGTGGGCAATTAACTACAATTTCCTTTAGTGTGTTAAAAAGCAAAAACGTCACTTTAAGGATGAAGGTATGCCTAATCCAAGCCATGATATTTTCAATGGCTTCGTGTGTGTAAAATGTGGACAATGAATAAGGAGGGTCAAAGAAGAGTAGATACTTTTCTACTGCAGTGTGGGCACAAAATACTGGCTATGTCATAGACTGTCAGAAGAACAGATAACTCTGTCTTGAAGGAAGTGCACCCAGCTAGATTGCTCCTTAGAAACAAGGATGGCGAGACTTGCTTTCAAATAGTTGGGACATGTCATCAGCAGGGACCAGTCTGTGGCAAAAGGCACCTTGCTGAGTGAGTCAGAATGTCAATGAGAAAGACCCTCAATGAGATGGCTGACATGGTGGCCACGATGGGTTCACACACAGCAATGGTTATGAGAATGGCACAGAACCACGCATGTTTGGTTCTGTCATACTATGAGTTGGAAGTGACACAACAACGTCTGTGTCCTTCAACTGTGTCTGAGAAAAAGGTACTAGAAAGTAATTCAAGCCATTCCAACCCTTCACTCTCTTGTTGAATGGAGGTGAGAGCTTATGCATTACTTACAGCTTATGCATCATCTCCTCTGCCTC
>NW_022103896.1:47224469-47236075 GCF_000313985.2 Echinops telfairi | reverse complement strand
ATTAGACACTTCTCCACACAGGTATAATACACAATTGGGTGAGAAAGCAAATTCAAAGCATTCATGTTCCTTGTGAATCAAGACTTTCAAAAGGAACAAAGGCAAATTAAACTCAGTAACATATGTCTAACAAAAGCTCTAGCTATCTTACAGAAGTGCTGAGAGTGGCAGGGTAAACAACTAGGCTGAGTTTGCTTTGAAGTGAAATCATTGTTATTTTAATAGAGTGGAAAATTCATTTAGATTGTGGAATCTGATAGTTACCTAATTAAAGCTCTTTTTGTATCCATTAATGTAGTTTTAAACTTTCAGCTCTTAAACCAGCCCCCTCACCCCCACCCCCCACCTTAGAGAATGATGATACAGTAGGTACAGTAGGGAGCAGCTTGGGGAGTTTTCTTTAGTTTTACTTCCTGAGACCTTAAACAAACCCATGACCATCAAGTCAATTCTGACACCAGGCAACCTTATTTTGGGCTCCTGAGATTGTACATTGTTACAGGAGCAGACAACCTCATTTTTTCCCCATGGAGCGGCAAGGGGCTTTGAACAGCCAATCTTCTGGTTAGCAGGCCAGTGTTTAACCACAGTGCAAGCAACAACCCCTAAACAGATCCACTGCCATTGAATCTATTCGGATTCGTAACAACCCTGCATAGGGCTTTGAAGAGCAAAAACATCTTTGCAGGAGTAGATTGCCTCCCTCTGCTCTCGTGGAGCAACTGGTGGGCTTGAATCACGGTCCTTACAGACAGTAGTCCACTGCTTATCCAGCACGGATCCCTTGCCTCATGAGTGGCTAGAAATGATCGATCAGACTTTTCAAGTATTCCATATAAAATTGTGACCCAAAGTGTCAGCTTTGACCAAGACAAAAGGAACAGAGATTTACCCAAATTATTTATTTAGTTCACAGAACACAGGGGACAGACACTACCTGTAAACACCAGACCTCTCAGAAAAGAACATCTCTCTCTTTTCTTCCTTCAACGGCTCCTGTCTTCATGAGGCTAGATCACCTCTCTCCTAGAACTGTGATCTCCTCCCCCGGTGACCAAAAAACAACCCCCCAAACCCAAACGCACTGCCCTTGAGTTGATGTTGACTCATAATAACCGTGTGGGACAGGGTAGAACTGCCCCTGTGAGGTTCTGAGACTGTAACTCTCTCCCCAGGTAGAAAGCACTGTCTTCCTCCTGAGCAGCGGCTGGTGGTTTCTATCCACACACCTGGAGGTTATCCGCCCAATGGATTAACCACTAGGCCTCAAATGGGGGACCTTCAGGGTCTGTTATGGACTGAATTTTGTCTTTACAAAGCATGTGCACTCTTACTCGTATGTGATAGATTTGATGTAATTCCTTTCTGAATGTTTTGCTCACGAGGCCCTAACAGTGTAAAGTGTGTCTTAAACCTAATCAATTCTGGGTTACAAGAAAACCCCAGATGGATGCAGAGACAAAGAAATACAAAACCAGTGGTCAGACAGATGACATTGAAAGATCATCCCACTGAGGTAAGTACCTTATCCCACAGCTGCCACAGGGGGAGGGTTCCCCTAGGGCCAGTGTCCTGAAGTGGGACAGAGAGCTTCCCAAGTTGTGAGAAAATAATATTCTGTTCTTTAAAGCCACCCACTCATGTTTCTATGACAGCAGCACTAGAAAATGAAGACAGGGTCCAGGGAATTTTGAATTGAATTGCTTCTCTACCGCTGGCAATCTGGGTGGCCTTAGCAAAGCCACTGGGCTTCCTGTGGCTATCAGAGTCGTCACCTGTGAAAGAAGGGTGCGAATTGTCACCTCGCAGAGTGTCTGGACAGCCTCCCTTCCATGGCCACCAAGATTAGACGTGAGCCGGCATCCAGGTGGTGAATGTTTTAAAGAACTTGAGGCATCCTTCGCATTTTAGCTTCCTTCGTGATAGGGCAGGAAAGGCTGTGTTCCTTTCACGTGCGGGACGTCCTTCTTAATACATCGTAATCTACTACCTCAAGAGCTGGGTTTTTTGGTGTGTTGTTTGTTTTTTTGGAAAGAATTCCTCGTTCATTCCCAATAGTCATTACAGCAGTGATCTTCTCAGAATCTACTTTCTCTCTTTCTTTCTTTTTTTTTTAATAAATCATTTTATTGGGTACTCTTACAGCTCTTATAACAATGCATACATCAGATCTACCAAGCACATTTATACATATGTTGCCATCATCACTTTCAAAACATTTTCTTTCTACTCGAAGCCTTGGTATCAGCTCCTCTTTTTCTCTCTCTCTCTTCCACCCTCCCAGTCTCATGAACCCTTGATAAATCATAAATTATTATTATCTTCATATCTTACACTGTCCGCTGTTTTCCTTCACCCTCATTTCTGGTGTTCATTCCTATGTGTGTGTGTGTGTGTGTGCTTGTGTGTGTGTACATCCATCATTTCTATTGGTTCCTGCTTTTTTCTCCTCCCCGCCTCCTTCCCCTTACCCTCATGGTATCCCTACTCCCTTTACTGTTCCTGGGGGGTTATCTGTCCTGGATTCCATATGTCAAGAGCTCTTATCTATACCAGGGTACATGCTCCAGTCTAGCCAGATTGTATTTGTAAGGTAGAATTGGGGCCATGATAGTTGCGGGCAGGAAGCATTAAAGAATAAGAGGAATGTTGTATGTTTCGTCAGTGCTATACTACACCCTGGCTAGCATATCCCTTCCTTGTGACCCTTCTGTGAGGGGATGTTCAATTGTTTATAGATGGACTTTGGATGTCCACTCTGATCCCCCTCATTTGCATTGATATGCTTGTTTATTTGGGATCTTCTGATGCCTTATACCGGATCCCATTGAAACCTTGTTATCACACAGGCTGGTGTGCTTCTTCCCTGTGGGCTTTGTTGCTTTCCTGCTAGATGGCCACATGTTTTATGTCAAACCTTCAAGACCCCAGATGCTATATTTTTCAGTAGCTGGGTACCATCAGCTTTCTTCACCACATTTGTTTATGCACCCATTTTGATTTCAGCTATCATGTCAGGAAGGTGAGCACCACAGAATACTAGGTTATTAGAACAAAGTGTTCTTGTGTTGAGGGAGGACTTGAGTAGAGGCTCAATGTCTGTCTGTTACCTTACTATATTTACATATATATGTACATGTCTATGTTTATACCTCTATACATATCTTTTGCCCCCTGGTTCTTTCCTCTATTTCCTTTTACTTTCCTCCTGTCCCACTATCATGTTTGACGTTCATTCAGCTCTCTGTACTTCCTCTTGGCTACATTGCACTTGATCGAACCCCACCAGACATTCTAAATCATCCTAGTTTTAGATTTCTTGTTGTTCCCTTGTCCCTGGGTTTGTTGGCTTCCCCTTCTCTTTTCCCACATTCTCCTCTCCCCTGTCCCCCCAGAACCATTGGTTCCATTGTTTTCTCCTTGGGATTGTTTATCCCACCTCTCTTATTTGTAGTTTCCATGAGCCAATACTGTGATACTCGCATTCTTATTATTGACTTTACAATAGTAACGTATAAAAACATAGTGGGAGTAGAGGAATGACAAATGAGTTGTAGAAGATAGGTGGTTTATAAAATTTCCCTTTTATCCCAAAAATGTATGGCACATATATTTTTTTCACTGTGCATTAGGGACAATGAGCTGGTTTTCATGGGAAGTAAAAATATGAAGCTAGATAATAGATTTATGTTTACTTTGACTAGTTTTGTGTGTGTGTGTTTTCATGAGAAATGTACATATGTATCTATGAATAGGGTAGCTATAAGTTGTAATCAACATGATCACAAAGAGCATATAGATTTTTAAAATTATATTGTTATCTGTCTACATATATTCTATTTATACATAGCAAACAAAGTGTATTAAATTATATGTACATATGTGGAGACATAAAACACATATACATATGCATACATATAGTATGATTTTCCCCCATTTTATTTATATCCCCTGTAAGCACTGGACTGCTAACTGAAAGTGCAGTGGCTCAACCCCAGTAGTAGCTGCATGGGAGAAAGTTGAGGGCATTTGCTCCTGGAAAAATGTACAGCTTTGGAAATCCGATATGGAGTTGCTGTGAGGCTGAATCAACTTGATGGCTGCCTCTCATTGCCACTGAGTAAATTTTGACTCATGGTGACCCTATAGGACAGGACAGAACTGTGCCTGTGGGTTTCCAACACAGTAACTTTTTACAGGAGGAGAAAACCTTGATGGTAATGGGTTTTTAATCAACTTATACCTCCACCTGCTGATAGGAAATCTAGTTGGGAGCTGAATCTTTTTCCCTATAGGTTCTGAAGCTGTTTCAGGGTCTTACTGAGACAAATTTTGAAGAAGCTGGTCCTTTTTAGGAGCTGTGGCAGTGTGCAGTTTGAAACTCGTAGCAGCTCCTCAGGAGAAAGATGGGGCTTTCTACTCCTTTAAAGAGTTAAAGTCTTGGAAGCTCACAAGCACAGTCCTACCCTGTCCTATATGGTCACGATGAGTCAGAGTCAACTTGACGGCAGGGAATCTCTCTGGTTTTTTGTTTTGTTTCGGTCCATTCTTCGGTCAACATTGGTTGGTTAGTCCTGGCAGATCTTTTCCCTAAGTCAGAATGCCCTCTTGGAATCTGCAACCTAACTGCAATGTTTCACTTTTTGTTGTTTGGAGTTTCTTTGAAATTGATGCATGAATACGTTCGACTTCACAGAACAAACTCATTCTGGATCCCATGCCATCTTCCTGATCTTTGAAATTCCATTGTTGAATGCATTGCCATGGCCATTGTGCCAATCTATGCCGTGGCATGTTTCCTTCATTGGGGTTGATCCTCTCCAAACCAGGATTTCCTTTTCTTGGGATTAGACGGTAATAGTTTGCAGGGTGGTGCATATCCACACAGCTGATAACTAACCACAAGGTCAACAATTCGAACCCACTAGTTGCTCCTTGGGAGAAAGGTGAGGCCCTCTACTCCTGTAAAGAGTTATAGCCTTGGAAGCCCCCTCTGTCTAATAGGATCACCATGCATCAAATCAACTGAATGGCAGCAGCTTTTTGTTTTGTTTTGTTTTTTAAATCTGGGGAACCATACGTCTAATCTAGTCTCAAGAGTCCATCTAGGATTTCCTCTACCTGCCAGAAATCATAATCCAATCTCTGTAGTCAGAGGCTTTATGACATTAGGTACCATCAAGGGGTTCCGATGCATATCAACCCAATTCACAACAAATGAAAAACTTCTGTGCCACCCTGCCCACTGGTCCTATGCCCAAGCCCATTGCTGCAGCCATGGTGTCATCTCATTGAGGGTCTTCCTCTCGTTCACTGCCTCTCGGCTAAGCATGGTGTCCTTCTTCAGATATCGGTCTTTCCCGACAACATGCCCACAGATGGAAGACGAAGTCTCGCCATCCTTGTATCCAAGGAGCGCTCTGGCTGTGTGTCTTCCAGGAAAGGCTTGTTTGTTCATTTGGCAGCCCAGGGGACTTTTAATATCCTTCATCAGCACCACCATTCAAATACATTGACTCTTCTTTACTCAACGTAGAACTTTCACATGCATATAAGGTGATTGAAAACACTCCAGTGAAAATAGTGTTTCTTTTCCCCTTAAACTTCTTCAGGCAATTTCAGAGGCAGAAAAAGTTCAAATGGGTCACAAAGCGCTATTCCACTAACTTTTAAAAGCGAGCTCTTTGGAGACAAATGGAAAAGGGTCAGGCCATCAGCAGAAATCTGAATTGTCCATAGGATCACAAATCTCAACTACTGGATTCTGAGAAATGGTCCCTACATCTTGAAACGTGAGTAAGACACATGACGACCATACAACACGGACTAAGCCCTAATGTAAACCATGCTGTCGCATTAAGTGTCTCCAAGTTATTCTGACTCAGACTGACTATGCACAACATGTAAACTATGGCATTCTTGTGTGTTTTTTAAACTAAAAAAAGCCCCCTTGAGCTCACTGTCCTTGAGCTAATCCTGACGCATAGCAACACTGTGAGGCGGAGTAGAGGTGGTCTTGTCACGAGCAGAAAACCTTGTCATGGAGCAGTTGTTGGATGCAGCCGGTTGACCCTTGGTTAGCAGCCCGTAACATCATGTACTCTAGCACCATGGCATCTACTTAATAATAATGGGTTGATATTGACCCCGCAACTGTAACAAATGTACAACATGAATGGAATACAAGATGTTAGTAGTAGGAATAGTGTCCACAGAATGACAGGGGACACCGGAGACCTTTCTGTACGATTTCTCTGTAATTAAACAAAAAAAATGCTCGAAAAAATAAAGTCTACTTGAAAAAGCACACACAAGTAAATAAAAGTGGCAGGGAAGGTGATAGAGTGCTCAGAAAACAACTGCTAACTGGAGACTCTGACATTGGGCAAAGAGAAAACTCAGGAGGCACCAGAGTATGAAACAATTGTTTCCCCTTTTATTCAGGACATTGTTAAGGAAGAGCGGTCGGGAATTTTCCAAATTACTCCAGCACTAAGAAAAACCAGCTCAAGTTGTCTCCGCTGAGTTTCTGGGAAAATCTTAGGAATAATCTGTTATTCTTGCTGGATGTCGAGTCAGTTCCATGCATATCAACACTACCTGGCCCTGCAGGGCTCCTAAGCCTGAGCACATTGTCGGAGCCATGGTGTCAATCCATCCCTCCCTGAGGGCCTTTCTCCTTTTCGTTGGCCCTCTCCTTTCCCAAACATGATGTCCTCCTCCTGGTACCAGCCTCTCCTGCAAAACAGTTGGTGGATTTGAATCTCTGACTTCATGCTCAGCAACCCCATGCCTAACCAACCGTGCACACATATATGACTTTACTATCAATCTGCCTCAAATTACCATAAATATGATACATACTTTTATTATAAATGATCTTCCTATATGTCTTGTTCTCCATTACTGTCATTTACCTTCCTTAAAGAAACAAATATTTTCTATTTTTCTTGTATTTCTCTAGTTAAAGACTCTTCCTAGGTAGGGGGAGAGGAGTGAAGGGATTCAACTATCGACAGAGATGGTGCCAAGGATTTTAAGCTCTTGAAAATGTACATCATAGCGCTTAGAAATATAAGATATTAAAAGAGATTAGTTACCTAATTACAGACTTCACACCCGATGTGCTGTCAATAACTGTTCAGTGAAAGATGAGGAGAGGCTTGTCCCAGTGCCGGTGCTCAGCTGGAAAGCACAAGGAGCTGTCTTTCTAAGAGAGGGAGATTATACTATAAGACAATTTTCAAGCAAGCACACCAATCCAAAATTCAATTTCCTTTTGCGTCATTAACTTGTACACCTGTTATAATGACAATTGATTTGTATTAAGAAATATGGATTCACTGACCCACTCCCCCCTTTCAGATTTACTGAATCAAATTGAATCTTAAAAGTTAATATTTTCACATCTTTCTCAAAGACTCTTGAGTCACAAGAGTAGCATTTTTTCCAATGGGAACCATTTAGACGTGAACAATAATTTTCAAAATTTGGCTTCAGCCGAGTCACTTCATCTCTCTGGATCTTAATTTTTATTATCAGGAAAGCAGAACAATTGTTCTATATAATTTCTAAAATCTTTTCCAAATCTATATTCTATCAAGAGTCGATGTAGGACAATTCAAAAGCAAATGTCTTTGATTCAGGTTGAGAATGTGGTAATAGTAATTTACATTTGAATAGCACTTCAGAATTTTCAAATGATTCCACTTTATATCTCATCTGAGCCTGATCGTATTGAAAATTAGGAAGGACAAGAATGACTCTGTGCTGTTCACTGAAGAACATACTTAGGCTCAGCAAAGTAAAATGGATTTCATCAAGGTCAAATAATGGAAATAATAAGGGTCAAATAATAGGCCAGAACCCTGTCTTCATATTCCTACACATTTCCATCTTTACAGATAGTCTCCCGGCCATAATCCAAGTCAAAATATAAAGCCAGAACAATTCAAATTTTACTTTGGTCTTGTATATTCCTAGGAAAAAACAGGAATGCCATTTTAGAAAGTGATGTCTTAAAAATTGGCTTAAAGTACTGAACTTCAGACTCTAAGTTTCTTGTGCGTTTTGATTTTTAGCCACTAACCACCAATTACATACTCATCTGTGACAAAGACAACCCTCTGGGTTTACTAAACAGTCACTTGTCTTACAGGACACACAGCTGAACTACATTTCCCAGCCTCTTTGGAGCTAGGTGGGGGGTTGGGAGAATGAAAGTTCGTATAAATGGTGCATACCATTCCCAGAGCCGATGTGTAAACATCCTTCATATTTAGTCTTCCCTTCTTTTTCTGCTCTTGTGGTGACCTTGGAGGCTGAATGTTGAAAATGGCACAATTGTTTAGATGGAAACAATCTAGCTCCACTAATGAATATAAAAAAATAGTTCTCACGAACCCCATTCCCAACCCCATCAATTCCATTGGACCATGTCATCAGCGAACAATAAACTGCTTTAGTGTTAAACTAATGGTATTTTGAGGTGATTTGTTAGCAATTAAGCTATACGCTGATTAATACTTATGTCTGTTTTCCTATTTTTGTCTCTTGTAAAAATGACATAGAGGAAGTGTCTGACCTCTGCTAACTTTACAAAAAACGATAAAGATCAACAGGCCAAGACTGATTCCTATGAGATGGAGATCAGACATATATCCACCCCTACTCTTTTTATACATTCTGAGAACAACCAGCCCTCCCAAGGTGCACTTTATTTCTCTCCTGGGTTCAATAATCCATTATAATTGACACACAGAACTCAAAAGCAATATTCACAATTGTGGAGTTTATTAGAGAACTGTCGATTTACAATTCAGGATCAGAAATGACTCAGGATACTGTACTCCCATCAGAAAACCTTCTCATAAGGGTCAGCAGGCATGCATTTCTCTGGCCCTTGCCCTCTCGGCCCCATGACCCTTGTGCTTCTGCTCACCTTGGGCAAGTGTTGCAAAGCTCCTTCAGCTTCGTGAAAAATGCCCAGAGGCATCCCACTTCACCAGTCAGCTTTGGCCTAACGGCCTCATGGGTTTTTAGACCTGTGGATGGACTCCAGTTTTATGATATACTAGACCTTTCACACAATCCTAGTGGTGGAGTGGGTTATGCATTGGGCCACTAATTATAAGGTCAGCAGTTCAAAACCACCAGCCACTCCATGGAGAAAGATGAGCCTTCCCTCTCCCATCAAGATTTATAGTCTCACAAATCCCCAGGGGCCTGACCGATACAGTTGGCATGAGCCAGAATCGGCTCAATGGCAGCGAGTGAGTGAGATCTTTCACAGACTGCTCTCTCTGCCTGTTCTGTTTGTTCCCTTCTTTTGACTTTCCATATCTTTTTCTGGGTAGGTAGCGTCATTTCATCTATCTGTTTCTTATTTGCTGTAAACATGCTGATTGAGTTATTCTCTATTTGATTTGTTTAGTGATTTTCTATGGCACTGTAGTTTCTAGGTGTATATTAAACTTTTCAACTTCAAATTGTATCCCATAATAAATACAGGCTTTACAGTTTGATTATTGAATATTAGAAATTACAACAGAGCACTCTTCTGCTTATTGTTTCTTCCAGTTATTATCCAGAAGTCTTTATTTTCTCATTACGTTGACTGTTCTTCTCAAAATCTCACTGTAGGCTGTCAGAGGACTTTTAC
Organism: Echinops telfairi; assembly: GCF_000313985.2. NCBI lineage: Eukaryota > Metazoa > Chordata > Mammalia > Afrosoricida > Tenrecidae > Echinops > Echinops telfairi. The sequence goes on along the minus strand of NW_022103896.1, from coordinate 47,226,414 downwards.
ACTGAAGATGCAGGAGTTCCAGTGTAAAGTAAGTGGAGCTTAGGGAGTTTTTGTCACCCTTCTTTAATCCTAACTAAAATACAACCGAGGACATCTCCTTAACATTTTCTTGAGATAAACAATACTATTCAGAGCCAAAATGGTACTGTGATAGAGTAAGCCTTAGCATTAGAGAGGCAGATGTGTTTTGTAATCTTGGGCAAGGTGACTTACTATCTACTCTAAACCAAAGTTTTATTGTCATAAAGGCAAATGAGGCCCAATTTATTAGATCCATAGATTGTACGCCTATTACCCAATTACATATCATTTATCTCAAAACATGAAGGATAGTTTGTGTGTGTTATAATTTTAGACATGATTTCAGAGAAAGCCTACATTTCAGAGCAAAACCCTCATATGATGTAAATATTCTAGATCTGTCACATGATATAATGTCGTAGGACCTCAATTTATGGATGCTCTTCTGGTTGTTTGAGATCGTCTTATAGTTGGGTATGTCAGCTTATGAAATGCTTTATGGAAACAGATGGCCACCTCTTTTCTCTTGGAAAGGCTTCTGGTTCAAATGGCTGAACTTAACAACAGAGTGCTTAAGCACGGTGCCACTAAGGCTCCTTCAATAAAAGGAATGCATGAACTATAAATCAACAGAAGTACTAGTATTCATGCTGGATAAAATGATTAAAAATTAACTTGTATATGTTTATTCAAATAGCAAGTCTTTGATAAATATGCCCTTTGGTTGATTTTAGGATAACTATAAACTGCTGAAAATTAATAAGAATTCTAATTTTTGACAGTCCATCTTATAATTTAAAAAATGGAAAAGAACTTCTTCCAAAAGCATTCTGAGGCAGAGAAGATATAAACATTAATTTCAGCATCAATAGATTGGGAAAATGGCAAAGTCTCAATAAGGAAAATACAAAGAATCCAATCAGAAAGTGGGCAGACCACCATCAGAAAAAATAGCCTCTGGGATCTTAAACACTGGTCTTAAAATAAGCAGCAATCTAAGTGAGGCATCAACTAAACCCACGCAGAAGAAGCACACTAGCTTGTGGGATCCAAAGATTGTAAATAATAACAGCCAAATCCAGAGGAGGAAATGGTACCATAACATAAATTTTGAACATCTGGGTTGCTGAAGTCTCCAGATCACAGTGGAAGCCCAACATCCATTTGCAAGTTGCCCACTTGAATTAAGTCTCCGGTGAATTCCTCTCTGGCCATAATCCAGGGATGTGAACAGCCTTGCCATCAGAGGGCACTGTAAAGTCGATTATGGCAGATATCATTAGGTGAAGCTATAACACCTATCCATTGACTCTTTTGACCAATTTTACAGTTGTTCCGGTTTTTAATATTTTGTGCTTTCTTCTCTCTCTCTCTCTCTCTCTCTTTTTTTTTTTTTTACAGTTTTTTTGGTACATCTTCCACATATAATACGATTCGATTATTCAATTTTCCCAATGACATTCTGCTTTCTTTTCCGTTGAGGTTATTTTCTGTTTCATGATGGCATTGTTGTTGGGGTTTTGTTGTTGTCGCCTCTGTTTTGGTATCACTTTCTGTATATTAAATCCAGGATAAGTAAATTAAAAAAGATGGGAACTGGTTGATAATTACTTAGAAGTGGTTAAGCATTGGGCTTCTAACTGCAAGGTCAGCACTTGGAACCCTCCAACTGCTCCTCCGGAGGAAGATAGGGTTTTCTGCTCCATCAAAGAGTTACTGTCTCAGAGACACACAGGGCCAGTTTTACCCTGTCCTGTAGTGTTGCTATGAGTCGGCATCAACTCCATGGCAGTGAACATTTTTGGAGACTCATGGAGGCTGCGAGGAATTGGGGAGCTAACGACAATGAACATTGGAAAGAATAAAATGTTTTAAAATTAATTGTGGTGATGATTGCACAATTCTTCTTAATGTTATTGAATTA
>NW_022103896.1:47222033-47223873 GCF_000313985.2 Echinops telfairi | reverse complement strand
ATACATCACTGGTTAGGTTGCTGAATTTTACAGTCCCTACTGATACAGTTTGGCACTGTCTTAAACAAATGCAAATAGAAAAATCACATGACTTTGAAATCTCTCTACTAGTGTACACCCCAAACAAAGAAAGAACAACATATAGGCAGGCATACACACACCCATGCTTGTCATAGTGCCATATATAATAGCAGAAAGATGGGAACAACCAAAAAACCCACCGGTGGAGGAATGTATAAACAAACTTTTTATATACATATCATGGAATATTTATTGTACATCTCTAAAAAACAATAATGAAACTGTCAATAACCTCACAAGATGGACACATTTGGAAGACATTACACTCAACAATGTCAGTCACTCCCATACAACAAATGCTACATGACATCACTTTTATAAAAGGAAAAAAAATCTTTTTCACACCAAAAGAATCAGAGTTTGAAGGCTGCGGGGTGGGAAGGTGAGATAAGGCTGCAAACCCAGGAGGCTAATTGGGATACTGTCACTATTCTGATGAGCTGAGCTACACCCCAAATACAATGTAATTAATTAATGAAATTCAAATGTTTCAAAAAGCCTTTATTTGTGCTGGGAAGCTAAATATATGGATAGAGTTCAAATGTAAAGGAGGAGTTCAGTTTCAGGAGGAAAAATATGTTTCCGATCTGTCACCTTCAGGTACCATTTCTCCACCACAAAAGAACAACCCACAGTTTTTGAAACACGATTCCTGACTGAATTACAAGTAGGAAGCCAAGCTCAGTCTGAGGGAAATGGCATCAGAGAGAGATGAAAACCATTTTCAGTAATTTTATATCTGGGGTCTTCTCGCACTTATACTTCTATTTTCTTTCTAACTATCTTCGACAACCAGAGATCTGAAGAAGATATTGTCTCAAACAGGATTTTTAAAAATCACAGATAGCCATTTCCCCACCTCACCCCCTAAATGTAGGAAACCCTTGAACCCTGAATCTAATATGTCAATTCTACAAAATTTCGCAATGTACTCTACTTTAATTACACCCGTCTCCTCCCATGATCTCATTTATCTCTCTTTCTGCCTGACTCTCTCTTGCACACCCATCTCCTTTCCTCTTTGACTTGTGAACTCATCCAGGAAGCAAGAATGGAACTAGTTTTCGGGACCAATTCTAATGGTGAAATTGATAGTGTTATTTGGGTTGGCAAGAGGCACTGCTTGATTACATAAGTGACTATAACTTGGAAAGTTGGCTTCTCCTACTGATTATTCCCCTTCAGACAAAACTGTCACCGAGTCCTCTTGTCTTGCGGGGCCTGGACAACAAATAACTAAGGATTGTATCTCTTTAGAGTATTTTCACATTCAATTTCCTTTATAGCCCAAGACTAGGAGTCCATGCCACTTATGCCTCCCGTCATCATTCATTTAACTTATTTATTTATTGGGCACCTTCTCTTTTGCAGGCACTGTGTTAGGAGCTGAGCAAGATCAATTCATGTCTTTATGGATTTAAAGTTTAAAACAGAGGTTGGCACTTTTTTCCCCTCCTGTACAGATCCAGATAGTAAATATTTTCAGTTTTTCAGCTCATATGGTATCTGTTGAAACTACTCAGCTCTGAAGTTTTAGCATGAAAGCAGCCAATATGGCAACAAATCAGCTTGGCCGTGTTCTAAAAGACTCTTTGTGGACATTGCAATTTAAGTTTTATATAATTTTTATGCATCACAAAATAGCCTTGTTTCGTTTGATTTTCTTTAACTATACATTCATTGTTAACACTGTTCATAGTTGCAGGCCCCACAGAAACAGATTCTTTTTTTCCATTTCAACTCATGGTCTAGAACAGGC
>NW_022103896.1:47167884-47220803 GCF_000313985.2 Echinops telfairi | reverse complement strand
TGCCTTAATATTAAACCTATAAATATATGCACATAGATCTATTTCCCCATCCTCATATATAAATATATTTGCATATGTACATGCCTTTATCTAGACCTCTATAAATGTCCTTTGTCTCCAGCTCTTTCCTCTATTTCCTTTGACTTTCCTCCTGTCCCACTATCACGCTCAGTGCCCACCAGGGTTTCCGCAATTCCTCTTGGTTACATTAACCTTGATCATGCCCTACCAGGTCTCCCACACCCTCCTCACCACTGATTTGGATCACTTGTTGTTCCCTTGTCCCTGGGTTTGTTAACACCACTACCTTTCCCCCAACCTTCCCCTCTCACATGTCCCCCCGGAACTGTTGGTCCGGTTGTTTTCTTCTCCAGATTGTTCATCCAGCCTACCTTATTTAAACAGACGTGTGGAGATAATGCACAAAAACCAAGACAGAGCAAAACCAAGCAACAATATACAACAAACCACTGACCAAAAACAAAACAAAACACAAGAAGAAAGCAAAGCTTGGAGTTAGTTCAAGGATTGTTTGCTGGCCTTTAAGAGTGTTTTTCAGTCCAGTCTGTTGGGGCACCACACCCTGGCCCCAAAGTCCACCTTCAGCATTCCCTGGGGACCTTGCCGCTCAGTTCCCTTGCTGTCCTGTTGCACCCACTTAGTGTTTTGCCCCGGTGTGGTCGGATCAGATCAGGTGCAATTCCCACACTGTATCTCCTGTGTTGTCCCCTGTAGGGATATGGTCAGTGAGGGGCGTCATGTATTATATTGGGGCCGGCCACGTGGTCCTCTCTGTGGACTGGCTGCTCTAATTGGGAACATTGTCCTCACGGCCTGGTGAGCCAGGATGTGCTCCATTCTCTCGTCCTTCCGCTTCATCTGTACCCATTTGCTCCAATCAGATATGTCCCTCTCCTGGAGCTGCAGATTCAGTGCTGTCCTTTGGAATAAATTATTTTGGGGAGGAGGGGCAGGTGTCCACGTAGTAGTTGGGATTGGGGTCGGCCCCCCAGACCTCTCCACTGGTTTCCTACTCAATGCAGGCATGTTGCATTCACATCTTGGGGCACTGGGTTGAAATCTGGTCCCTCTTTCCCGGTGAAGATATAAACAATACACACCCCTTGGGTGCATTAGTGTTTTGTGCCCCTGCTACCCATTTCTTTTTTATTATTATCATTTTTTCCTTTCTCCACCTCCTTTTTAGTTGTCTACCATGTGTATCCCTGTATTCTGTCTGGTCCCTGCCATATAACCTGGTCCTCACCCCAGGAATGTTTATGTATAGTAGCTTTTTTCCTATGCCCCTTTTGCATTTTTTTAAGCTTACCTTAGCGGACTCATGTTGTATTTTTCCCTTTGTGCTTAACCTACTTCACCTAGCATGATTTCCTCCATTTCTTCCCATGCAGCGATGTGCTTTATATATTCATCACTGCTTTTTAGCGATGTGTTATACTCCATTGTATGTATGTACCACAGCTTTTTAATCCACTCATCATTTGATGGACATTTGGGTTGTTTCCAACTCCTTGCAATTGTGAACTGTGCCGCGATGAACATTGGAGTGCAGCTGTCTGGCCGTGGTTTGTTTCTTGCCTCTTCTGGGTAGATGCCCAGTAGGGGGATTGGTGGGCTGTATGGTAACTTGATTTCCATCTGTTTTAGATATCACCAGATTGATTTCCATAGTGGCTGTACATACTTACAGGTCCACCGGTAGTGGATGAGAGTTCCTGTCTCCCCACAGCCCCTCCAACACTTGTTGCTTTCTGATTGTTTGAATTGGGCTATTGTTGAGGGAATTAGATGGTACCTCATTATTGTTTCAATTTGCATTTCTCTTATGGCTAAAGATTGGAAACATTTTCTCATATGGTTGTTGGCCATTTGGATTTCTGTCCCTGTGAAACTTCTGTTCAGGTCCTTTGCCCACCTCCTCAGTGGGCTGTTAGTTTCTTTTCTTTTCAGAAGCTGGCAGAGCATTGCAGATTTTAATAATAAGGCCTTTGTCTGATGTGTCATTGCTAAAGATGCTTTCCCAGTCTGTGGGCTCTCTTATTACTCTTTTGGTGAATTCTTTCGATGTACACAGGTGCTTTATCTTCAGTATATCCCATTTTTTCAGTTTGTGTCTCCTCTGTGTTTGTGTCTTTCCCCATTTCTGATAGCCTGTGTATTCCCTGTGCCAAAGTTCTCAAATTGGTCCCAATTCCCTCATTGATGGCCCTAATGTGGGTCTTTCAGTACATTCCAGTGGCTTTGAGATAAAATTTAAAAAATTTAAGGGTATTACTGAGACAATAATGATTACATTTGTAAAAATATATTTATATCTCTGAAATAATTTTTAAATTATTGTGAAAGATAGGATTGGTTTTTCCATCTCAAAAGTTTACTGATCCTTGGTCTAGAAGGAAAGAATAAACAAAGAACCATTATAATGAATACATGGCTGAAAACTATGGTAAATGTTGTGAAGAACAAGTACAGTGCAGGTTAAGTATATCAGAGGACCTAATTTAGGTTGGTAACCTTAGATGGCACAGTAAATTCTGTAAATATTTAGTCTTAGAGACTATGGAGTGAATAGGGTTATTGTGAGTCACATGATGATAGTCATATGTATATCATGTCAGTCGTAGGCTGATGGTAGGAGGTTTAGGTGGTACAAATTGTTAAATGTACTGTGTTAGGCTGGCTTGACTACAGCAAGAAATCCAGGGACATTCCTATATGTGGAAGAGAGAGCTTTATATCAAGAAGTAATTATGTATCAATAAAGATGAATCCAGATGAATCCAGCCCAATCCAGACCAAGTCCTTAAATCTGATACTAATCCATAAGTTTGATACTAGTCTATAAAGTCCTCTTCAGACTCATCCAACCACAAGCAATGATCAAAATTCAGGAAGATCACAGGCCAGTGGGTGAAAAGTCTTGTAGATCCAGTGGTGATGGGCACATCTCCAGGAATCTGGCAGGTCTTAGGCAGTTCTCTTAGAGGCTTGCCAGTAGGAAGCTGAAGCAGAAAGAGTGTGTTTCCAGGGAGAAAGAGAGGAAGTTCCCAGAATCCTCATGAGAAGGCCACACCCACAAGGAGGCATCGTTTGGCTGTTACCTGATTGACGGGCTAGACTCCATTCCTGAACTTATTTATCAAGTTGACATGAAATTATGCAACTTCTACATATACTCAGCTTCTAATAGAAAGTCTGGTGTCTGAAACCACAAAAAGATACATGGAAATAAAGGTCTGGCAATCTACTTTCAAGCAACAACAAAAGTCAGCCACTGAAATCCTATAGAGCGCAGTTAGTCACAGAGGATAGCCATGAGACAATCTACTTTATGGCGACTCATTAGTTGTTGAATTAGGTTGGGGAAGGGAGCTGACATCTAAAGGATGGATTGGAGCAATTGCACTCATTTGGTACAGCTGGGTTGGGAAGCACTTTCTGAAAAATTTCTTCGCAACTTTTGCTTTGTTTTCCTCTTATTCCTCTCTCTACAAACAGCCCCAACTGTATGACATACGCCTTCCACATGGAATCTGCCTCTCTTATGCTCTGTTCTAAGATAGAAAATAAGGTCAATATGTGAGTGTTAGGATCTCAGTTAGGTGCTAAATAAAACCAGCTTTTACATTGTTTTAGATTGACAATATATTTTGGTGGTCTAGAGGATAATAAAGCAGGGTTAGAACTTATGCTCTTGTGGGATATTAAAGAGCACAAAAATGATGCTTTTCCCTCTATACTTAGTGCACTGGCCTCATTTTATTGTTTTTGGTTTTTAAAAAATGTCAGCTAGTAGGTATTAACAAGAGCTAGCATTTGAAATGGTGAATTACTGTAAAACAAACCAAGGAAACAAAACACTACAATAAGCTAATAACCAAAGAGAAATATGCTTCTTTATGATAACTCCTATATGTCAGTGCCATTCAATAGCCTTCTGCCCACCTTAAAGACTGAGCATAACAACTCGCTGGTTAGGGGCATGAACATGCTTCGTGGCCAACAGGAGTCTGTTGAAATGCCTCTAGTGGTTACTGTTCACAACAGACCTCACTGCTCTTTGGCAATCAGCGAACTGCAGAAAGAATTCCATCCAATGTCAGTCTTTGCTCTCTCTTCTTGGAATCTCCTTTATTTGTTGTATGGGTTCCCCCCCCACCTCCTTTCTATTATTGTTTAAATCTTTTGAAATTCAATTGTGCTCATATGTTAAAATTGTCACTGACCCTTTTAGTCCTCAAATAGTGTCGATTAGGCATGTGTCCTGAAAATTTTAGGCAGTTGCTAAACTGATCTGACACGCAGAACCATGAATTAAGTGGGTCTGGTGCACAGAGCTGCTGTGAAGATGATGGCTCAGTACACAGACTGTGGATTATCTACATGGAAATAGTTGGTCTTAATTTGTACCAGGCACTGTGATACACACTGTAAGTATACTACCTAATTGATCTTTATAATAGTTTATAAAACAGGAAATGGCTTTATATTTTATCATATTGTGGCTAAGAGCAAAGGCTTCTTTCTAGACCAACTGGGTTCAAAGACTGGCTCTACTAGTCAGTCGTCATGTGAACTTGGACCGTCATTTAATGCTTGCTGTCTTTATTTCCTCATCTGCGGAATGTGAATAACTCATACAAGGTAGTCATAATGATAATAGGTAGGTGATAATTTGGAAATGACTTTGCCTAGAACCTGGTAAACACTAAATATTAAATACATGATAGCAACTACTATCCTCACTTAACAAGAAACAGATGTTTGAAGTGTTGAAGTAACGTGCTAACATTCCTATACCTAGTTAGTGGAAGAGTTGAGATTTGAGCTCAGTGTGACTCTTGAGTTTAACCACATTATTATCTTCATCACTCTCACCCTCATTATTACAATCTATAATTAATGGTCTTAGCAACAAGCCAAAGAAAATCCTTGCCAAGTATACAATGCAGAGAGTGTGCACATAGCCACAGGGAATTATTTTTAGTCACAATCACAGACAGGAAGAAAAATCACTGTAAGGATTAAAAACTTTGGATATAAGGTTTTCAGAATCTATACCCTACACATTTGTTGACAAAGATTAACTCCCTTCTTCAACATACTATCCGGATGGATGAGTAGAATGAATTAAAGGAAAAGAATGTGTTCTTCTTTTCAGTAAAGCATTCACTGGAATGGGACCACAAACGAGAACAACAACAAAAGGTTCGTTTTGAACGTGGAGATTTTCTCCCTTTGGCATCCAGGGTGTCATTCTTGAATGAGCTTAATGTCCACATACGCCTAGAATCTGTATCTAATATTTGGGGTGTGTAGGTTTACATGTGTTTCACTGGGGAGAAGGGCTAATGGTGTTTATTGCATTTTCATGGTGTGTAACCTAATACGTTTAAGAACCTCTGATGTAAAAGGATAGCTCACCCTGCAGTCCAGTCACTGCGTTGGTGTCCTTGCCTTCCACCACCACACCTGGGAGAACGTTGTCCAGATGTGGACTCCCATGCCGTTTCTGTTTCTTGATTCTACTCACATTCTTGGTGGTCTTGTCACTTAAGGGAACAAATACACTTTTTAGAGGATAAAATTACAGCTTTTATAGTACTATTACTATTGTGTTAGTTTTCTTTTAACAATATTTTCTTCATCACTTTCTGAGAAATATTCTCTGTTACCACATCCTGACAACTTAGTGGTGCTCTTACTACAATGAAACTAAAAATTTGTATTTTGATTTTGCATGCACCATCATATTTTATCTTGATAATAATTATGAGGAGTAAGGCAATGTAATTATAACTAAGCCTCATTTTACACATGAAAAACCGAAGTCCAAAACCCAACACATACGTTTCACACACAATAAGCTATTAGGGAATGTTAGTTACATCTGGCTTCAATGGCAGTTAACAATGTCTGTAAGGTCAGCCAACTACATCCCATGCTTGTTTTTGAAAATAAAGTTTTATTGGAGCATACCCACACTAATTCATTTACACGCTGTCCATGCCTGATTTTCCAACCACAAAGGCAGGGTGGCGTCGTTGCTGTAGGGACAGAATTGAGTACTCAATAACTGACCCTATATGGACTGCAAAGTCAAAATTATATTTTACCTGATTCTTTAGACAACACGTTTTCTGATCCCTGGTAGAGATGAAAGGACCATGGATGTAGTTAGGGTAAGCTTGAGGTCTTATCTACTACCTGGGTGGCCTCACTAGCAAAAGATACTTCATTTCAAACCTCAATTTTTTATGTGGATAATGAGTATTGGTTATACTTCCTTTGCCTTATTTTTCATAGTTATTATCCAAATAAAATAGCATCATGTATAGTAAAGCAAAACACAAATTGCTAGTTTTATTGTAGTAAGGGCATGGCTAAGTTCTCTTAGAAAGGATAAAGAAAAACATTAAAAATAAATTCAACAGCAAAAATGCCATGAAACTGGTATTCCTTGGGGAACTTGCATTCCAAGGAAACTGATAATTAAGTATTGATATTTGATGAGGAAATAAAAATATTTGTAAGATAAAGCTCCAAATGGAAATACTAGAATATTGAAATAAAAGGTCCACAATACATTTTTTCCATTTTCCCATTTCTTGAGTAGGGATAAGGAAAATCAATTACATTCAAGCATCTCTGAGGCCATAGCCAAAGGAAACAGCTAGTTCCTATAAAAAAGTCATGATACTGTCAGGAAAAGAAGCAGACATAAATTCCCAGGGCCCCAGATCCTAGAAGCTCCCAAATAGCAACAAAGCAGGCATACTTCATATATATATAAATATATATAAAATATATATATATATATATTTAAAAAACAGCTAAGCTCACTATCATAGAGTTGATGTTGACTTAGTGACTGGAGGTCTTTACAAGGGCAGACAGGCTCGCTTTTCCATGGAGCAGGTGGATTTGAACCAACCTTGTCTTAGCAGCACAGTGTCTGACCCAAAGCACCACCAGGGCTCCTTCAAAAACATCAAAGGAAAGACTGTGTATAACACATCTATCAGAGATATGTCCACTTTAAAAATGCAGCAGACTGTCAGCCTCAATGTAGCCTCTTTCCGAGTATAGGAAGCAGACAACACACAGCCCCATAGAAAGTTAAGGTTAATGGACAGCTTAATGCTGAAATTCAAGAAGAATTCAAGAACAGAAGACTAGCTATGCATGGAACTGACCCAAGAGGGAACGAGTGAGTCATGGGATGCAGAAGTGTCGGTGGTGTAGTGGGTTACATCGAGGTTACCGACCGCACGAGTTTGCTTGCTTGTTTGGTTATTTTTTTGGTTTACAGATGGGGTAACCATGAGTCAGAATTGACTTAATGGTAACTGCTTTAAGGAAGATGGATGAGGATTGAGGAAAAACATACACACAAATGATCAAATTAAAAAGGTTTACTCTTGACTCATCTCAAGGCATAATTAGATTTTGTTGTATGAAGCAAAAATGACCTGACACAGCTTCGAAGACCCTGCTTACTTTTCCTCTATGTTTGCACCAGTCCCAAATTCACGGGATGAGGCAGCCATTCGTCGGCATGAGCAGTATTTTAAGATGTCCACAGTACGGGTTTACACCACCACTGCCATCTTTCTGCACTCATTTAGAAGTGGACTCTTGTATGGAACAAGTAGGCAGGACAAAAATGCCCTGGGAATCTAACAACGAATGTGGAGCGGTTAAACCCAAACGAAAACCAGCTCACTGCAGGCAAGTTGAGTGAATCACAGCAATCCTACAGAACAGGGTAGAATTGCCCTTGTGGCTTTCTGAGATGCTCACTCTTTAAGGGAGCAGAAAGCCTCAGCATTCTCCCCAAGTGTGGTGGGTGGTTCAGAGTTGCTGACCTTGTGGTTAGCAGCCAAAAGCATAACCGCTACGCCATCCAAACTCGCTAAAGACACAATAACTACTTGTTGTTTTTTTGTTGAGTTACTTTAAGTGAGACATTTTAAGCAGGGATAGAGGCAGAAAGGACACTCAGATTCTTACAAATTAGAAACTAGCTTTTTCTCCTCTCTATCAGCATGCAGCATCAAAGAACCAGCCAATGGGGACAGATGAAGGTCTGAGAGTCATCACAGATCAGGATTTGGAGAACATCAACCAGTCTTCTCTCCAGCAGTAGGTCAATAAAGGACAGGCAGAGCCTCAAGCGGAGACACAATTCACCCCTTTCTATTTGTATTTAATAAGAATCTCTCCTTACAGTAACACACAAGTAAAGTGAAATGTGAATGTGGCCTAGGAAAATAAGTACAGAACAAAGCATGGGTGGGGGGTGTTGGAAAATTGGATGCAGAGAAACATTAATAATAAAGAATAAATGGAAGCACCACACATCTCTGAATATGACCTGTTGATGGATGTCGGGGACAGTTGAGAAACTGATTTGGGGTGAAGAGAACATTCTTTATCTGCTATATCAGAGGTTCTCAACCTGTGGGTCACAAACCCTTTGGGGGTCAAACAATCCTTTCACAGGGGTCACCCGATTCATAATATTAGCAAAATTACAGTTATGAGGTAGCAATGAAAATAATTTTATGGTTGGGGGTGGGGGGTCACCACAACATGAGGAACTGTATTAAAGGGCCGTGGCATTCGGCAGGTTGAGAACCACTGCTCTGTATAATAGCATTTGTGATATATGCAGACTAAATTCAGAACACTAGGCTTCCTGGCAGCAAGTTTTCAGTGAAAGCTCTAAATATATATGTTTTTTAAGTCTACATAGATTCAGCTTCCCTTGAATCCTTTCTCACCATTAACCAGCAAGGTGAATAGCGAGTTTGAAAGTGGATTATTACCGCCCTCCTACCTACTGAAATGGGGGGCTGTAGACTAGTTCTTTCGGGTATAGTGACTGTGTTCTTTCCATCTTCTTTTGATGCTTCCTGTGTTGCTCAATATTATGGCTATAGAAATTTTCAATATTGCGATTCAAGGCTTGACAATTTTTTGAGTTCTTTTATTTTAAGATATGCTGAGCATGTTCTTCCCTTCTGCTTTTCTAATTTTAGGTCTTCCCACATTTTCATGATCATATTTGGCTTTGTCTTTTTGAGCTGTCCTTTGAAAATTTCTATTCAGCTTTTGACCTCGCCATTTCTTCCATTGGCTTTAACAGTGGGAGGAAGCATTGGAGCAAGAGCCAATGATGCCCAAGGAAGACGTTCAAGCTGCACTGAGCACATTGTTTTAAAACAAGGCTCCAGGAATGGATGGAATATCAACTGAAATGTTTCAACAAGCTGATGAAGCACTGGAAGCACTCACTTATCTATGCCAGGAAATTTCGAAAACAGCTTGGCCAACTGACTGGAAGAGATCCATATTTGCACCCACTTCAAAGACAGGTGACCCAACAGAATGCTCAAATTATAGAATAATGTCATTCACATCACATACAGGTAAAGTTTGCTGAAGATAACACAACAAGGGTTGCAGAAGTACATTGACAGGGAACTATCAGAGGTTCAGGCTAGATTCAGAAGAGGCCATGGAACAAAGAATATCATTGTTGATATCAGATGGACCTTGGCTCTAAGCAGAGAATACTAGAAAGATATTTGCTTGTATTTTATTGACTATACCAAGATATTAAACTGTGCAGATCATAGCACCATGGATAACCTTGAGAAGGATGGAAATTTCAGAACACTTCATTGCACTTATTGGGAACTTGTACAAGGATTAAGAGGCAGTTGTACAAATGGAACATGGAGTATTATATGGTTTAAAATCAGGGCAGATGTGCAACAAGGTTGCATCGTCTCACCATACTTATCCAATCTGTATGCTGAGAAAATCATCCGAGAAATTGCCTGATGAAGATTGAGGATTGTAGCCTTCAGCATGGATTACAACTCCACATAAAGGAGACCCAAATCCTCACAACTCTACCAATAAGCAGTATCATGGGAACTGAAGAAAAGGATTTTGTTTGCTTGGATCCACAATCAATCCTCCTGAAAGCAGCAGTCAATGGATCAAGAGACCAGTTACATTGGGTAAATCTGCTACATAACACCTCTTTAGAGTACTGAAAAGCAAGGATATTACTTTGAAGACTAAGATGCACTTGAGCCAATTTTCAGTTGCCTCATATGCATGTGAAAGTTGGATATTGAATAAAGAAGACAGAAGAAGAATCAATGTATTTTAATTGTGGTACTGGAGAAGAATACTGAAAGTACCATGGCCTGCTAAAAGGTCAAACTGATTTGTCTTGGAAAAAGTATGTCCAGAGTACTCCTTAAAAGCAAGGATGCTAACACTTAGTCTTACATACTTTGGACATCCTGTCAGGAGAGGTTATTCCCTGGAGAAGGACATCATGTTTGGTAAGTAGAGGAGCAGTAAAGAAGAGAAAGACCCTCTAGCAGATGGATTGACATCGTGGCTGCAACAATGGGCTCAGGCAAAGGAATATTTGTGAGGATGGTGTAGGAGCAGGCAATGTTTCATTCCATTGTGCAAAAGGTTGCTATGGGTTGGAATGGGCTAGATGGTGAGGTAGTTACATACTTTTGTGTGAACTTGAAGATATAGAAGTGTAGGGTGAAGTCTGGTCTGTTAATCAAGTCACAACCTAATGGCTCCTCCTTGTGGGCATTACCTTCTTATAAGGAGTGTCCTGGGAACCTCCCCTCTCTCTCTGCCTTCACCTTCCTGTTGATGTGCCACATTGAAACCTATGCAAGTCCTGCAGATATAGTCACTGCCATTGGATCCACAAGACTTAGCACCTACCGAGTGATGATGTTCCTGCACTCTGCATCATTGCATGTGGCTTTGTGAGTCTGAATAGGGACTTATGGACTGGCATCAGACTAAAGGACTTGAGTTGGACAGGGCTGGGCTGTTTTATTGATGCATAATTACTTCTTGATATAAAGCTCTCCCTACCTATATCAGTGCCATTGGGTTTGTTTCTCTAGTCAACGCAGCCTAACACAGATGGCACCTAACAACAACAACAGCAGCAGCAACAAAATGAGTCAACATCTACTCATTGGCAGTGGGTTTGGTTTGGTTTTGACTCCAGAAAGGTAGAAGATCAAGGTATATTCCAGGAAGGGATAGTAAAACCAGGAACATAGTAGGATACCAAGAAATTAAGAGATTTTCTTTTTAGGATTGACTTTTGCTTTGAGGCTTCCAACCCCAAACCAAACGCATTGCCATCCAGTCGATGCTGACTCATATAGACCATGAGGCAGGGTAGAACAGCCTCTGTTGGTTTCCAAGACTGTAGCTCTTTACAGGAGTAGAAAAACCTTGACTTTCTGCAGAATGGGAGGTAATTCCAAACTCCTGACCTTGCAGTTAGCAGCCCAATGCACAACCACCACACCACTAAGGTTCTTTGGCTTTAAGTTGAAGAGGCGATGAGTGACTGATCGGATTCATGAGGAGATGTCTCAGATGGGGATTAACAGGTGTTTCCTGTTTTATTCACTCATGATCTCTACTCATGTCTGTATACAGATGGTAGGTACAGGTGGTGCTTTAAGTTGAAGAGGCGATGAGTGACTGATCGGATTCATGAGGAGATGTCTCAGATGGGGATTAACAGGTGTTTCCTGTTTTATTCACTCATGATCTCTACTCCTGTCTGTATACAGATGGTAGGTACGGGTGGTAGGTACAAAGGGTTTGCCAACCTTGAAACTACTGACATTCTGGGTCAGCTAATTCTCCTTGCAGGGAAGGAGCTGTCCTGCTCATTTTAGGATGTTTAGCAGTATCTCCATTCTCTTACCAGTCAGATCTCAGTGACTCATCTTTTCCCAGTTGTGACAATAAAATGTCTTTATGCATTGCCAAATTTTTGCTCAGTGGCAAAGTCACCACTAACTGAGAATCCCAGCTATAGAGACATAACCTATAAAAGTGGGACAATCAAAAGCTACTCTCTGTCTTGACTGCTCCTTGCTTTCCAGGATGACCTTTTGTTCCCTAATTCTACTGTAATTCACAAAAAGGAGTCAGTGGGTTTCACCATCATAGTTCAGATATGGCGCAGCCAATTGACATACAATGGTTCAATTTGCTGAACTACTCACAGGGTCGTGTGTGTGATATTAACAGATTATCCTGTGTTAGTAATAGTAGTCTCTATTCTAGATGAAGAAACCAAGGGCACAATATGGGCATTGCAAAGACTAAACAGCAATGTATGGGGAGGTGGCAGACTACCTCCCACTGGTAGGAAGGTGAGTAGAGAGCATTCAGAAGCAAAGATCAAGAACGTTCATTCCCTCGGATTGCTTTCACTCCTTAAAGAGACAGTCTCAAATGATATACCTTTCATTGCTTAGGAAAAGTGCTTAATTTATTCAGTTCATCTGATACTTCATCTGAAGTATCAACTATTTTTTTAAAATAATGTTTCTTACACCTTGAGAATAAACTCAGTCTCAATTCACATGTCCTATACAAGATTGGCCCTTCCTGCCCCCACTCTATCCCTCTTCTTGGGTCAGTCCCACATGGTGTCGTACAATGGGGCCTTGGAAAGTTGAGAGTTACAGCCAAAAGCAGCAAGAAAATACCATGAAACTGGCAGTGTTCCTTGTGGAAGGAGCCAGAGCATCTGCTTTTGAGCAGGGCTATGAAACAGAGCCACAGGGGGAAGAAAGGCTATTAGGCCATGAGCAGCCAAGGGGGAAAAGCCACAGGAATACAGATTAAAAGTCTGAAAAGACTTGGAACCATCGGTAATGGATCAGCAGAGAGAGTTGTAACGCCAGGGTTGACATATGGAACCACTTGAGGGGTGCTGGTAGTCAACCCAATAAATCCAGGGTCTAGTATAAGAATGGCTGCAAATGGATAAAGTAGTGGTCCCTAAAGCACCGACCCAGGGACCACGGCAAGTAATGAACAGAGGTGTCCAGAGGTAGGAGAACTGACAGAGTTGTTATAAATGTGGAGATTGTATCAAGTGGAATCTGTATAGGTTGCCACTGTTCTAGAAAAGGATTCTAATGTAATTCATAGAGGTACATTTATTGAGTCTTAAACGGGACAAAGATAAGGCAACAACTAAGACATGTCATCTGGAGGAGGGAGGCTATCAGCTCAAGATCATAATGGCATCTACAGATTTACAGACATTCAGCCACTTAAATAGGAGATACAACACAAGGGAAAGTGCCACAGGATCATGATTGGTGGCATATCAGTATATGACAGTTGTAGATGGGATTACAGAAGCAGGAAAGGGACCCTGATTTAGATACCTGCACTACGTTTTACAGAGGGAAAAGCTTTCAAGACTGGTTCAAGGTCCTCTTACTAAGGCAGTCCGGTTATTGTCTACTGGGTAAGCTATTCTACAGCCCTTGTGGTGCAGCAGACTGCTAAGCTAACACTTCCAGCTATCAGCCACTCTATGGGAGAAAGAGGAGGCTTTCTACTCCTATAGAGAGTTACAGTCTTAGAAACCCACAGGAGCAGTTCTACCCAGTCTAATGGGTGTCTTTGAGTTGGCATTGACTTGATGGCAGTGAGTTAAAAAATTTTTTTTTCTGGGGGGCCTGGGTAGAGGCTGACAGGGTAAGCTACTCTAGGTATCAGGTCCCTGGCATGTCAGATGGTGGTGACAAAAGGCACCAGGGGGCCAGTTTTGCTTATTCTCTTGATAGGACTCAGTTGGAGGCTTTCACACGAGACAAGATCTGCAGCTTGAATAAGCATGTCCTTTGTAATTTAATTTTCTTTGACCCATTAGACTGTAGCCAAGTATTTCTTATTTTAACAATTATAGTAAAATGAAACAGGGCTGATATCTTCTGTGTAGGCATTTTAGCATGAAATTGTATATCTTATCCCAAATTGAGGAGAACAGAAAGGGATTTGACCTAAGGAACCCTAGATAAACTTATTGGGGAGTCCTATACTACAGGACACATGATATCCTACCTACCAGCCCTTTCTCCCAAATTTCATTCACTCTCTTTTCAATAGCCTTTCAAACTAGGTACTCTACAGTTAAGTGAGCTAGCACTTAACATTTGCCAAATGAATGAATTCAATTACTACAGTGGCAATAAAAATATAGTTAACCTCTCTATAGTACCTTTCCAGGTTATGGTCATTATTTCACTGTGTGTTTTTACAGCTCCAGGTTCATCTACTCCTTGTTGATCATTAATAACCAAATTGCAAGAGTGCGGTATAATGGGAATAATGTAAGACAGAGGTTCCTTTGTGACCTTGGATAAGCCATTTCACAGTCTATACTTAGTTTGCTCCTCTCTCACGTGAAGGAGACAACATAAAAAACTCCTGCACTGCTTTGCAGATTCAACATTCAGAGTGCTATGATTACCAATGAGAGTCAAAGTATACACCCCACAGGGCTAGGACAGCTGTTTATCACCGTGGCCTGGAAAGATGGCACTTTCTACTCCCGGAAAGAGTTACAATCTTGGCAACCTTCCAGGGCCCTTCTGCCCTGTCATCTGGGGTCAGTAGGAGTCAGAATCTACTTGATGGCAGGGGTTTGGTTTTGGTCTGAGTAGAAGAAAGAAGGGGACAAACTCCTAATTATTTAATATTTCCAACTTGTTCACACTGCAAAAAAAAAAAAAAAAATTCAAACCTTTACTCAAATGTTCCTCAATTTCCACCTCCTTGGCCAGCTCTCCGGCACAATGTTTATGACATACATAGTTTGATGCATTTTCCCTGGGTCTCTCATTGCATCTTCACAGAGGAGAAGTAAGTGCTTTCCAGTACTTCCTCATAATGATGATAACAATATTTTGTTGTATAAAATGAGGGGAAAATAGCTCACAGTTTACACTAGGAACTTCAAAGTCTAATGGAGGGAGAAAGCAGGATGTGGTTCTATTTGTTTAAAACTGTTTAACTTTTTAGGTCCAAAGAATGATATGAATACCAACAGGAATGATTTCCAGGAGGAAGAGAAACTTTTGATGGTTGGCCTAATAAAATACAACTACACATTAGTGAGACTGCATTCAAAGATGACTGTGAGCCGCCGCACACAGATGAACGCTCTCGCTGGCTCCCCTCCAATCCCAACGGCTGTGCGCACTGTAACCACCATGTGTCATCTGCAAACCGACTCGTTTCTGTGCGGGGACGACCAGCCAGCTTTCTTGGCCAAGCTGCTGCCATAAAACACACTAGTAATTTGGTTTTTCATGTTGTTAAAGGCTATTACACTTCGAGGCATGGGATACGTTTGGTCTCCAATTATTCAGACTTGTCTCAAGAAGGATGGGTTGAGGAACATTTGACTGAGAATCAAGTCGGTTTGTGCTTCTACAAACTATTGCTTTGTCGTGTGGACACTTTTTTCTTTCTTTGTAAAAAAAATTTTGAATCTTCAGCAAAAGAATGCAAAGTGCTGTTAAGCATGCTAAGACACTAGGGCTAATCTGTCTTTAACAATTTACACACATCAGCTGCCTTTGATCGGGTCTGTGGAAAGCAAAAGCTCTTAAAAGAGCTGGAAAACGAAACGTTAGAACTGCAGTTTTTACACTCTGCTAGAGCAATTCCTGCCTCATCTGAAACACCTACATTCCAGCACTTTGGAGACTTACAAAGAATTAATACAGCTTGTTTGGCATCAGATATTGGTATAATGGGCTTTTACTGAAGTAATTAAAATTTGTTTATAATTAATACAGATGAATTGGTTTCTTCACAATAATAGTTAGGAGATTAACAAAGGCCACATTTTGGCAACAGGAGTACATTCTTTTCCAAGTGCTGTGGGACCTTATCCAATGACTGTCTGTCCAATCCGGCTGATTCTTCAGAGATGCCATATGGCACCACTATGCATTTTGTGGGTTTTTTTTTCCCCCCCTTCTAAAAGGCAGCCATATGACATAACTGATCTTTAAAATGTTGTCAGAAGGCATTACCTGGGTAGGCTTCGAGTGCTTTCCAAAAACTTAGCAAGCACAGGGGCTATTAATTATGAGCAAAAGAAATGTGCATGCACACCCTGGAAACTTGGCGCCCGTCCCTCTCCATCACAGCTGATCATCTCCCAAACCGTTCCAGTTTGGAAAGTAAGGAGGCTCTCTGCTTTTTCATTTTTAAACTTCCAACAGTGAAAAAATAGGGGGAAAAAGATGTTCTGCTTTAAATCATGCAGCTAGTAATTTCACTATCAAGTGGCTGCTCACTTCATCCAAACTGCGCAGACTTTACCACCTGTATTTCTCTCTCTCTTTAAGAAGGAACATACAAATGCTATTTATGAGGTACATTTTCAGAATGATGTTTTGGGTGCTATTATTGAAAGGAACAGAAAGTTCTATTTGCGGTGATGGTTGATTTGTAGCTGACATCTCTACCCTTTCCTACGAAATTCTGAGTGGAAGAAAAATGTAACTAGTGCAAATATTTTCTTTCTGATTTCTTCAGAAGATTATTTTTTTTTTTGTAGGGGAATAGGAAGGATCGTGTTTTAAACTTTGTCCTTTCAATATATGGGTTTAGAAGTTGAGTTCCTTTCTGTTCATGAATGCTCTGAATGGCGATGTGTGGAACTTAATCAGACAAGAAGAAAAGAAATAAAGAACACCTCAGTGAAATCAGTGGACCAATGCCATGACCACCACAGTGAGTCCTGTCCTTCTGGGCTCGCCACTCCTAGGCTACCTGCAAAACCCCAAACCAATTGCTGGTGGTGTTGATTCCCGGTAGAGGAGATCCCATATGTGTCAGATGACAACCGTGCTAATGATGGTCAGTAACTGGCTTTGTGGAGGTAGCTGACCAGGCCCTTCTTCTGAGATGCCTCTGGTTAGACTCAAACCATATGCACCACCCTGGGATTCCTTTATTCTAATTTTCCTAACTACCTCCATGTAGATCTCACATTCTACCTGTGCAAAATCAAACTCCTGCAGCAGTCTTCGTCTTCTTCTTCTTCTTCTTCTCCAATGGCAATGCCATCATTTTGTAAATCAGGCCAAACTCTTGCAGTCACCTTTGACCCATCTGTTTCCTTCATGCTCCCATCCAACCCACCAGCAAATCATATGAGTTCCAACTTCAAATATTTCCAAATTTGATGTGTGTTTCTGTGTCTAGTGCTAGGATCCTACCATCATCTTTTTCCTCTGTTGTTGGAACAGCCTCCTATTTTCCTGACTGCATTCTGTTTCTGTCATAGCAGACCTATTGATCTTGTCAGAATGAATGTTAAGATCATGTCACTTCTCTGATCACAATCCTCCAATTATTTCCTAGCTCATGTTAAATAAAAGTCTAAGTCCTTAGTAGGCATTCAGGACCCCACATGATTGGATCTCTTGCAACTTTTCAGAACTCACTTTCTGTTCCCTCCCCTCGTCTCACCTTGCTCTGCTCTCATTGGCCTCAGTCACGGTGAGCCACGCTTGTACACACCGTCTTAGCGATCCTTCTTTGACGGTTTATTCTTTGGATCACGTGCTTGAGTCAGTAGCATTAACATCACCTGTTTATTTGACAGAAATGCCCAACCCAAGACTATTAAACCAGAAACGGAGGGCTGGCTCTTATCTATTTGTGTTATATGAAGGGGTTTCAAAAAGTTCATGGAAAATTTGAATGAAAAGGTAATGGTATTTCTTCCCACAAACTTTCAGAAGCTTCCTTGTAATCCTGATGCCTGAGCACGCTTGACCTGAAGGATGCATTTTCTATTAATTCCTTCAGTGCATTTTTTTTAATCATTAAAAACTACCTAGCACTCTTCTGGGTCTAGGCTACAGCACTAAATAAGGCAATCTGTGCTCCTTCCCTCAAGGGGCAACTGTGTGAGGCTTCGGATGGTTTGCAGGCAAAGCTGCAGTAGAAAGATGATGGACTCTTTCAACAAACCTTTTGATGATCGAAGCAGAGGCTGGTCCTGTGCCATCCGTATAATCCCTGCTGCTCGAGCCCACAGTTGCAGCCTTTGTGTCCACTCATCTTAGTGAGGGTCTTTCTCATGTTCAGGACTCCTGCTTTACCGAGCACGACGTCCTTCTCCAAGGACTGCTTCCTTCTGATAACATGCTCAAAGGACAGGAGACACAGTCTCGCCATCCTCCCTTCTAAGGAACATTCTGATTGTACTTCTTCCAAGACAGGTTTCTTCATTCTTTGGCCAGTCCATGGGACAGTCAGTATTTTTTCTCCAACACTATAATTCAAAGGCTTCAATTCATCTCTCTGGTCTTAATTGAAAATATGATGGCTTATGTCAGGTGCACCTTAGTCATCATATTACTTGAATCTAATTAGGGAAATTGACACTGCCTTAAATATTCATAACAAAGGACACTTAACGCAGGAATTGATTACACAGGAAATAGAAGAGTTGTGAAGACAGCAGGGGAGAGTGAAGCAATCCCTTCATTATAAGAGTTGAACAATAACAAAAAGTCATTACTACAAAGAGCAACAGCAGTCAGGTAAAGTGAATCTGACCCAAGCCATGGTAGCTTCAATCACCTCATATACATGTGAAGGCTGGACAATAGATAAGGAAGAACACAGAAGAATCGATGCATTTAGATTATGGTGTTGGCAAAGAATATTGGAGGGACAACATGGACACAAACGTAACCACAGCTGTGAAGGTGGCAGAGGAACAAGAAGTCTTTCCTTTTCTTGGCTCTAGCGTCACTATGAGTCCGAATCACTGGACAGCACCTCACAACAGCACCCTTAGGCTAGAGGGCAAAAGGAGATGGTGTTATTACTGGAGGCCAAGGACAGGGTCCCTTGACTGACCTGTTTGTAGAGAACTGGAGGCACAATAGAGATGAAAGAGCTGCTAGAGAACTGAGACCATCTGAGGCAGAGAGGGAGGAGAGACATAGTCTGGTTTATGTTTGCTTTCTATCAGTAACTTCCATTGACCAAGCTCAACAGGAAGCCTGATGATGGGGGATCTGGGGTATGTAACCTGCTGGTGACCACCCACCATGACGCAGAGCAGAACTGGGAAAAGTGGTGAGCAGGAGGGTGCAACCAGCCCTGTCCTATCTCAGGCACATTGCAGAAGCCTGAGAGTGTTACCTAGAGCCTCGATCAGGACTGTTCTTGGCACCTGTTATTTATAGATAAAACTTGGGAAATATTTTTAACCTGCACAATATATAAGGCTTCTGAGTAAATGAAAAACCAGGAATTATTGCAGGGAAAATAAAAGTTCCAATTTATTTCTTATTCTGTCATTGTAATACATTTGTATTTTCTCCTAAATGAATGAGATATTTAGCATGTAAAGATGTTCATGTGCAAATAGAATAGGTGGATTAATTATACCACATTTACTACCAATTCATTTTTTAAATACTGACTACAGTAATTTAAGCTTTCAAAAAGCTAAGCGCACACACAAATCATGTCTCCAGAGACTGTGTGCTTTGTGCTGATCAATAATTATTTAGTTAATTATGGAGATATAGGGGGAAATTAGGCCATTTATAATTCTTCATGTACAAAAACAACTCTTCAAAGCTGAAAACACCTTACTGTTTAAGTTGACTTAATGCTGTGGAAGACTATTAGACCAAATCCTCAATGAATCTTTTGGCAAATATCCTCTTCTTATTGTTCCCACCAAATATATTTTGAGTTTGAAAGCACGTACATACTATCTTTTGACTTTGAAAGAATCAAATATTAAGTCCCCATCAAATTCAAAAACTTGTTTATTTTTCCTATTGGGTTTCCATCTACCTCTAAGCATTTTCTATGTAGGTGTCTTTTGAATCATTCAGTAAGTTCTTAGTACGTGTGTATCTACTGAAAAATAGTCTGGGGGAGGCAAATATTTTGAATAAGAGTGAAGTTTGTACACAGAAAAGAGCTTCCAAGGTGGCTTTGGGAAGAAGTCTACCTACCATTCGGAAGGGCTGGTCTACAGTTTTAGATTCCTCCCTTATTAGATTTGAGAACTTCCTTTAGCTAACTTGCCTGAGCCCATTCCTTTCTCTGTAAACTAGGTGCAGAAGTTTAATAATCTGTTGTCAATTTGAGACTAGTAAGAGTGAAGGAGTGGAGTTTAGCCTGTCAATAAGGTTGCAGCTTGATGACCTCTTTGGAGGCACGAAGGAGATAAATAGCTCACTGGAGGCAGGACGTAGGCTCACTCCTTGGGAAACATTCCTGTGGACAATACACACGGAGCTATGCTAGTACCTTGGAACTGGAGGAGCCATATAGAGACCCATGTGAGCGCTGAGATCACCACCACTGGATCCTCATGACTTACCACCCACTGGCCTGTGATCTTCCTGCATTCAAGCTCATTGCATGTGTTTCGTGAGTCTGAAGAGGAATTTATAGATTGGTATCAGACATATAGGGTAATATCAGACTTATGGACTTGATCTGGACTGGGCTGGGATGTTTTCTCAATATTCAATTACTCTTGTATATAAAGCTCTTTCTTATAAGCATTTGAGAGCTTCCCTGGATTTGTTTGTCTAGTCAAACCCGGACTAACACACCAGGTCTGTCACATCTGTCTCACACATGGCTGTGAGATTTAGAGGAGGTCAATGTAGACTGCAGTGATTCTTGCGCTCTATATGGAATGCAGTGAGTACAGGTGTAATGTATAAATGTTAGTCCACTTGTAAGTTATCTCCACAAGTTTCCTCTCCCTAGATTACATTCTTTTAGAGTTCTTTTCCAATACCAACTAACTTTCTTTGGATTTTCCTTATTGTCATCCTATATTTTTGACTCTCAGGATAACTTATTGACATTGACAGGTAAGAGAAGCCTTGGTGGTGTTTGAGCCAACCATGTACTCAGAGGGAGAAAGATGATGTTTCATACTCCTCTAAAGAGTTACAATCTCAGAACCCCACAGATCCATTTCTGCGCTGTCCGGTAGCTATGGGATCCTAAACTTAGTGGATATCCAATGAAAGGGGAATCTGAACTGCCATATATTTAATATCTCAATGCTCCCTTGGATTAATATGACAGGTATTAATCTGACAAGCTAGGATCTGTCTTTGTAAGAATATTACAGGATCTGTTCCCCTAGCACCAACCCTTATGCTTAATGTAAATAGAACTCAATCAATTAAGAAATCAATCTGCCCAAAGCAGCAACTCATGGATTGCTGTTCACAGTTGGACTATAGTCACATAAACTCCGCACAGTAACAGTATCTTAAATGATTTGCCATTGTATAAATTATTGATGTTATCAATGCAATCACCTTATACCCCAGGGGGATTATTGACAATGCTTTTCTTTTTTGTTTGTTTGCTTTTGTTTTCTTATAATTAGACAGCTAAAGTCAATCAGAGTTATTCATAATCCATAGACCAGCAGATGGATTCTGAGCTCCCACTTAATTCTAGCCTCAATCCAAAAAGAGTTAAATTCTTATCAAATGGCTCTGCTCAATACTCACCTTTGTGAAGAGATTACTGACTATGAGGGTACTATAGCAAAGTGTGGTGAAGAAAGAAGATGATGCCTGGCTATCAATTGGAATGGTATCTGGGGTCTTAAAAGGTTTGTATTCAAATGAGCAGCCATCTAAATGAGGTGTCAACCTAAGTCCACATCACAGAAGCACACCAGCGTGTATGGTCCAAAGAGCGTGATAACAAAATCCAAATATGATGAAGGAAAAGGAACCAGAGTTAAATTGTGAACCCCCAATTTGTAGAAGGCTTTGGAGGACAGTGGGAGCCTCCAATCCATCCGTCCAGCATCTCGTCAGAGTAAGCCTCTGGCAGTTCTCCTCTCAACACAGGCCAGGGACTTGAACAGCTTTACTATCAGACAGAGATGCTTGAAAATATGTTTATGGTGGATTGAACTACAGCACAAAATGATCCTTGATCAGTTCACCTCCCTATTGACCCAACCTGAATTTGTGCTAGGCTTAAGTATTTCTTGCATATTCCATGACAGAAATTTCATCTCTGGCTTTTTAAATATCGCTGGTGGTCTTTTCTTTCTTACTCTTTATTTGGATTTTTGTCTTTTTATTATTTTCTTCTTTCTTTTCTTTTTTATTGTTTTTATTAGTTTTTCCAGTTTATGAAGAACAGAAGGGGTGGATGCATAGAGACAATAACTTATGTTTATCAAGGGCAGGGGTGGGGAGGGTGAGAGCATTTGGGGAGTAAATAATTAATGCAACAATGGGGAATGAGCATGAATGAGCTGTGATGATGTATATACAACTCTTTTAAAAAGAGATTTAACCATGGAAGTGTATTATATGTAAATTTTATATCAATACAACTATTACAAAATGAAAATAAAAATTACAGCCTAGACAGTGCAAGATATGAAATAACAATATATAATTGATCAAATGTACATGAGGGTGGGAGGGTAGGGAAGGGAGGGGAAAAAGAGAGGAGCTTATACCTAGGGCTCAAGTAGAAAATATTTTGGAAATGATGATTGCAGCATATGTACAAATATACTCGATACAATTGATGTATGGAATGCTATGAGCTGTAAGGACCCCCAATAAAAAACAAAACCCAACAAACAAAAGCCAACTAGTTATAGAATATACCATTTAGGGATAAGAACGATGAAGACAATCAAACAGGGTAAAAGGAGTTTAGGGGTGATCTCTGAAGATGCTACATTTGAACAGATTCCTGAATGAAGTGAGGGAGTGAGCAGTGCGGCTCCCTGTGGCCTATGAAGAGAGACCATAGGCAGCGAGGCCACTGATACGATGGCGACTGACCGAAGTTCTTGGTGAGTTAAGCCATGGGGCTTCTGAGAAAGGCTGATGAGCAGGGATCTGGGCCTGTTCACACAGGGCTTTAAGGGTCAAGGTCCCTGTGTAGTGCAAACCATTTACTCCTAGGAGCTAATCTAAAGGTTGGTAGCTCAGACTCACCCAGCAGTGCTGTAGAAGAACATCTGATTGATCTGCTTCTTAGAAGATCATATTGAAGAAAACTCAATGGATTAGGTCTACTCTGTAACATGTGGGGTAACCATGAGTCAGAAAGGATTCACTAGCAATGGTTTTGGTTGTGTGTGTGTGCTGAGAAGGCCATCTGCTTTTTATGTTAGGAGGGGAATGGAAGAGTGACAGTTTTTACCTTTGTTTCCCCAAAATTTTCCTGAGTGCTCAGGGAGGAATGGACTATATGAGACAAGGGGTGGTTGCAAGAGGGTGATGATTAGAGTAAATCATGTTTTACTTTGGTAGGTTTATTTATTTATTTTAAAGTGTATACTACATTATATGAACTATCCAGCATCCTTTTTATTATTTATTTCACTATTCATGACACCTTGATTTAAGCTTTGTTTATGGGGCTTTCACTTTGTAACTCAGAACGTATCTCTTTTCTCTCCCCACCTTTGTCACACACACACACACACACATCACTTCATTTTAAAGTAATAAGGATCGATAGCACAAGTGTGAACTGAAAACTCCCATGCCAGTAAACAACAAGACATTTTTTCAGTATGGCTTTGAAATCTATCTCAATAGAATAAAATATATTGCCCTATGCTTAAGTTCTAGTATGGTATTTTAAAATGGCATTTTAAAATAGCAATTGATAATCATAATCAATAAAACACCCAGGTCTTTCAAAACTAGCATATAGCCACTTGCTTGTGGAGTCAATGATAGACGTGCAATTTAGAGGCTGTCAACCAGGACCGGAAGAGTTACAATATTAATTTCCTATGATTATCACACAAGAGGAGGTAATTACATCACCCTGATGACAAAAAGAATTCCATGAAGAAGAAAAAAAAATTCAACCAAAACCCAAACAAGAAAAAACCCCACAGGCACTCTAAACTGATAAAATCAAGGTTACACATGGTTGAATCAGAAATAGCATACTTTAGTTTCTGTCTTTTTCACAGTAACATTAAAATAATGCATTTTCCATTTCCTTAAGCATCAATGTATCTTTACAAAGAGCCTATTCCACCCCCACTAAGTTTAAAACATCCTTGACTAAAAACGAAGTATTATAGAAACAATTTAGGGTTACACATGATGAGCTGCAGAATCATATTAGACACATTAATTAATGAGCCTGAATTGATTATGTGTCCATGAGTTTGGTTTTTGCTTTAACTCCTTCTTAAGGAAAACTGGTGACCCTGTCAGGTAAGGGTTGGGCAGCTAATCTTAAGGAAAATTGAGGTTATCTGTTCCCCCACCGATTGATTGACAGCCTCAGAAGCCCCATGTAGGGTTCCTATGAGGGCGTGTCCACTCCATGAGCGCGTGTCCACTTTATGGCAGGAGTTTTTAAACTCCAACTCATCCTTCCAGATTCATCTTAAATGTCATTTTCTTTGGTAGCTTTATTTTGCTTCCTAGATTTCTAGGTGATTCATAAACACACATTCAAAAAGCATCTCGTACTATCTTTGTCTTAAAGCTTAAAAATCACAACTATTGTCTCCTGGAATAATTCACTGTATGAACTGTAAGTTTGCACAGGGAGAAGAGAGTCCTGCTTGACTTGGTTGATGCTTTATCCAGTATCTGGCACAGGTCTTGACATATGAAATGCTTTTAATGATGACTTGCTTGTTTGCATCATTATCCTAAATTGAAATATATTTTCAGTCCCATTCTCCTCTCTCATTCTATCGTCAGATCATCAGAAAGAGTGCTTTTAATACTCTTCAAAAGATAAAGCGGGACAAAAAGGCATGAAAAGTTTCCATTGCTAACAATATTTTCTCATCAATGAGATACTACACCGTCCTTAAAGCAAAGTCACTTCTAAGCAATTTGATTATCTCTCTTTTGAATTTACCAAGGGATTTACCATGACAACAACTCTATCATTATTATCCATGGTAGCATATAGTGGCTTGACTATTCATTGGGCACCAACTGAATAATGGAATCTTGTTGTGTAAAGATGACTAAAAGGTTGAATGTAGGCTTATAGATAATTCACATAATAAGTAAATAGGGAAAAGAGTTAATATAGGGATGCATTTCTTTGCTTTTCTACTTAGCAGTGAGTATTGACAGAGTTGTCTGTATTTATCCCTTCTATTTTCTTAATTCTCATGTTCTCTTGAGCCTGTGTTTATCAGGGCTGTTTACCTATGTAGCTCCAGGGTTAATAATGACCATACATTATCAAACCCTGTGGCGATTTCTCTGGCTACATCTTACCAGAGATTCTCAGTCGTTGGTGCAAATAAATTTTGGAGCTTCTCTCTTGACCTGGCTTCTGGTTTAACACCCCAAACCAAAATAGCACCGTTGCCATCAAGTTGATGCTAACTCAGTGTGAACCCAACAGCGGGTAAAAGTAGACGATCTCTGTGGACTTTTCAATGGTGAATTTTTCAGAAGTAGATGATAAAGCCTTTCTTTTCGGATGGACTCAGGCTTTTAATGTCTCATTTATTGGCTGGTTAGCATGGAGCACTTAATCAGATGACTTTGTGCCAACCAGAGTGCATGGACCATCACTGAGACAGTATACACTTACGTGGGTGATGTCAGGTGCCCTCAAGCCAGTTCTGACCCATAGCAACCTTCTGAACAAGAGAACAAATACTGCCCCCTCCTGTGCCATCTTCACAAGTTGTTCTTATGTTTCAACCCAAGGTTGCAGCCACCCTGTCAACCCCTCTTGTCTAGGGTCTTCCTATTTCTGCTGCCCCTCTATCCTTTTCCAGGGACTGCTTTCTCCTGATAACATGTCCATAAACTGATAAGCCCTTTTAAATTCCACTCTAGGATACGGTAGCCACGGATCCAACTGCTTACCCGACTTTCCCACTGAGATGGATTGTCCACAGTTTAGATGCCTGGTTTTCCCCTCAACCTGCTCGCTGTCATGTTCGCCACATCAGGTAGCAGCACCTCCATGCATCCTGTTGCTTTTGCCACAGACCTTGCAGCCTTCCTTCGCCCTCTCGTTCTTCATGTCTTCTCATCCCAGTAACGCATGTGGGCTCTATCCAGGAACTACGTCTTTGACCTGTTTCATCTCTCCCACCAAATGTCCTGGTCTAAACCAACGTCATCTTTACTCTAGAAACTATGGCAACAGCTTCCTAACTGGTCCAACTCCTCCTTCTCTCTACTCATGTCAGCACCTCTCCCACCATAACCAATTCCCGCATGGCAGCTAGAGTGAGTGAGCCATTAGAGGGAAAAGTATATTTCATTCCCTGATTGAACATTTAGGCTTCCTTTGAATAAAATCCAAGTCTTATTAGTGACTTAGAAAGCCTCCCATAATTAGACAACTTTCTAGTATTCTGACCTGATTTATACCCCTCTTTCCCTGCTTTTGTGTCAGGCATTACTCCCCAAACATGCTGTGTTCATTCACGTCTCAGGGTCTTGTGCTTGTTTTCTTGCCTGCCTGGAATGCTCGCTACTCAAGCATTCACAGGGTCTATCTCTCATTTTATTTGATCACTGTTTAAATGTCACATTCCTATCTAAAAGAGCACTCACGTGTCATTTTCTATCCTTTTCGAATTTTTATTTGTCTTCGTAGTATCTATTAATGCTTCATACTGTCTCATGCTTTCTAAAATATTTTGTACAGTAATTATCTTTTTTCCTATTTAAATGAATGTTCCACTATGTCACAAATGTGTTTTTCTCACTGTATTCTCAGTGCCTAGAACATACTATGGTGACAAAGTAGGTACTAAGTTTTATTGAATTAATAGAGGAAAAAAATTTACAGAATGCTAGAAATGGTAGCTGTGAAACATAATTATACCCAAAGTACCAAATAAAAAGCAAATGCATTCATTCAACAAACATATATACATATATATTTAAATCATTTTATTGGGGACTCTTACAGATATTATAACAATCCATAAATCAATTATATCAAGCAAATGTGTACATAGTTTACCATCATCATTTTCAAAACATTATGGTTCTACTTGAGACTTTATTATCAGCTCCTTTTTCTCTCCCCTCAAACTCCCATCCTCATGAGCCTTGACAAATGATATATTATTAGTAGTAGTATTTTCATCTTACATTGTTCTCTGCATCCCTTCACCCACATTTCTGTTGCCCATCTTGCTGACTTACAGACACCACTGACATCCCACAATTAACCTCCAATTCAAAACTATATAGTGAAGCAAACCATTATGTTAAAGAACTAGGAAAAAGGTGAAGGGAAGGTTTTTTTCTATTTCTTTTGACTTATTAATTTGCTATAGAGAAAATTGGTCTCATCTCTGTTTATTCTACAACTCCTGCAGATTAGGAATGTGGTTTTAAGTAAACCATTAATTTAAGCACAATTATATTTTAATAAAGCATTCTGGTTTTCTCATAGAGCTTATTACAGTAGGGGGTTTACTTGAATTAAAAATAGTTTTGTGGCGCCATTTATCGCACTTTATAATGTTCTAAATTATATGATATAAGGCCAACAGAATAAGAAAGATCTTAAAAATAATTTATCCCCTTAATGTTTGAAAAAGTTGGCAATATTTCTCACCACGTAATCATCTGTTTTTGTGACTGGGCACTGCAAGTATGAGGAGCGCATGATCTCAAAAGACAATTTTAATTTTGATTTTTTTTTGTCAACTGAGAATTTAACAAAGTCTGCCTGTATTATTATTTTTTAATTTTATTGGGGGCTCATACTACTCTTATCACAATCCATACATACATCCAGAGTCTGCCCTTAAAATGAACCATAATTTACCTAAAGGATGCACCTAATATTTTAGTCCATGCTATAAGTACTAAAACCACTGGGAATAATTTCCCCATAACATTTGCTTCTCATGATATTTCTCTTTTGTTTCTTCCTCCAATTTCCATTAAATTAAAAAAAATTCTAAACAATATTTTCCCTGAACATAGTTTAGGGAACCAAATGTTTCTAAAAGTTCCTTACTTCTTGTTCAATAGAAAATCAGTTTCCCGTCTTCCATTTAAATTCTCCCTACCCCCTAGTAAGTTTTGCTGCCTCTGTAGGCATCATTTATCCCAATTTTCCACATAATAAGATTTTATTGCTTTATGTTTTCAGGTTTAGGCATATCTATTGACTTCAAAGAGGCTGAGGGCTTATCTCTGCAATAGGCAGTCTCAAAAATGGACCCTATGCCGCCTGGTCTTCTTCCCTTCTATGCTCTCGTTCCTTGATTCTGAGTTGGAGAATGATTCGCTTCTAATGAACAGTATATTACAGAAACCATGTGGTATCATGTCTAACATTTGGCCATAGTAAGAATGAGCGTGCTACTAAAACAATGGAGACTAGATGTATTGTAAGGCTGGACACATTAATGTCTGAGAACAACAGATAGCAACTAGAAAAGAACAAGGGAAAACAAAGAAAGTTTTATGCTAACATAAGACAATTTGTCTCAAAAGGATATAACCCTTTGTGTGAGGGAGAGTGGTGCTATACTCATGAATACGCAAAGCATTGATAGGCTATTTCTACATGTGTATTTATCTAGGCTGCATATATACTCATGAGCATGTTGGAGCATACAGGGGGAGGTTATGAACACTTCTCAGACACAAGCAAACACTAAGAGGATGAGTCACTGGTCTTGGGGCTCAGGACTGTGCACTTGGGGGACATCAAGGACAAAGGACATAACAGTCCTCTAAGACCATGTTCTAAAGTCTGCTTTATTGAGCTGCAACTGGGGTCTGTCTTAACAATGTGTGAGTGGTCATGTGAGGTGCAACAACTGGTCTCTCCCCACATGGAACAAAAAAGAGTGAAGAAAATGAACGAAGTTTGGGAATAATAATGAACCACACAAATCGCAGCATCGAAGACACTCAATGGTGCTTGGCTACTACTTCCAACTGCTCTGGAAGAGATCACATTTAGAGCAACGGTTCTCAACATGGGGATCATGACCCCTTTTGGGGGGGGTCTAACGACCCTTTCGAAGGAGTCACCCAAGACCATGGGCAAACACATATTTCTAGTGGTCTTAGAAACCAAGACACCGCTCCTCTGTCTCTAGGTGGATCCATCCACATGCAGATACACCCACATGAGTACCTGGTATGAAGACTGTTAACCATGCTACACCATACTTCAAGACAAAATTTCATTTATTTGTCATTAGAGATAGATATTTAGCAATATATAATTACATATTGTTTTTGTGATTCATCACTATGCTTTCATTATGTTCAATTTGTAACAATGAAAATACATCCTGCATATCAGATAATTACATTACTATTCACAACAGTAGCAAAATTACAGTTATGAAGTAGCAACAAAAATAACTTTATGGTTGGGGGGGGGGTCACTACAACATGAGGAACTGTATTAAAGTGTCACAGCATTAGGAAGGTCGAGAACCATTGCATTAGAAGGTTCTAAATTGAGTGGGAGAAATAAATGTGGAACAAAACTCAAAATCATTGATGGCTGGTGACTGGTGGAACCCATGAGACTAAGTCTCTTAGTCATCACTCGGGTCTGAACCTGACTCATGCACATGGCTCA
Source organism: Echinops telfairi (assembly GCF_000313985.2). Lineage (NCBI taxonomy): Eukaryota > Metazoa > Chordata > Mammalia > Afrosoricida > Tenrecidae > Echinops > Echinops telfairi. The sequence goes on along the minus strand of NW_022103896.1, from coordinate 47,191,286 downwards.
GTTTTCAGTCTATCACTTTTCAACAACCCCCCCGCCCCCCATCCCAAAGACCAATTTTTAAAGAGAACAATAGCAATAAGGAGGTAGGCTGTTCTTAGAATAGTCAGGCATATGAGATCAAAACCACCCAAGAGGAAATGAATTCCCTGCCATCAATTCACGTCTGACTCCGACAGAACTGTAGGACAGAGGAGAAAAGGCCTTGTCAGTTTCTGAGACTGTGAGTCTTTACAGGCATAGAAAGCCTCATCTTTCTCCCATGAAAGAACTAGTGGTTTCAAACTTCTGGATTTGTGGCTAGCAGCCAGAAGCGTCACCTATGATGCCACAAGAGCTCCCAAGGGTAGTACTGGTTTCTCTGTCAACCTTCACCCAATCCACAATAAACAGTTAAAACAGAAATCAAAGAATACTCATCGAAGCACTTCATAACAGAATATATACCTTAAGGAAAAATCGACAACCTCACAGTCATAGGGAGAGAATGAACACATTTATCCAAATTGTTGGGCCTCGGACTAAAGTGAACTAAGGAAAATGCACGGAGAGGATCACAGGGCTGGCCCCATCGGGAGACATGACAACATACCTCACTGACACACATCGCTAAGGGGGACAGCACTGGGGACATGTACCTAATCCGGCTTTCTAATCTGACCCCACCGCACCAGGGTGAAACACGAAGGGTGTACAGCAGAGCAGCAAGGGGAGCAAAGCAATGAAGTCCCCGAGGAATTCCAAAGGTGGACACTGGGGGCCAGGGCATGGCACTCCAGCGGACTCGACTAGAAAACACTCATAAAGGTCAACGGACAGACCTGGAACGTATGAGGGCTTTTACGTTTTTGCTGATTTCTTTCTTTCTTTTCTTTTGCTCTGTTTTGTTGTATTAATTGTGGTTGATTTATTTTTGTCTTCTTTTTTATGTTTTTCTCTGCTTTGTTTTTGTGCATATTATTGTCTATACATGTCTCTCTGGACAAAATAGGCAGGATAAATAATCTGGAGGAGAGAACAATGGGACTGACAGGTCTGGGGGGACATGGGAGATCGGGAGGTGGGGGAAAAGGGGGGGGGTGCCAACAAACCCAGGAACAAGGGAAGAATAAGTGATCCAAAATTGATGGCGTGGAGGGCATAGTTTTTTGGGGGGTGGTGGTGGTGGTGGTGGTGCTCGAACAAGGGAAAGGTAGCCAAGAGGAATTACCAAAACCCGAATGAAGGCCCAACATGATAGTGGGACAGGACAAAAGTAAAAGGAAATAGAGGAAAGAACTGGGAGGCAAAGGACATTTATAGAGGTCTAAACACAGGCATGCATATATGTAAATACATTTATATATAATGACTGGAGAAGAAATATATGTACATATATATATTTATAAAGTATTAAAGCAGCACATGGATATTGGGCCTCCACTCAAGTACTCCCTCAACAAAAGAATAATTTCTTCTGCTAACATGGCACTCTGTGATGCTCCCCTTCCCTGATATGATCACTGAAGACAAAATGGGTCCATAAGCAAAAGTGGTGACAAAAGTTGATGGTGCCCAGCTATCAAAAGATATAGTGTCTGGGATCTTAAAGACTTGAAGATAAACAAGCAGTCATCTAGCTGAGAAGCAACAAAGCCCACATGGAAGAAGCACACCAGCCTGTGTAATCATGAGGTGTCGATGGGTTCAGATATCAGGCATCAAAGACCCAAAATTAAACTAAACACATAAACAAAGAAAGAAAGAATTATATCAATGGGAATGAGGGGGAGGACAGAGTGGAAACCCAAAGCCCATCATCAGTAGTCAATTGGATACCCCCTGTCAGAAGGGTCACAAGGAAGAGATGAGCCAGCCAGGGTGCAGTGTAGCACCAAGGAAACACGCAACCCTCCTTTAGTTCTTTAATGCTTCCCCCCGCCCCCCACCCCACTACCACGACCTCAATTCTATCTTACAAATCTGGCTAGAGCAGAACATGTATACTGGTACAGATAAGAGCTCAAAACACTGGGAATCCAGAACAGATAAACCCCTCAGGACCAATAAGGGGACCAGCAATACTAAGAGGGTAAGGGGAGGGTGGTGCAGTAAGGGGGAACTGATCACAATACTCTATGTATGGGCTCTCTCTCAGTGGGACCGACAGCAGAAGAGAGGGAGAAAGGAGACAGCAGTCGGTGCAAGACAAGGAAAAAAAAAGAATAATTTATAACTTATCAAGGGGACATGGGGGAGGGAGGGTGGAGAAGGAAGGGGGGAAAATGAGGAGCTGATACAAAGGGCTCAAGTAGAAAGAAAATGTTTTCAAAAAGATGATGACAACATATGTACAGATGTGTTTGACACATTGGATATATGTATGTATGGCTTGTGATAAGAGCCCCAACAACAACAACAACAAAATATATATATATACACACACAAACATACATATTTTAGTACCATTATTGGTTGCTGATAGTCAATTTTGACCCCTGTGACAGGTTAGATCTGTCTCCTAGGGTGTTTTTTTGGTGTTGTTGTTGCTGTTTTTAAAACATTTTATTAGGGCATAATCCAGACATATCATTCAATAGGTATGCCATATAATGAAATGTTGTGTAATCACTACCATTATTAGTTTCAAAATTTGTTCTTCCTTTTGTACTTCTTGAGATTAGTTACCCATCACTCACTCACTCTCCCCTGCCATACCTCCCAGGGACCTTTCATCTAGTTATTGTGTCTATTGATTCACCCATCCTGGGTTTCATATACCAAGAAACATAGAAAAATGCACAACAGAAAGTCAAGAAGGCTACCAACAACAACAAAATACAATATAGATAAACTAGTTTGAAAAAATAGCAGAAAATATTAAGAACCAGATGAAAATCAAAGGTGTGTCAAAAGAGAGATCAAATAAGGTTTTAACCATTCAAGTAAGATTTTTTCATTTTAATCTACTATAATCATCTCTACAATACTTTCTGTCTGATAAGGCTATTTATATCCCTTGATTATGGTCGGAGGAAAATCACATGAGGTTATTATATGTGTAGATCCTGCAAATGTATTTTGGGCTTCCACTATCATCCATAGCCTTCTGCAAACCAGAATATCACAATTTAAGCTCCGATACGATTTCCTCCTTTGGATTTGGAATATATTATTTACAATCCTTGGATCACCCATGTTGGTGTCCTTCTTCCAAGTGGACTTAGTTGACACCTCACTTAGATGCTGCTTGGTTTTTTTTTTCACTCTAATCTTTATGGGAGTAGATTAACAGCTCAAACTGTCAAGTATCTTGAAACACAGCAGAGTACTTAAGTATAAATTATATCAAATCAGAGGGAGAAAGAATGGTGCTTCCTACTCACATAAAAAATTACAGTATTGCAAACCCACAGGAGCAGTTCTACACTGCCCTGTAGGATTGTTACGAGTTGAAATCAACTTAATGGCAGAGAGTGTGTGTTTGTTGTCACATTAGAGATAAGTGTAATGTTATTTAAATTCCAAACATTTATGGGAGCATCGGAAAGTATACTAATGGGTAATACCATCTATGAGCATTATATAACCCCAATATAAAGACAAGCTTAGTAAAATACAATTACAAACCAGTATTACTTAGGTAATAATAATCAATAAAATACTGATTCATGGATTACATATACAATGTATTAAAATATTTATACATTTAGAAATATTGTATTGTCTTTTTAGAGATAATATGCCACAAATTGAGACCTAAACTTTTATTCTAGAGCAAAGATGAGAATGTAAGGGGACAAGGGAGTTAAACTATTGAAAGCAGAAAAATTAGGTTGGAAAGATGTGTTGACACATTGTGGTCAAGTTATGGAATAGTATGCATAGAAATTATTACATGAAGCATGAACCTCACCCGATGGGATACCACCATCTGAACAGGCACAACCTACTTTGGATTAGCAGCCATAGTCCCAGACAACACCAAGGCTGGCAGGAACTCTATCAAGGTCTGGTAGTCCCACCTCATTCACCCCTCACTCTCCCATCCCATGAGCTTATTGGCTGGCACAGGGTGCTGACTTTTACTGGGTACACCTCAGAATTTTGTTTTTCCTCTGAATTCTGCCCTGTCCTGGTTTCCTCTCCATCCCCCTCACTTTTATTTTGTCTCTTCCATTGCTTTTTATTCATTGTTTCTCCTTTTATTTTTTTATTTCTTTTCCTTCTATTTTTTTTTGTTTTATTAATTGGGATTAATACATATATCAAACAATTCCATAGTTCAATCACACCCAGCAGAATTGTTCATTTGCTACCACAATCAGTTTCCAGACATTTTTTTTCTATACGGACCCCTTGACCTCTATACCCCTTCACCCTGCCAGTCCCTCTGTGTCCCCCTTCCCCCAAAACCCTTGTTCCACTTGCTGACTCTATAGGTCCATCAGTCTTGATTTTTGTATCCCCCCAGATGATAAAACATATACTGCAACTTCCTAAAGACATACTACTGCTGAGATACCCCTTAGTATGTACAATAAAAATGCAAACAAATCAATGAACCCCCCAAATATATAAGATTTTGGAAGCCAGATCAGGTCCACATGCATCCTAGGAGGAATCTCCTGGCAAGTTTTACTGTTCTAGTCAGGCTTCTCCTTTGACCTCTGCTTGTCTCACCAGTGCACTCCGTTTAGTGACCACTTCCTCCCAGCCCTGAATCATGCTTAGAGGGAGTGCACTGGAGGTCTATGTCCTGTATAGTTCTGCCAATGAATCTCGGGCTCCCTTTGTCATCCACAGCCTTCTGCAAACCAGGTTCTCAGGCTTTAGGCTCTGATACTCCTCCCTCCTTCAAGTTTGATTGTATGCTTCACAATCCTTAGGTGGCTGATGGTGTTTTCTTCCATTTCTTGCTTCTTCCTTCCTTTCCTTTTTTCCTTCTTTTCTCTGCTTTTTCTTTTTTTGTCTGTTTTTTTTCTTAATGATTCTTTTCCACCCCTCTGTTTTACTAACTTTGATTTTATTTTTCTTTATTTATAGTTACTAAATAATTTTTTCTCGCTGTTCTTTCCCTGCTTCCCCTAGGTTGGTTATTATTATTTATGTCACTTATGTTCTTCTCTCTAAATTTTTATTTTTTTTGTCTTCCTTGATGGGAGACAGCAAACATATTCATCCAGCATAACCATGCCAAGGGATCACTACTTGTTTCTGTACCAGCTGACCATTAATGGATAGCTACTACTACCTGGGAAATCCATGTGAACAGTGCTACACAAACGATGAGCACAGAATTAGAACACACGCCCGCATTCTCTGTTACACCTAGGAGGCTGGTGGTGAGTGCTAAGAACACTCCAACATACAGTCATTAGTTACGTATAAATACAGCAACACCACCTCTCAGAGGCAACGGACACTCAGTTCCCATGAAAATTCAAGATGGAGTGATGAATGTGCACAACCAGAATCCCTCTTGGAGGAAGAAATGGCATTAGAATGACCACATAAGGAATTCAAAAGAATGATTTTTAGGTATTTTCAACAAAGAGCACCACAGACCAAGTTCACTATAAACAAAAGCAAGGAAAACAGAAAAATGTAGAAGAATTTAAGAAAACACTACGAAAGCAAATGGAAAAAATAAGTGAGACATTAGAAACCCTATAAACAGCAAATAGATATTAAGAAGATTAATACATGGTTTCAGAAATTGAAAATTCAAAGAAGTAGACTTGAACCAATGGAGGGTAAATTAGTGAGCTTGCAGGCAAAACCCCCACTACTAATCCACTAGAGGAACTATCATAAAAAAGGAAGAAAAATTCAAAGACGGCCTATGAATTAAATGAGACCCAACCAAGATGAATAACTTAGGAATGATCAGAATTTTCACAATGAGACAAGATCCAAAAAAGTATAGACAAAAATTTCAAAAAGTTTTGGAAGAAAACCTGCCTAACATCATGGAAAAAAATGAGAGAATATCTATTCAAGAAGCTGAATGAACCCCAGATAGGAGAGACTCCAAAAAAATTTAGTAAGATATAACCAGAATCTAACTTTCAAAAATTAAAGACAAATACAGAATCCTGAGAGCAGCTCAGAAAAAATGAAAAGTCACCTACAGTGGAGAATCAGTAAGATTAAACTGATTTTTCATCAGAAACCAGGTAGTCAAGAAGGTCACCGTGTGACCTTTATCAAATTCTGCAAGAAAAAAATAGCCAAGTAGAAAACATATATGCAGCAAAACTGTCCCTGAACTAGGACAGTGAAACTAGGACATTCCCAGATAAACTGAAATTAAAGGAATTTGCACAAACAGACCAACATATATAAAAGAGAACTCTTTAAATGGAAAATCAACAACAGCAGACAACAACCTGGGATTAGCATGCATGACATCACCACCTGGAAGGCAAGCCAGTATAGCAGTATCCACAGTAAAATAAACTGCAAGACTGAAAATAGTCAATCAGACAGTTACTAAGTTAAAGAAGGGAATAGCATAATCACATCCAAATAGAGTAAGTTAATTAGCTTTAACTTGGGAGAAGGGGAAGACAATATACAATAAGAAGAGGTTGGCAAAAAAAAAATGATGGAGGCTGGAGATACACTGGGAGGAATGCTCAAGTGAAAGACAACAGAAGTAACTTCGGATATATACATACATAATCCTGCATTAATGATATCTACAAGGAAATACATCAATAGGCATACACGATGAATGGATGTGGGGTGGAGAGTGAGAGCATATCCATGAAAAAATATATATCTGACAGAGGTTATTTGACATGAGTACCTTTGTTTCAAATATATCCACATAGATGGTGCAGGAAACAGGGGGCAAAGTTATGAAAATTTATTATATATAAACAAATATTTTGAGGGAATGAGTCCTTGGATTTCATGGCTCAGAATTGTGAACTTGTGAAGGGGAAGTTGAAAAGCAAATAATAATAATATAATAATAAGAAATAATTGTGAAATTGGATCAGTCCAAGGTAAATTGGCATAGCATAGTCCACAAATACAATGCTCTTTCTACATCCTATTGGGTGTTAGAAGCTAGTGAAAGACCATCTAATGTGCAGCTCTTGGTCCCTCCCTGCCCAAAGGAAATCAGATTGATGAAAATTGAAGATACATAGAAACAATTAGTACAGTGCAGTAATGAGCCACATAAAGATCAATCTCCATGACCTGGCTGCTGCTACCAACTGCTCTGAAGGGGATGACATTAGAAGATCATGGATAAAGTAGGAAAAAAGTGTGGAACAAATCTCAAAATTGTTCAAACTGACCAGGCTACTGGTCAGAAAGAGACTGGTCAACCCCCAAGAATATGACTCTGAGTCACTATTCAGGTCTGCAACTGAACCCATTGCCAGGGCTCAAGTTTTAGCCAAACAATAGACAGAGGAAGAATAACACTAGCAATGTATTCACACCTTAGGGTAGTCAGCCATTTGAGACCAACAGGGCAGCATTTACCCCATGGTAAAGTTCATAACTATTCAGAATAAAGGAGAGATGGACATGGAAAATACAGGGAAGAAATTGGATAAATGATGTTATATTGAGGGATTGCAGTGAATGAGATCAAACAAAATGCATGTTGTATAAACTATTGAATATTGAATCGATGACCAGTCCTGTAAACTTTCACTCAACTCACAATAGAAATAAAATTTCAAAAGACAGGAAAGAAAGAAAAGACCCAAATGGACCTTGTAGAGATTCTGAAGCTTGCTCTAGAATGCAGAGAATTTAAAATGCTTGGAAGGAATGATAAAGCCTAAGAGCAGAACAGAAACTTTCCATGGGCAGCTTGGGAAGACACTGTAAAGTATTCTAATGAAATGTGCAAATACTTAAAGTTAAAAAAACAAACAAACCCAAGCTCAGCATATCTTAACCCAAAAGAACTGAAGAAAATTCCAAGTCTCAAGCTGAAATATTGAAAGATCCTATGGGCAAAATATTGAATGAGAGGGGGAGTATGGAGTGGACACTGAAAAGCCCATCCGTAGGCAACTGGACATCCGCTTACAGAAGGGTGGCGGGGAGGAAATGAGCCAGTCAGGGTGCAGTCTAGCACCGATGAAACATACAACTTTCCTCTAGTTCTTTAATGCTTCCTCCCCCACACTATCATGATCCCAATTCTACCTTACAAATCCCACTAGACCAGAGCATGTACACTAGTAAGAGCTGGAAACATGGGGAATCCAGGACAGATAAACCCCTCAAGACCAATCATGACAGTAGTGATACCAGGAGGGTAAGGGAAAGGTGGGGGGAGGAAGGGGGAACTGATCACAATGATAGACATATAACTCCCTCCCTGGGGGATGAACAACAGAAACGTGGGTGAAGGGAGACATCGGTGTAAGACATGAAAAAATAATAATAATTTATAAATTATCATGAGGGAGGGAGGGAAGGGTGGGGAGGGGGGAAAACGAGAAGCTAAAACCAAGGGCTCAAGTAGAAAGAAAATGTTTTGAGAATAATGATGGCAACAAGTGTTCAAATGTGCTTGACACAATGGATGGATGTATGGATTGTGATGAGTTGTATGAGCCCCCAATCAAATGATTAAAAACAAAAACATTTGCCAATCCAGCAATTTCTATATGTAACAAAAAAAGAAGAAGAAGAAGATAGAAAATATGCACTGAGTCACTGCAGCAAAAAGAACTAGTCAATATTCAACAATTTCAAGAGGTAGCTTGTCATTGCCATGAAGTTTGTAAGACAGTTACCTGGCAAAATTACTGGGAAAAATTCATATTTGTACTTATTCCAAAGAAAAGTGACCCAACAGAATACACAAATTATACCATATCATTAATATTATATACAAGTGAAATTTTGCTGAAGATCACCCAACAACAGTTGCAGCAGCACATTGATAGAGAGATGCCAGAGATTGAGGCTGGACTCAGAAGACAGTATGAAGAAAGGTGTACCATTGCTGATGTCAGATGGATCTTGGTTTTCATGTGAATAGAAATGAAAATGACATCTAGCACATGAGATTGTGTGGAGACAGATTTCTTGCCTATAAAGTGCTTAGAATACCATCTAGTATGGAGTAATGTCTTCGTTAACACTGATATATCTACCATTAAAAAAATAAAAATAAATGCCTTTATTTGAGACAGAAGAAAGGAAATAAATAATGGGGTAGTTATTTCTTTTTAACAATTAAACTATTTTATATTTTAAATAAATATTTAAACAAATCCTAGAAAAAAGATGCCATCGGGTCCATCCGACTCCTGGTGAAGTGATACGACACGGGATAACAACGGCCCCGGAGGTTTCTGAGACTGCAGTCTTTACAGGAAGAGAAAACTACACGCAACTCATTTACCAAAGATTTTTGTGAAAAATTTCAAGATATTTAAAATATGCATATGCAAAATTGGTTATGAAAATTTGAAAAGAAGTATAATTATGAGGGACTTGTATCAGCACATACATATAGTTTAAATCTGATAGTCTTTTTGTTTCTACATAAAGTTAAATTTTTGATAAGGTTGTAGACAGTAAAAATGAGAATTGAGATATGATCATAGAAACTACTTTAAGATCAATTGAGAAAGAATAACATGTTCAAAAATGATTTTGGAATATTTTGATATTTATTTAGGAAATAAGTAGATCTTGTGGCCACATCCCACATAAAAATAAGTTGAGCCCAATATATGACAGAATGTCTAAACAAATTGCGATTCTTTCATACTATTGAAAATAGACCATTAAAAATAATTGGATAGAGTTGCATTATTAAATAAATCACTAACAGCAACAAATCACAGGATAGTAGGCATACTGTGTTTGCATAAATATCGAATACTAAAATGTATAGTAAGTAAATGGAAGCATGTAAATTAAGCCTAATTTAGTAAATATCTAGAGAAGATGTGTATGTGCTGCTTTCGTTTTAGATGCTAGATTTACAGCTATGGATAAAACAGGCAAACACACTAGCAATTGCATTTGGTATAGGATGAAATGGTAAAGAGGGACTTTCATTATTATTCTATATATTTCTATAATAATTGACATATATCTATTTCTTCAATGAGTATATATTCCTGTACTATCTTTATGAGTTTAACAGAGAAAAAGTATACAAATGTAGCTCTTGTCCAATAAAAGTTTATGACTCTAGTGGCATGGAGTTGAATTTACCTAATTTAAAAGTTATGTATTTGTTATGCATATGAAAATTATGTCCTTAGATATTTTTGTCAATAAATGTTTGATTATTTACTTATAAGGAAGAGGCATCAGAAAGTGTTAAACACTGCTCCCTCCCCCCAAAATCCCAACTGCACCGCCATGGAATCGATTCCTACATAGCAACTGTAGAGGACAGGGTAGAACTGCCCCTGTGGTTTTCCAAGATGAATTCTTTATGGGAGTAGAAAGCCTGTCTTTATCCCCAAGGACAGGCTGGCGGTTTCGAATCACTGACCTTGTGGTTAACAGCTCACTGCATAAACGCCATGTCACCACAGCAGCCTATAATACCTCAAATATGGAGTGCTCAACCTACAATTTGCTATCATACATCATAAGGGTAAACGATTTCAGAAATATTCAGAAATCCCCGTATAAAGGGTCATATATATCTTAGCATTAAATCTCTACTTCTTTAGCTGGAGCACATGAAGCAGAGGCAAATGTATTTGAAGGGTTATAGTTTAATTTGAGGAGGAAGAAAGAACTTGCACGGTAATTTAAAATAAATCATTTTAAGCAGATGCATATTCATTCAAAGTAAGTAATTATACCTGTGTTTATACAACATTTATAATGTACCTAGTTCTTTCAGAATGATGTGTTCTATCACAGTATATGTAGTTAGCTTTATAGCCTATATTTTGAAGAATGTTTTATGAGAGAAAATAAGTGATGTATTTCCTGAGTTTATCTGTGTTGGTTCATCAGTCATTATTACTCTGATTTATTTATGTGGATAACCATCAAGGGGAAAAAACCCTATTTTTTGGACCATATGAAGCTTGAGGTATTTGAGAAGCTGGCTGAGTAGAAATATGGAGGAGGCAATTGGAAATATGGATCTATAACTCAGAAAATTGGCTAGGTTGTGATATAACAATTTGGAAATCTCTGGTACAAAATGGCAGTCAACTCTTGCATCAGAATACAAGTTAGTCAAGGAAGAGACAACCGGAATAGCAGAGAAGACTGAAGTTGGAATCATGGGAGATGACAAAGGTTATTGGATTGGATAATGGGAAATAGAATATCCAATGAAACAGACAGAATCAAAATATCTGAAAGACACTGACAACATGAGGAAGCATTCAAGATAGTTATCTGAAATTTGCTTTCGAGTATAACATCCATTAATTGAAAAGTTAACGTGATCCCTTCTGTATCTATCTGTGGGATACTCTTTTGCCTCAGAGCTGTTACTCTAACAGGTTGTTGTTGGGTACTATTCGCTGGTTCTGACTCATAGTGACCCCCTATACAAGAGACTGAAACTACTGATCCTGCGCCATCCTCACAATTGTCCTTATGTTTGAATTCATTGTTGCAACCACTCTGTCCTTCCATCTTGTCAAATGTAGACAGGTTCAAAATTCAGCTGGGTCAGGCATACATCCAAGTTTCAACAATTATTGGCTATCTTTGGAAATATTGCTCATGAATCTGCGAACCACTTAGTCCATTTAATTGCAACTGAAAAGTTGAGTGGTTTCATCTATCCGTGCATGTGGTCACTTGTATGTCACACTCCTCTGCAATGTTTTCCTTGGAGGAGATGTGAGAGCTTGCACCTACTATATTATCTAGCCACGTATACTCAGTATATGCAAATGTGATTCATAAATACAAAATGATGACTTAATTGATTTTGAAATTGGTTGGTCTGGATGACCAAACACCTAAATCATTTCTTTAATTTTTAAATTCTAAATGTCAAATGCATCATTTACACTGATAAGGCTAAATTTCTACTATATTATCCTGCCTTTTATAAGTGATAATTGGAATCTTTTAAGCTATGGTGATAATAGTTTTGAAATTTCAAGTTTTGAAAATCAATCCAGTAAGTCACATATTGTTTTTTTGGAAGGCATGAGGTAATACCATTTTTATGGACCCATTTATGTGATTTAAATGAGAAAAATGATCAAATTCATTGAATGCCATGCTCACTCTTTTTTTTCTTGCTTTCATGCTACATTGACTCAGGTAGTCTAAAAATGTTATTTGGTTGAATTTACACAAGTTTAGCTATGTGTGCATTAAAGCTAAATTTCCTCAGAATAAAGAGCTGATTCCTCAGGCCCTAAAACACACCAGGTGTTAAATACCACTTATTCAGTCAAATAAGAGGTATTTTTGAAGCATTGCAAAAGGAAAGAAAAGACAAATATTATGGTCCAGTGATTCTGACAAATACAAATGATCCCCAACCTTCAACCTAGGAATTAAGTATAAGCTATGCCCAGTTGTCCCTGAAATCCCTGGAGAAGAAATCATGGAAATAATTGTAATGTTGGGGAAAAACTTAGCAAATGTGAGTCTAGCTAGGCTCCCTGTAAAATCTCTTACAAAGAAAAGATGGGTTTGGAAAGCCTGACAGATGTTGGAGGTGAGTATTGCAAATGCTGATTGTTTATCTGAACTCTCAACTCTTTGGCTGCACGCCCAAGTTCCGGGCCGACCATCTTTTGCATGAAACAGAGTTCGGTGATCTGAACCTTGGAGTCTATTTCTTCCCTAGATGCATGTGTACAATTCCTATTAATTTTAATGAGACTTATGTTTGCACATTGAGGCAAGATAAATCCCTTCGGGAGGAATCTTGCTCTTGGATGCATACACGTAATTTCCATTAAAGCGACAAAACCCCAGGGGAACCATACATGGGCGCCCAAGGGCAAGATCTGACCCTGTGCATCAAAAACACAGCACAAATCATCAGGCATCCTAGACTTGTAGATGCCCCAAATCTAAGAAGTAACTGAGCATGTATTTAAGCTTGTATTTTGTATTCAGATGGGATGGGCTTCTCTGAGGACCACATTTAACTCATGGCTGGGTAAAGAAGAAATGGCCATGAAACAATAGAAACCAATCTTATCATTCAAATGTCCCTTGGAACCAGAAACCAATATCAGGTAAACGGTATCCTATGTGTTTTTCAAAAGGGGTAGTGCCATTAAAATGACCTGCTTTTAAAGTGACTATTAATGAAAGCTGATTTAATGAAGAAAAGTATCCACTTCACTGTGCTTACCTCCAGAGGAGACCAGTGGAGATTATGGACAATTTAAGTCTTTTCATCAGTGAATCCTGTGCGAAAAGTTTTTAAGTCGCCCTAATATATAATGAATAATCTCAGGGCAGAGATGTGTTTGAAGGAGATATGATTGATGGTCCATCATTCCTAATTCACTGTTTATACTGGTAGCGAGCCTACTGGGAAAATGCCTCATTCATCAGGGTATTAGTGTATTCAACCAACGTATGGCACCTTCATTTTAACAAACTAAAGGAGAAAAGCTAAATGGGGGAAATTGACAACCATCTCTGATTCTATGATAATGCAATTAGGCTGCTCCTCTCCAGAGCTTTTGCTAATTCACAAAACAGCTTCAGTCGGCAGGTCATAAATATATGATCATTTTTCACACTTTGAAAAGTAATGATGCCTTGACACGAATCAATAAATCTTGGAGAAGTCCTTTATACTTTTGTGTTCAGTATGCAAGTCAGTTTTAAAACTTGTGTGTATTAAATCTGACTTGCTATCCAGCCTGTGTTTACATAATCTAATTTAACAAAGTCTCAAATAAACGTGTAAATGAAGTGTTTATAGTAAGCACAAGGAAAGTTTCCCTTTCATTGAGAAAGTGTGATATGGTGCATCAAACTATTTTAATTTGCACCCTGAAATACCCATATTTGCAAATGTGCTGCATACAGAGAGCTGTTGCTCCTAAAATTTTGTCATTTCTATATTGGGCTTTACATGTTATGCTCAATAGCGGAATAAAAAAATTCTGCTACATATGACACAACAGTATGTAATGCATTATTTATTTAAAATGGATCCATTGCAAAACATCCAGAAAACATTAACTTAATAACTATCTCCCAGGCCCCCCCCAAAAGCTTTGCTCATCTTTCTAAAATAATAGCACAAAAGTACGTGGCCAACACATATACATATATTAAGTAGCAAATACACACAGCAGCACAACATTTTTTCCCCTAACAATCACGGCTCTGTATGCTCAACAGGGAATACAGAGATGGACAGGCTAATGAATACAGCAGGTAGCAAGCAGTTGAGGTTTGCTTAAGAATGAATTATCAAACTGCTACAAATTGCCAATTTAAAAAAGGTTATACTATGCAGTACATAGCATTTTATTTTTTATTCCTGGAATGGTTGACAATTTTCCTGGATGAAAGCTGAAATGATACTAAATCATAACTGTACCTGCTGTGCTGTCATTCCCATTAAACTCCCCCTTTGTTTTGTTTATGCGCTGTTCACGCTTGCAAAAAAATGATGTGCTTTGTAACAGGGGTGGACAAAGCAGCACGTACACCAAAGACCTGAATGACAATATATTTTTAAATTAAAAATAAAACAATCGGAGCTTGGCTCATGGGTCTCTCATAGTCATTTAGGATTGTTGATGAAAATAAATATTGCATAGAAAATTGTTTTTGAAGTGTTCATGCATTCTGCTTCATTTCCATTATTTGGTATTTGTTATAATGAGTCATTGAGATGATACGCAATTTATAAATAGACTGTTTCTTCATAACACGACACCAAGGAGGTGGTGGAACATTGATTCTACTGATTAAAATTTCCATTTTGTCTTGGACTTTGTAAACATAGCCTGATGCATACATATTCCTTACCAAAATCCACTGCCCTTGAGTTGATTACAATTCATAGTAACCATACAGGAGAGAGTAGACCTGCTCCTTAGGATTTTGAAGACTAAATCTATAAGCACACTGCCTCATCGTCTCCCACAGAGCAACTGGTAAGTTCAAGCCTCTGGCACTTTGGTTAGAAGTTTAATTCTTATCCATGCCACCATCAAATGCAAACCCCAAGACACTGCCATCTGGTTGATTCCAGCTCATAGTGACCCTGTAGGACTAGGTAGAACGGCCTCTGTGCGTTTCTAAGACTGTAATCATTTATGGGAGCGGAAAGCCTCCCTTTCTCCCACAGGGGGCTTGGTGCTTTCTGGGCTCCTTCCACATTCCCTATAGGCAGCATAAGACTGAGAAAAGTAGGCAATGACTAGCACATGACACGTTTGTAGTAACTTTCATTTATTTTAAACTTACAACTAAGCTTAGTAACTCTCATTGGAAACTCGATTCCAAACCATCTGACTGAATTTGTACCCTCCACATATGTGTCAAGGCCAATGATTCTAATCCATTTTACATAATCATCCTTCATTTTGTCATTTGATATAATTATCCTCCATTTGTGATCCGATGTAATTATCCAAAATAAAAAACACGACAAGACGAAACAAAAAGTCCTCGTGATCATTGAGGCGATGCTGACTCATAGCGACCCTATAGGAGAGTAGTACTGCCCCTGTGCGATTTCAAAGTTGTAAATCTCTACAGGCACAGAAAGCCCTAGGGTGAGCAGCCCAATATATTTTGGGTTGCTCACCCAAACAAGCTACCAGTGCTCCTAGGCAGACTCTAACCTTTATGATCTTAATGAGCAGGGTTCGAGACAGGTATATTAAGTCAGCTAGGCATAGTCTACAGGATTCGGTTATATCTTGAGTCAATCTCTTCTGAGCTATAACAGAGATTAAGCAAGTGAACACGAGTGGAGGGACTCAAGTGCCATCAAGAAGAAGCTGCAGTAAAGCATGTCCTTTGTAACTGAGATTCCTGCTCCGAGAGCGTCCTGAACTCAAGGGATGATTGATACAAGACACATAGAGGTCTTTAAGAAACACTAGGCACTAATGTTGAAAGCACACAAGGTCTTTCCTCCAGAATGGACAGAGAAAAAGCCATCCAAAGCCAGCACCCTGAGTTTAGAGTTCCAGCCTTCTCAACAAAATCCTTTTTGTTACACCTTTCCACTTGCAATAGCAGCACTAGATAGCAAAGACACTGTCTTATAAAAGCAGTTCAGTACAGTCATTTTGAGCATATACTACTGATGGTCACACACAAAAAGACACCAATTGGTACTCAAAAATAATATTATGGGGGCATGTATGTCCTTTAAATTCCTTGCACAAGACACTGAACCCCCTTGAAATTCCTGTTATAATAGGGCCTGGCTTTATTTCCAGGTGAAATAGGCACTTCTTTCCAAACTGGCTGCATTCATTTCAAAACAGGCTATGAAAAGTAATGCGCGGCAACCTCTCAAATTATGGGACTGCATTCTGTGTCTTGCCCTCAAATACTGATCACTCGTCTGTCGCAGGCATGACATTCATTTTATGAAGGCTCTTGCAAGGAAAACATTGGGATTAATGATATCATTTAGTGACAATTTAGTGACAGTAGGTCTAGCCTCAGCTGAGTGACAATAGAATTGGAAAAGTAAACCAGTGGGAGAGAAGTGACTGTGGCTGTTGGGGCAGCAGCAGGGAGGCTGCAGGGGTCACTCTGATTGGCATTGTCATTTCCCCCATTCATCAAGCAAAGCTAGACTTCCCGAATCACTTACCAGATGGGGCAGCTCGTCAGTTTAAACACCTGATATGAAGCCATCCGTCATCTGATAACATGCTCGTTGGGCTGCAGCTGGCTGGGTGCTCTGCAGCCCAAGTGCACACGTGATGGACTAAAGCCAGGGAGGCAAGCTCTGTCGGTTGCCCTCCCTTGATAGGATTTGCAGTCCTCCACTGGACCATGGAACAGGTGGAGGCTGAGAGAGAATGAAAAAATTACCATGTGTTGCAGGGATTAGAGCCTTACACACTCACCACTCCACTTGAATACCAATCAAAGCCAGACAACCTTGAGTCACAGCTACTTCAGGCCCCACCAGAGATCAGAGAATAAGACAGGCAGAAGGAGCAGGGACATCTAGTTTCCAGGGGCTAAAATCAACTTAGAACACTTTTAACCGGACCCCTATTTTTGGAAACCAAATGACTGGAGATGAGATTTTCCACCTTTTAAAAACTTTCTTCGCCTCGTGTTCTTTTTAAGCCTATAAACAAATCATCTAGGATTTTTTTTCCCCTTAAGTGAGAGGGATAGAGTCATCTTGATGGAATAATCACAAACCCTGTTATTTTATGCACACCATCATGAAGAAAACTAATGCAACAAAGAGAGTCAGACAAAGAGACAAATTATGCGCACTTAAAGTGAAAGTGTTTATTTCCAAGTGAAATATAATTATGCGGATTTAAAATGTTTGCTGTTGAGCTTGTCTCGAGCTTGATGGAATAAGGGGTTACCCTTACACAGGGGAAGCTTTGACCGAATTCCATGGCAGCCCAGGCATGCCGTGAAAAAGGCAGCCGTGAAAAAGGCTAGCCTCCTCTCTCAGCCTGGAGGACCATTCTATGAAAACATCCTGTAGTCATAAACATGAAAATCCATCCATTGGAGGGGCTCTGTAACTGAGATAACAAGTTAACTAGCAAAGACTTAATCTTCTTATGTCCTTAGTGGAACAATAGAAAGAAGTCTATTCTGCGTAGCTTATGACACTCTTCATTGTCATAATTCTTAGCAAGAATTGATGCTAGCTTCTTTGCTGTTCCCCAACAACACTGAGCAATCTCTGCCATTCTTCTTCTCAGGTGCATAACCTAGGGTCTCCAGTCCAAATGGCCCGTCTTCAAGAAACCACTCACGAACATGACTTTGCAAATGCGAGTCAACGCAAACCCAAGCCCTGTCATCCAGTTGATGCTGGTGCCGAGCCACACTTGGGGACACAGTCGAGTTGCTCCTGTGGGTTTCTGAGAGAGGTGGCACCATTTCAGTTTATGGATTTTTCTTTTACTTCTTCTTCTTCTTCTTTAACTTCCTCCCTTCACATTTTTTGTACCAAGTTCTTTATTTTTCTCCTGCAAAAACATATGGAAGCACCTCTCTGTCCTGCTTAGATGGGAACTTTCAATAATTAATTACATATATAGAAGAAAACTAGAACTTCCAGCCCCCAAAACTGGTGAGCAGTTTGGTTTTCCCTTCTCTGTTGGTACGATGGCTAAGCATAGGTTGCAAACCAAAAGATTGGTGGCTTGAATCCACCCAGTGACTTCACAAGAAAAATACCTAGCAATCTGCTCCTGGAAAGATTACAACCTAGAAAATTCTATGGGGCAGATCTATTCCATCACACGGGGCACTTGGAGGCAACAGTGGCTCAGTGACGTCTAACAACCACCGCTTTCTTCTCCCCATGGGCACAGTGCAGTTTTTGGTCGTAAGAGTTAATTCTAAAACTCACCATCAAGTTCCTTCTGACTCTTCGTGACCCCATAGGACAGGGTAGTGAGGGTATAGGAGACTTAACTGTTTATGGGAGAAGAGAGCCCCATCTTTCTCCAGTGGAGAGGCTGGTCCTTTGAACTACAGACCTTGCGGTTAGCATCCCAAGGAAGAACCATGGCCACTAGGGCCCCCAATAGTTAATCTAGAATGTAACAAATATGTCACACTAGAGAGCACTAGGGAAAAGTAGGCCAGTGAGTGAGAATTTAAGAGATGTGCAGTTTAATAATATAACGAAGAGAAGAAATATCAGGGGTTGCAAGTCAGATCCATCTACGTGCGCATCTTTTCATGGTCAGAACTTACTACATAACTTCATACATGTTATTTAACTTCCTTGAGCTAAAAGTTCTTTTACTTGGGGAAGTGTGATTAGTCTACATATTTTTATTGTTCAATATCCTTCTTGGTAATTAGAATATTAAACATATCATGTAACATGCTGTTTAGACACATAGAATGCTAGTAACAGTTGCTTTCAGTATAACTACATGATACAAATAACAATTAGACAATTTATTCCTAATAGGTAGGGCAAAATTTGCATTTTAATTCAATAACATTTACTGAAAGCTTATCATGTGCCAATTGCCACATCAGGAATTAGGGATAAAAACACACTTAAGATAACCGTTTTTTCCTTCATGAACTTGTAGAGTAGGCCAAGGTTGCTAACTTTACACAAGACCCCCCACTTCCTCCATGGGAGACTGGCTAGTGCCAACGGTTTATGATCAGATGCGAATCCAAAGGCACGCAGTTCAAACTCACCCATAGCAGCTCCATAGAAGAAAGACCAAGTGATTTGCTTCTTACTTAGGAAACCCAATGGAGCAGTGCTGCACTTGACACTCATGGGCTCCCCTGGATAGGCCTTGAACAGCTAACAACCCCAAACCAAGCTCACTGCCATCGAGTCAATGCAGATTCATAGTGGCCACCCCCTGTGGGTTTCCAAGGTTATAACTGTTTATGGTTTAAGAAAACCCAGTCAAAATTTCTCCCCTGCAGCTGCTGGTGGTTTCGAACTGCCAACTATGTAGAGTCCCACCCAATGTGTAACTACTACATTACAAGGGCTCCAGGTAACAACAATGGCATTTAAACCCTTATTAGAACAAAGTACTTGTCCACAAGTGACTGCCTCTAGTAATCCTGGATAGAAAAGATTCATGATTGTGGACTTTGAATATTATACTTTCCCTTTATTTATTATTTTGCCAGTTCCTCTTTAAACTCTTTCCCCAATTCACCTTTGGCTTGGAAGGTGACTTACGATGATACTTTAAAGTAACACATCTACTTCTCACAAATGTGTTTAGTTCATAGCATTTACAAGTAAGCACATGTTTATCATCATCATAACAAGCATCAGATCAGTTGCTGGCACTGTTGAATTGCTCCTGCCTCCTGATGGTCTCGTGCCTGTCACAGCAGAGCTGTGCTCCACAGAATTTCATTCGTTGATTTTTCAGAAGTAATTTGCCAGGACTTTCTCTTGAATTACCTCTGGTTGGATTTGAACCTTCAATCATTTGGCTGGAAACCAAATGCATTAATTGTCCTTGAACTCTCATACTACAATGAATTGTCAAATCTGACTATTCATTTATATATAGGAGCCCTGGTGACTTAGTGGTTATGCTTTGGACTACGATCTTCAAAGTCAGCAGTTCAAAAGCACCAGCAGCTTTGGAGGAGAAGGATGGGGCTTTCTACTTTTCTAAAGAATTATGGTCTCAGAAACACCTCTGTCCTCTGGGGTCATTATGAGTTGGCATCAATTCAATGACAGTGAGTTTGGTTTTCTTAGTTATCTATTTATAGTGTCTTTAGAAGCTATGTCAGCCATTATAGTGTTTAACTTTCAAACTTTTCCCAATCAATAAACTTATGAAATAGATCTAACTCTGCCTTTTAAAAAGAATATCTTCACATCTTGCAGAACATTTTAGAATAGTGAAAACATGGTTTGGTTTAAATCATATGTTCTCTTGATATTTGGTTTTCAGCAATCCATTTTATAAGTATTTTAGAACATAAATATACATTAATTGTATGCAGTACAAAGAACACAGAATTAACTAAGAGGGATTCACCATCTAGTGGAGGTGTGATATAATTTGAAATATGCTATAAAAAGATTTGAATAAATGCACTAAGAAAACACAGCGAAAATAATTAATTTTGTGTGGGGCATATGGTCATTAGGGAAATCTGCAGTGAAGATAATATTTGAATACTGAGTATGATTGAAAAGAGGGAGAGTCCATTCAGGGTGAGCGAACCACACAAACAAAAGCTCCGAGGGATTCCTAACCGTGCAAAGAGCTTCTCATTTATTCATGCACCAAATACTTGAAAACAGATATTTACTGCCTTTCATATGAGATAGCCTTGCAAACTTATACTTTGAAGCACATGCTGTTCAGATAATAACAATGGTAGATACATTTTTTAAAAGTGAAATTTAAAAGCTATCGCTGCACTAAAACATCACATAAAAAATGGTAAATATCTCTGTAAAAAACATACACAAAGACAAGGGAGTAGGCCTGCCGATCTCTGGGCTCAGAGCCTGGGTTCAGGCCTCTGAGATAAATTGCTCTGTATGAGGTGGGAGAATGGAGCCAAACTTCCCACGTGAAGCCAAGGACCAGTGGAGAAGCTTCCCTCTTAGGAAAAGAGGACACATCGTGTAGCAGATATGAAACTATGGGGGTGACCGAGAAAGGACCAAATATAAGTCAAATTCTCCAAAGACTTTGTGAAAGCCATGATGAGGTTCCTGAGATGATCAAATCTTCAATATAAGATTTAGCTTTGATTAGAGGAACTTGGAGAGTGGTAGACACACAACAAAACTTACATCGAGGAACTGACACCGAGAGAGAGCGAGATCCTGGAAATAAGGCTGGCTAAATTCAAGGGGCAAAAATATGCATACAACAGTGAGACAGTGATTAGTACAGTGAGACTTTTAGATTACTTTTGTCCACCAATGCGTATAATAGAACAATCTAATATTTTTAAATTTTAGGATGTTCAAAGAGACAGATGAAGAAATAACATCTACAAAGAATTAAAATAGTGAAACCAAACCCAAGATGAAAGGAAACAAGAGAGTTGCTATGGAGAAGAATTCATTAAATATAATGAAAGTGAAAATGTAGCCAATGAAATGAACAACTATAGAGTTGATGAGATTTACTCTAGGTCAGGCATAGTTACAGAAGAATCATTCCATCGAATAGAGTAACGAATAACTCGCCAAGAAAGCAACTGGAGCAAAGCATGGGAAACCATGCATGTATACAGGAAAGAACATTTAAAATACCTGGAAATCTAGAGGGTTAACTCTGTAGTTGAGATACATCAAGGTCAATTGGTGCTGTATCACTTTGGTGAGTAGTGAGTGGGGTCATAAACGCTTGGGAGCAGTCATCTAAGGTCACAGTATTGGTCTCTCCCCATCTGGACCAAAGAAGAGTATAGAAAATGAAAGATACAAGGAAACAATTTACCAAAGGGCTAGTGGACCGCCTGAAAGTCAGCTTCCCTGGCCCTGAGACCAGAAGAACTAGAGAGTACCTGGTTACTACTTCCTGATGCTCTGAAAGGGAACACGTTAGAAAATCCTGGAGAGGGTAAGGGAAATGTGGAACAAAGTGAAAAATCTTACAAAACACCAGGCTTAGTAGTTGGATAGAGACTAGCGGAACCCATGAAACTATGCTCCTTACCCTGCAGGCCTGGAAGCAAACCTACTCCTATGGCTCAGTCACCAGGGTGGGGCACCCTTGTTGGTACCATCAAGCACTTTTAATCAAAAAGGTCATATTTGCTCAAAGACAGAGTGTCAAAGGCAGGAAGGGCTGGGAGGAAGGAGGAATGGAAACAGAAGTCACAGGGCGGATGAGTGGTATTACATTGTGGGGATTGCAATTCATGACACCAGTCAAAAGGGGTGTGATTTCGCTTAAAGCTAAATATTTAGAAAGGGCCACCTCACCCGTGAGTCAACATTCTGCTTGGCCGAGGTGGGAAGACAAATGCTTGTCCTCCTCACCAACTGGGCACTTCTGAAACGTCATCCTGCGTCATCACCTCTCACCTGCGCCATCACCTCTCACCTGCGCCATCACTTCTCACCCGACCCGCCCAGGTCTTGTTGGGGTTGCCTCCAGCTCAACTTCTGCTCGCAATCGAGCAGAACAGTTCTCTACATATTCTGGAAGAGCGCCTCTTCAGATACATGCTTTCAAAAGAACATTGTCCCTCTCAGTTTGCGGCTTACTTCTTCACAGTCTTAATTTTGATTTGAAGGACAGAAGTTTTAAGTTTCGTTAAATTCCAATGTATTTTTTCCCTTTAAATTATGTACTTTTTGTGAATGAAGACATCTTTGCTTAACTCATATCACCAAGCTTTTATTCTTATGTTTTCCCTCAGAAGTTTAAAAGATAATTTTAGACTAGATAACTAGATCTGTGATCCTCTTTAAGCTAATTTTGACACTTGATAAGGTGAAGGCTTGTTTTGATTTTGATTTTTTATCACATCATAGTCTAGCGCTATTTGATGAAAATACCGTTATTTTACAATGAAGTATATATCTAGGTTCTATTGTGACACATAAATTGACCGTATATATTTAAATGAACTAAGATACTTTTGCAGGAGAAAGATGGAGCTTTCTACTCTTATTGACATTTACAGTTCTGGAAACCCACAGCGGCAGTTTTGCTCTGTCCAATAGGGTCACTATGAGTCTGCTTCGACTCAATTGCAGGGAGTTTGGTTGAGAATATCTATCTATATTTATCTGTCTATCTATCTATCTATCTATCTATCTATCTATCTATCTATCTATC
>NW_022103896.1:47162049-47166080 GCF_000313985.2 Echinops telfairi | reverse complement strand
ACTCAAAGCCATTAGCTGTTCCATAGGAGAAATATGAGGCTAGCAGGTCCCATAAAATTTTACAGTCTTGGAAACCCTATAGAGAGTTGCTGTGAGTTGGAATCAGCTTGATGGCAGTGGGTTTGAGTTTGATATATCAACAATAATAAGTATAAACACATCAAACTCTCCACTAAAAAACATCATACATCAAAAAGAGACTTAGAATGTGCTCCTTATATTAGAAAAGTTGGTGATTAAAAAAATGGACTTATAGACATACTATACATAATAATCAAAGTTATTTTAGTTGTATTAATATCAGATAAAATAGAATTTAGGATTTATAACTGGAATGCAAGAATGTGTCACACTGCAAAAACACTGAGTAACATAATCATATTAATAGATTAAAAAGAAGGAACGTATTATTGGATACATTAAACATTTGACAAAATGTAGTATGTAGTTGTATAGTGGTGGTATGCAGCTGTTAAAATAAATTAATTAGAGCTGAAAGCATCTTAACATGAATAAATTTTGAAGCTGTAATATTGACCAAAACTGTAAAATAATTTTTATTGTATGAAACCATATTTGTAAGAAAGTTTAGTAATATGTAAACAATATCATATTTTGTATGGATATACAAGTGTAACTTATTGTATTCAATAAGTATAAAGCTATGCATAGGGAAGATAAATGATTGGTAATTGTGATGCCCTCTTGGGAAGGAGGAAGAGTGGTGGAATTGAGTAGGGATTTCAAGTCGGTTTGTAATAGATAACTAAAAAGAGAAGCAAAAGCATCTATGAGTACTTATTGCATTTCTACTTTGGGGGAGCCATTTCTGGGCCATGAAGTCCTGAGAGGAGTGGGGTCTCTGCATTCAAAAGGCTCTCATTTTGGGTGAAGGGGCACAATTGTATCTAGTACATACAGCAGAAGACCCTTATTTATTGTTTATGTGAATTGCAACAGAATTCTACTAACTGTTTATGTGTTTGTTTACGTGTTGGTTGCTACGATTACTGTTAATCAAACTAGAGAACTTATATGTACATCAATACACACATAACTCACAGCCAGTGAGTTGATGCTGACGCAAAGAGTCCACATAGGACAGGGTAGAGCTGACCCTGTGAGTTTCTGAGACGGAAACTTATGGGAGTAGAAAGCCCAATCTTTCTCCTGCGAACCATCTCCTGATGGTTTGGATTTGCAGATCTTGAGGATTCCAACCGAATGCATAGCCTCTATGCTACCAATTGATTGCTCATTTTTGGAGAAGACATACAAATCTTAAATCTGTTTCCTAGGGAAAGATAATATTTTACATACTGTACTTTATGAAATCGTCATCACTCCATAGATGAGACAGACTATACCACTCCTATGCCCTGTTTTTTTGGTGTATTTTTTCATGTGTTTGAAATGAATTTGTATGTCACTAAAGAATCTAAGTCCATTTCAGTTATACCTTTCCCCCCTTTTAAGCCTCTCAGCCCAGTATTTAGACTGGACAAGTAAGGAAGCTGGAGATGCTTTTTTTAAAAGTAATTTTATTTCTATGCCTTATTTTTATCTAGGAAAATGGCCCAGAGTTCAGTATAGTAGGTTGCAAAAGTAGATATCAACCTATATTTAATTGCTAGTATGATAGAGAATTCCATGGGGAACCACAGTAGAATGCAAGACAGATAGAAACTAGGAAAAGAATCCAGGAAACAGAGATGGAGACAGGATTAAATGGCATTAAACTCTGGGAAGGTCTCCCAAGTTCACAAGCCCGGATTTTTACAAGAAAGAAAAAAAGAAGAAGAAGAAAAAATAAACACATTCCCTTTGTGTTACTTAAAATTTCTTCCTCTTTAGTGAAACATTGATTTTTTTTTATGGATAATTGCTTGAAGGTAAATAATCTGTTTATCAGAAATATTATGAAATTCTTTTAGATATTTTCCTATACATTTAGAATGCTCTTAAAAGCCACTTAGTCTTATAATGATCAGCTCCATTTACACTTCCTGCTCTCTAAATAAGCCAGAATCAATAAAACATTATAATTCTGAGTATATTTAGTCAAGTAGTTCCTTTCAAACAACATATATCTATACCTGATACTCAAATGTATTTCTGTCCAACCTACTTAAAATGAACTCCATTGAGTGCAAGCCTACTCAGAGAGAAAGGTCATCAGGGGTAACAGATTTCCTCGTGTAACCTCAAAATAAAACATGGGTGCACAAAGAAGTTACACATCATTTCCTTCACAAGACAACGAGGAACTGATGTGGACTTTAAAAGTCAGTTCTATTCAGTAGCCTGGGGAATGTGCAAACTACACAAAAGGATGTGTATAATACACAGAAAGAGTATCTGAAGCCAAAGGTATCTGCTTAACTTTGATACCGTTAAATAACAGATTTTCTTTTTAAAAAGCTTTTCTTTATAACTTTCAAGGAGGGTTCTGCTTTTCAATAGCAGAGAGAGTTCAAGGACTGTGAGTGGTGTGGGTTATACACATTAAAAGATTACAGAAGGCCAGTGGCCCTGGTATATTTCACTTCAACCAGCATTTGATATTCTAAGAAATCTAATTGAAATCCAATCTGTATTTTTCTTAAGGAAGAGTAATGTAGGTTTATAGGGGCATAGAATGATAAAAACTTTTGCTTGCTTTCAAAGTGAAAATAAATGAACATTTTTAATGTATTTGGAATGATATATATGTACACACAAATGGGTAGATACACACATAAGGATATATACACATATATTATATATATATCTTGTAAAGACTTTGGTGGGAAGACCACAAGGCTTGGGAATGTTTGGTCTGGAGATGAGGGTGAATGATGAACATGAGAGGAATATTGGCCATCTCCATAGAAGACAAAGCAAAAAGAAACAAGTTTAAAATACTTTCACAGTGGCTGTGTGAACATGGCTAACGTCAAGATCACTTTGACCGACTGTCCAGTGACCAGGCTTCCACCTAAATAACTGATGGGATCAATTCAGCAAACAATCAATCACCTAGCTATTTTGGCAAAGAATGCAAATGCAAAACCTTTGCTTAGAAGGAAGTACTTCTTTAATTAAACATTAGGGCATGAATTCAAATGAGATTATAGACTATCTCTAAAGGTCTTTCAAATTAGAGTGGATAGCTGTATAGATTTAATCATTTAATCAGTCAATGAATACTTATTTAATATCTATTTTGTTCCTATTTCTGAACCATTCAAAACAAGGAGCTGGATAGGAGGATCAATTGAGAAAAATTCCAGACTTTAAATCATTTTCCCCTTGATTGCGCAAATATAGACACTTGTAAATCATCGGGTCTTACTCTGGTTCTTCTGCTTACTGAGGTCGTTTGTAGAAACAGCTTTATCGTGATACAATTCACCTATCATGCAATCAGCCCATTTAAAGTGATTTGTCCGTGTATTGCAGCATGTAGTATTTCATTTTTTATTGCCTGAAATATCCCACTGAATGGATATGTCAGTTTTGATGACTTTTGTTAATGGGTATTTAGGTTGTTTCCACTCTTTGGCCATTATGAACATTTCTGTAGTGAACACGTTTTGGTGGATATGTTTCTGTTTTTCTTGATTATGTGGCTGATATAGGTGGGACGTACAGTACCCCTATGCTTAATATTTTGAAGAACTGGCAAACAGTTTTCTACAGTTTATATTCCCACCAACAAAGTATAAAATCTACAGCCTCTCTACATCTTTGCCAGTATTGTCATCATCTGCTTTCGATTATAGATGTCTTGGTGGGTGTGATTTGTTTCTATATAATTAAAATATTTCATTGCGTTTTGGGGGAAAGCTTACATAGCAAGTTAGGGTAGTGTTCAACAATTTCTACATAATTTACTTCGTACCAGTGGTCACCTTTCTCACGGTGTGTCAGCCTTCTCATTAGCCCCGTGCTGTTTTTCTGACTTCCAGCAATGCAGCTTTCCTCCACCTTGCCTTCTTCCCTTGGTCTTCCATTAAATATGGGCTCTTTGGTTTCCCACAGACTATTAT
>NW_022103896.1:47134520-47161158 GCF_000313985.2 Echinops telfairi | reverse complement strand
GGGAAGGTGGGCACCCACTGATATAATTTTTTGTTCTTTGATGTCTGAAACTTGGTCCCTTCTACACCTCGTGGTCACACAGGGTGGTGTGATTCTTCCATGTGGGTTTTGATGCTTCTGAGCTAGATGGCTGCTTGTTTACCTTCAACCCTTTAAGCTTCCATATGCTATTCTTTTGATACCTGGGCACCATCAGCTTTCTTCAGGAGCATAATGCGCATGGAGCTGACACGGCGTGTTTCCAAGGTTTTCACCAAAGTGGATGGGTACATTGATCCCCTATGGAGCAGTTGTTAGCTTTGAACCTCCAAACTTCTGGATAGCCACTGAGCACTTAACCACCATGCCACCAGTGCAATTTAATATCTAAGAAACAATTCCATTAGAAAAGGACATGAAGGCTATGAAGATTTATTCCTCGTCTCTTCTAAGTGGGTAGTTTTTTATATCCTACATGTGGTTCTTGGATCCATTTTGAGGTCATTTTATATGTGGAATGAAGTACTGGTCCAACGTCATTCTTTGCATGTGAATGCCTGGTTGTTCCAGCACTATTTGTTCAAAAGATTGCTCTTTCTTTACTGAATTGTTCCAGCATCCTTGTCAAAAATCAATTTCCCACACATGTAGATGTTATTTATAGACTCTAAATTCCATTGTATACATCTAGCTAGCTGTTCTTATACTAGTACTTCACAGTTGGTTATGGAAGCTTTGAAGAAAGGCTTGAGATGAGAAAATGTAAGATCCAAAATTTAGTTTACTTTTAAAAAATTGTAGTACATAGTTTGAGTCCCGTGTTAGGCTGGGTTATCTAGAGAAACAGACCAATGATACTCATCTATGTACAAGAAAGAACTTTACGTCAAGAAGATGCCCCAGCCCAGTCCAGATCAACTGCACGGGCCCAGTGCTAGCTGGGGTCCCTTTCAGACTCACATAGCTGTAGTCCAATAACCCCAAAGAGGAAGCAGGAAGCAGGGACCGCATAGGCTGTCGAGCACAAAGTCACCTGGGACCAAGGTTGGTGGAAGCAGGGCAGTGTGCTGATAGCTCTCAGGGCCATGGTGGAAGCAGGGCAGTGTGTTGATAGCTCTCAGGGCCATGGTGGAAGCATGGCAGTGTGCTGATAGCTCTCAGGGCCAGGTAGCCCTCAGGGAACTACCCCTGGTGGATGACACAGAGTCCTGGTGAAGTCCCAGCGAGGAGGATGGTGAAGTGACAGAGAGAGATTGTAACTGTTCAATATTGCTCTTGTACAAAATGCCATGCCCCCAAAGAGGTGCTATCAGGCTTCTTCCATGGTTTACAGGTTGAACTCTGCCAGGAGGGTCTAGTTGACAGTATTGAACTACCACAAATCCCTTTATATTCTATAGGTTTTAGATCAGCTTGTCAATTTCTGCAACGAAATAAAATAAAACAATAGAAAACCAACCAAACAAACATCTGTGAATGTGGTAGAGATTGTATTGAATATATGGCTCAATTTGGAGTGTACCCTAAGCTTAGTAACGTAATGTCTTCAGAATCATTGGTATGGGACATGTTGCCCTGCCTTGTTTTTTACATTTTCAAAAATTGATTTTAGGAATTTTTTGTCGATTTCAGGGTACAAGTTTTGTGCTTATTTGGTTAAATTTACTTCTAAATATTTTACTATATCTGATATTATTGTAATTGGACATGTTTCCTAAATTTTACTTTAGTCATGTATCAAATTAGAATTGATTTTCTATATTTATCTTGTATCCTGAAACTTTGCTGAACATGCCGATGAACACTATTGTGTACATTTTTTTGTTCATTTTATTAGCGTTTTCTGAAAATTGCATCATCTATAAATAGAAGTAGTTTTACTACTTTCTTTGGAACCTGGAGCCCTTTTATTTCTTTTTCCTCCTAACACCGTGGCTGGCATACCCAGCACAATAGAAGCCATGAGAGTGCGCACCCTGCTCTTGGATGGCTCTTACTCAGAAGGAACGGAGACTTTCTCCAGATGGGTGACATTAGCTATGGCTTTTCCTTCAACATCTTAGATCGGGCTTAGTGCCTTTTGCTCCTAGTTTGGTGAGTATTTTTATCCTTAAAGGGCATTAGATTTTGTCAAAAATGTATCCTGCTTCTACTGAGTTGAAACTGGGTTTCTATTCTTTATTCTATTAATATGGTGTATCCCAGGGGCCTTTTTGCCCATTAAACCAACCTTGAATTTCCAGCCTAAGTTTGACATGGTCATCGTCTACAATCCCTTTTTATATGGTGTTAGATTTGATTGGCTCATTGCATCAATATTTATAGGTAACATTGATTGTGGTGATGATTGCACATCTCTTTTGATGTGTTTAAGTCATTGAATGGTATGATATTTGACTTATATGTCAATAAAGCTGTTAAAATTAAAATATTATATATATTGATAAGGGACATTATTCTATTGTAGTTTTCTTTTCTTGGAGATCATTTGTCTGACTTTAGTATCAGGGTGACACTGGCCATATTGAATGAGCTGGAAAGTATGTACGATTGTTTTATTTTTGGGAGAGTCTGTGTAGGATTTATACTCATTTTTCTTTAAGCGTTTGGTCAAATTTATCCATGAACCTACCTGAGTCTGATCTTTCAATTTTTTGGAAAACTTAAAAACGCTCTCTTTTTCCACCCATTTCAAACTCTGTAGTTCTTTGAACGTTATCAGATCTTTCAGAATATTAACCCCTTCCTGGCAGTGTTCTCCCTGTCTTGTCCACGCACAGATCAACTCTTTATTTTCTAAACTTTGCTTTACATTTTGTATTCCCCATGATTCATTTGACGCATCTACTTACATTTACATCAACCACTAAATTTGACTGTATAAGTCATACATTTCAAGTTAAGGTTTTAGACATCGTTAACCAAGCCTTCCCTGTTCTCAAGACAAATGAATGTTTGCCTGCACATTTCTGAGTTAATATTTTCTGGTATGTTCAAATATTATAACAAAGAGCGTGAGTAACCCACTAAGTAGCACCCTCGGCCTAGCTAATGAACACATGCAATGACAGACTACTGTGTTACAATCAGGGGTAAAGGGTCTTACTAGGAATCCGTAGAGAGCAATAGCTAAAAACCTATATTCTTTATCAAAACATACTTCTAAGTCAGTGTGGCTTTATAGTAATGTTTCATAGTCTTGCCTTCAGATGAGCCTTCTTAAATGAGAAAGAAAAGGGTGGAATAAGGATTATCAAATAGGAAATTGCAGTTTTGACCATGTGGGACTCATTTGTGTGTGTGGTTGGCGAAAAACCTACCAAGCTTGTCAAATTTCACATCATTTAGTATTCAACTTAAGACGGAAAAAAAACATTCTCACAAAACATTTTCCTATTGACTGGCTGATACCTGGTTTGCAGAAACCCTTGCTAGAAACCATTATAAGCAGTAGATTAATATTAAGTGCCAATCCCATTATATCACTTTTTCTGACCCATCTCACCCTGATCAGATTTTCTTTGAGGGTTGTGTGCTTGAGCCATGCAAAATTACAGTCGTCGCTGCACAGAGATTTTCTCCTTAATAACTTCCTTTAAATAAGTATACTTCAAAGAAACTGGCTTTGCTGGATGAAACAGGAAGTTGCCCATGAGTCATGATCATTAAGATGATGACCAGCTCCTTTTATCTATCTATCTATCTATCTATCTATCTATCTATCTATCTATCTATCTATCATCTATCTATCTATCTATCATCTATCTATCTATTTATTGGTATGAGACTTGAACTTTCAGAATGATTCAAGGACCAGCTTCCTAAATTCTCAGAGCCTTCCTAAAAGAAAAAGTTCCAAATAGGTTTCAAAGCCACTTTCTCTACAACCCTAACCTTCTTCAGGAATAAAAACCTCTACATTTCCTTCTACGTATTTTTGAAGGCAGATAACTATTCATTCTCTGAGTTCCAGTCTGTAAAGAGGATGCTGGGTGATAGTGATGTGCACTTTTCCAGAAGGGCTGGAAGGGATATCACCTCCAAGATGCCAGATACCAGATTGCCTTTATTATTATGTGTCTTATTAAAATGTTTTCTAACATTCAAAGCTAACTTATTTTTTGAGAATATGGATTACAACATCTCATTGGATCAAGGAAGAAACCATATTCTCAAAACAGTGTGAAACTATTAGCTAATATTTCTTAGGGGTTTAAAAACCCAAATCCAAAGCACAGCCATTGAGTGAGTTCAGATCCATAGTGAATCTATGAGGCACAGTAGAACGGCTCCATCGTGTTTTCAAGGCTGCAAACCTTCACCATTGGGGCAGATTGTCTGATCTTCCTGCTGCGGTGCTCTGAGGGAGGGGAGCGGGTAGCAAATGGCTGGTCCTTGTGTCAGGAATCCAGCACAATTCACTCTGCAACCAAAGCTACTTTGTAGGGCATGGAGGGCGTTGGAATAAAAAGGGAAATCATATTTATTTTACCATCATAAGAAAGGTACATTGATTTTATTTTTCTTATCTTTATTTATAAAGTGAAGGCAATGATGACATCTATCCTTAGATGGGACGTAAAATGGTTTAGAAGTGCTACAAAGTCACCATGCCTTCTTTTGAAGTAGATCGAAGTCAACCTAGAGAAGTGGGTCCTCTTCTTTATTGGTATTGTCTTTTGATGATCTTTTGGGATTTAGGTACATGCGCTACGATAAGAGTAAAGTGCCAGCTATTAAAACAAATATGAATGATTCATAAGGGCTTGACCCTCGCAGCCTTATCCTCCTCCCCACCTGTCTGCTGATCTGTCATGGTCACGGCACACATCTCTATTGGCCAAATGTGAGGAAAAGTGTTTGAACTAAGAGCTCTGCAGATATTCTGTGTCGCAGGGTTTTCCGACGTACCGAGAGAGTTTCCTTTCTTCAGTTTTTCATAAATCCATTTGTCACCAATGTATGGTCTTTGGTAAGGAAAATAAACTACATATGTGCTCAGTAATTTTCTACTAATTCTTCCTCTGATCTTTATATCTGTTTGACAGGTTACTCTCTCTGTCTATCCACGCACACATTTGTTTCCATTTGGAGGTGGTTTAAACAAGACATTTAAAATATGGGTGTGGTAGAACAACAGTACCTGGCACGCAATAGGTACTCAACACACGTTTGTTTGGTGATTAATAGTAGTATTGGCATTATTTTTTCATTTCAGTAGATGTAGGTTTTATCTGAGAAAAAAATTGTCTTTTTATAGGGATGGTCATATCTAACTACCTCATACATAGGTATATTCATTTAGCACAGGGATCCATTTCTAATAAACAGCCTCAGTGTGTATAGAAGGTCAATGCTTTTGAATTGTGGTGCTGGCAATGAATATTGCAAAGAACAAACCAATTTTCCGTGGAAGAAGTATGGCCAGAATGCGCCTTAGGACCAAGAAGGGTGAGACTTCATCTCCCATCTCTTGGACATGCTGGCAGGAGAGACCAGTCTCTGGAGAAGACCATCGTGCTTGGTAAAGTGGGGGGCTGTGGAAAAGATGAAGGGCCTCGACCAGATAGATAGACACTTCAGGGCAAAAGTGGGCTCAAGCACAGGAACAATTGTGAGCGAGGTGCAAGGGGGGGCAGTGTTTCATTCGGTTGTGCATGGGATCACTATGGGTTGGAACTGACTGGATGGCCTCTCGCAACCACAATGTACATCGAATCATCGTGGGGAAGGAACGAAGTGGGTGGGACGTTAAACGACCGGCTGTCTCCTTTTCTTTCACATCTTTAAAGCATAGACATTCACATTCTATTGAATACTATTTAATTTTTGCTTTAATACTCCTCAAAAAAGTCCAGTAAAATGGACATTCTAGGATAAGGAATTATGCTTTAGTGACACAAAGGAGATGCTCCATTGCTATGCCTCATATTGTCTTCCACGGTGATCTAACTCTGAGAAGAACTTGTCACCTCCACCATATGTGTTCACTGCCTTTTGAGTTTGTTTTGACCCCTGGCAATCCATGTCTGCCTAGTAAAGCGGCTCTTTAGGATTTTCAAGATTATCATTTTTCAGAAAGAGATAACTAGACCTGTTTTCTGAGGCTTGTCGGGGTGGGTTTGAAATGACAAATACTTGGCTAGTAGCTGCATGCGGAACCATTCGTTCCAGCTGGGGACACTTAGTCTACCCATGGCCAGGGAAAGTCTGGGATCCACTGGCAGCATCAGAAAGTTTGGTGAGGGCATGGAATGAGTGAATGAAGGGTTAATTTGCATTTTATCTACTTATTCCTGTGTAGCTTAGACTTTTTCTGATATGTTTTTAAAATATACATCAATTCATATGTGATTTAAAAAATAGAAGCAAAGAAATAAAGTAATGAAAACGAATGTATTTTTCATTTAAACAAAAATAAGAAAATTTGGGGGAATTGAAGTCTGATCTCACTAACAGGTCAAACATGACTGTGGTGTGAACTGGAGTTGATTTCATTTCTTTGTTTCTAATGCATGTGTTCTGGTTTAAAAACAAAACCAAAAAATTTGCTTTCTATTATGGCAGTGGTTTAATTTTAAAAAATCTGAATTTATAGCCAATTAGCAAATTATTCAAAGCATATTATAATGAGTAAAGGGAATGGTTTGTTTCTGTAATGCAGTTTTGGTTGTGATTATTAAAAGTCAGATGGTTTCAATATGGAAATTCCCCAAATGATAGTATTTGAAAATCAAAGAAAAATATTCAGTGAAAGTAAAGTTTCAATAATGCTCAGAATAGCACTCATACTACTTTGCAGGCTTCTTGTTTTATATTTGGATAAGGCCATCAAGACGAGAAATGAAAACGTGACCCAAACCAAGCTCATTATTGTCAGGTCGATTTTTCCTCACGCAACCCTGTGGGGCAGGAGAGGCCTGCCCTGTCTAAGTCTGTAGCTCTTTACAGGCGCAAAAAGCTTGGTCTTTCCCCAGGTACTGTAGATGGTTTTGAACGACTGACTTTGTGGGCGGCGGTACAACGAGTAACTCACAATGCCACCCAGGTTTCTGGAGAAAACACAAAGGGAGGTGGTGTCTTATTGTAGTGGCATTTTTAATAGAATACTTGGGGATTTTTTTAAGGCTCAATTATTTTATCAACAATTTGGAGAAATCTTTAGTTTTATTTAAGTTTCAGAATAAAATAACATTATGTACTGAAATGATAACACATAAAAGTCGATGTTAATAAACCCACTGCCGTGGTGTCAATCCTGACTCATAGGACCCCAACATCGGGCTCATGAGACTGTGAGACTTCTTGTCCCCCAACAGCTTTATTGGCATATGTAGCATGCAACTCAATCATTCAGTCACATAAAGACGAGCTGTACAATCATCCCTGCATTCAGTTTAGAGCATTTCCTTCACTCTTTCACTCATCATTATCAGCTTCTCATTTCCTCACAACCTCCCCTGCCATACCCTCAAGGAACCATTAATCCAGTTACTGTCTCTATCGACTTACCTATTCTGGATTTCCTATACAGAAAAACATTAAGAAATAAAGCAAAACAAGCACAACAAAGTTAAATATATGAAAACTTCAATGGAAAAGAAAGCAGAAAATACTAAAAATTAGAACACATTTAAATGGATCATAAGGAGGATGAAATGATAGGGTATTAAGTTTTAACCTAACTGCTTCTGCAACAATCCATTTTCCCATGCATTATGCATGTTAGCAAGGCTATTCATGGACCCTGGTCCATGGTCTGAGGGGATTCAACAAGGGCTTAATCTACACGTATTTCCTTTTCACTTATTTAAAAAACAAAACAGAACTTCAACCGCTTTAAAATGTGTCTAAAGACGGATCAAATGATATTACATGTTGACCTTAGCATGTCTGCCATAATCGACTCTGCAGTGCTGTGTGTTTGATAGCAAGGCTATTCTCATGTCTCAAATATGATCCGACGGAATTACTGGAGGCGAAATTCATGTGTGGACCCTGAAAATGGATTTTGGGCTTCCACTGTCATCCACATCCTTCTGCAAACCAGGTGTTTGGGTTTCAATTCTGATGACATTCCCTTCTTTAGATTTGGATTGTATTATTTACATGATTTTGGATCACACACACTGGTGTACTTCTCCCACGTGGACTTAGCTAACACCTCCCTTAGATGGCTCCTTGATAGACCTAAGCCTGTAAGACCACAGGTGCTATTCTTTCTGATAGCCAGACACCATCTAGTTTCTTCCCCACACTTTGCTATAGCACCCATATCTTCAGTGGTCTCTTCAGGAGGGCAGGCACAAAGCAGGACCATAGAGACAATAAAATTTAGTGGGAACAGATCGCAGCATCTTTCTCCTATGGAACTGGTGGGTTTGAACTAGTGACCTTGGGTATGACAATCTAATAGCGCCTACCCACTTATTTACTACATGTCTTATTTTATGTTTTATTCTTACTACATTTAACTTTTTCAAACTAAGCCTTTAATTCTACTTTTACAAAATAACTTTTCACTTTTAAATGCTAGTTCTAAGACTTGTACTTCGTGAAAAGAGATATGGGCCATTTCAGGGCAAAGGAAAACATTCTAATTTTGGATTGGATTCTAAACAATACAATGAACATGTGTAGATAAATATGCTTTGGTTATTTTTTTCAATTTGAATACAATACACTATGTGAATAATATAGGGGGACAGATGCCCTGAGAAATTGTGGTATTTATATAGAATATCAGAATTTCCCACAGAATAAGAAATAGATATTTGTTAAGCACTTAAAAATTAACAACATAGCAGAAATCTTGGAATTATATATATTCAAGCCATAAAAAAGATGTTCAAGTCAAATAATAAGAAGATTCTGGTTAAAAATTAAAGACAAGGGAAGTGTGATTAATGAAGTTTAAATATATAATTCAGTCATTTGTCTTTATATTATTTCCAGATTTGAAATTGGTAACTTTGATGTTATTATGCTTGAAACATTAATTATAAAGTTATACAAGTTATGAAATTACACATAAGAATAATTTTAAAACTATAAAATGATAGTGTTTATTTTTGTGTCTATGTGAAATGTAATAATTGTTTTTCAAAATTCAGGATATCATAAATGTTATACTATCAATGACAATGGCTATTTTTTTTACAAGGTCAAAGCCGAAGATAAGAATGATAAAACTGCAAGGAATTTTATATTATTTTCAATGGATTACTACATAAGGTGACAAAATAGCTGTCCTTGAGGTCTATTTTGATAACAACTTATGCCTAGGTATCAAGAAGCTATGGGCATTCATAAGGGCTCTTTTCCCTGTGACTTCTGACACGTACAGTGAGGTGTTTCTTGCTTATTTAAGATGCCACGTAAGTAGAATTACACATATAGTCTTTTTCCCCCTTCATTTGATTAGCATGGACAATTTGATATTTCATCCCAATTGCTGAATGCATCCAGAGTTCATTCCTATATATTGTTGCACAGTATTCTATTGTGTGTCTATGCCACCATTTATTTAGCCATTTTCCAGTTGAGGAGTTATTATAGTTTTGAACAGGTTTCATATGTATGAACAGATCTCCTGTATAAACATAGAATTCTTGATCTTGGTAGCATAATGGGCAAGGAAGTGAGGCGCTGACTACAGGGCCAGGGCTTAGGTTCCATCGGTCACTCGACAGGAGAGAAAGCTAAGGCTTTCCATTGCTACGAAGATTTCCAGTCTCAGCAACCCAAAGGGCCAGTTCTATTCTGTCCGATAGGGTTGCTATGAGTCAGATGCTACTTGATGTTAATGGATTTAGGGTTTTGTTTGTTTGCTTTGTTTTAGTGATAATTATATCTTTAACTAGATAAGAATCTGTCAAAGCATTTTCCAGTGTGGCTGTATTCCTTTGCAATTCAACTAGCCACAATGAATTATAAAGTCATTGTGGTTAGTAGTTACTCCAAATCATCACCTATACTTGATACTGTCAGGCATTTCCATTTTAGTTACTTTAATAGGTGCATAAGTTGAATTTGATTGTAATTTTAGTGACTCATGGTATTGAACAACTAATGATGCTACTGGAGGCAGGCCTTTGAACAGAGCAAAATGATATTGTGTGACTTAAATCAGAAAAGATATGCATTAAGATGGTATCCTTTCACTATATTGATTAAAAACTTCATCTCAATTGGATCAGCAAACGACATCATGATGAACTGAGAAAAGATAGACTTTTCAAAGATTTTGTTTTACTTGCATTCACAGTCAATGCCCATGGAAGTAGCCATCAAGAACGCAAATGACACATTACATTGGGAAACTGTGTCATGATAATTTTAATCACTTCATATCCATGCATCATCTGGAAATGAATAAGGAGGCAAAAGGATTGTTGCATTTGAATGATAGTGTTGGCAAAGAACATTGACTATACCATGAACTGGCAGGAGAACTAACAAATCTTCACAGTCAGAATGTTAATTAGAAGTGGGGATGTCTCCTGGATTCCCTGTGTTGCGGGCTCTTCTTTGTAGCAGTGTGCATGCTCTGGTCTAATCCGATTTGTAAGGTACAATTGAGGTCATTATAGTGGGGTGAACCAGATTAGACCAGAGCATGCACACTACTACAGAGAAGAGCCCACAACACAGGGAATCCAGGATAGGTAAGCCCCTCAGGGCCAACAATGAGAGTAGAGATACCAGGAGGATTAGGGGAGGGTGGGGGGAGAAAGGGGGAATTGATCACAAGGATCAACTAGAACCCCCTCCCAGGGGTACAAATAACGGAAAAGTGAGTGAGGAGTGACAGAGGACAATGTAAGATATGGAAATAGTAATCTATAACTTAGGGTTGGTTCATGGGGGAGGGAGGGGGAAGAAATGGGGAGCTGATATCAGAGGCTCAAGTGGGAAGAGAATGCTTTGAAAATGATGATGGCGGCATATGTGCAAATGTGCTTGACACACTGGATGACTGTATGGATTGTGATCAGAGATGTAAGAACCCCCAATAAAAGTATTTAAAAATAACAAAAAACAAAACAAAAGAAATGGGGATGGCAACACTTTGTCTCATGTACTTTGAGCGTGTTATCAAGAAGGACCAGTTCCTGGAGAAGGACATCGTGCTTGGTAGAGAGCCTGTGATAAAGAGGAAGAGCCTCAATAAGATGATTGACACAGCAGATCCAAATCTCACTATGATCATGAGGATGGTACAGGACCAGGCAGTGTTTTGTTCTGTTTGTAAACATCAACTCCGTCACACCTAACAATAATTAGCAATTGCTCATTTGCCCATCTCCTGTGGTGAGTACTATGCCAATCTTTGCCCGTGTTTCAAGGTAAGTTTTATTTATCTAATTATTGAGTTGTGTAACTATTAGATAGGAGCCCTGGTGGTGTAGTGGCTACTATTGGACTGTGATCTGCATGGTCAGCAGTTTGAAAGCACCAGCAGCTCGTCAGTGGAAGAAAGACTGGGCTGTCTACTCTAATAAACAGTCTCAGAAAGCCGCAAGGGGTCGCTTTGAGTCAGCATTGACTACATGGTAGTAAGTTTGGTTGGAGATAGATATTTGGCAAATATGTTCTCCCAGTTTGGGGCTTCCTTTTGCATTTTAAGTATTTTTAAAGAACTAATTATTTAATTTCAATCATAGCTTATTATATATATTAGCACGCTGGTGGCCCTGTTGAGTAAGTGTTTGGCTGCTAACCACAATGTTGGAGGCTCAAACCCACCAGACTTTCCATCTGTCTGCTCTGGTAAACACTTACAGCCACAGAAACAATGTATAAGGTTGCTATGAGTTGTATTCAACTTCATGGCAGAAGGATATAGGTAAATTGGCTTTTATTATGTATATATACTTACAGGCTAGGAACTATAGTACAATATTCAATAGAAATGGTGGACAAAAGCCATCCTTTGGTTTTTATCTCAATCAGAGAGTATTTATTTAGTTGCTTCATTCATTGTTTTTCATAGATTTATTTCACAAACTTGAGGACATTCTCTTCTAGTTTACTGAGAATCTTTATTAGGAGTGGGTGTTGAATTCTTTTCAATATTTTCTCATCTTTTATTGAGATCGCCATCTCATTTTCGGGAGTTCAACAAGCCTTTCACTCCCAGGAAGTGCCACACTTGTCATGAGCAATCATCTCTGGGAACAAGGCAAGACTCCACACCCAACCCACTTCCATCGAGTCAGTTCTGACTTGCGTAAGATTCTATTTGTTAATATCATGTTCAGGAGGACCTCATCCATTTTTATGTATTAGATTGTGGCTTTTCTTCTTTCCATATGTGTGCGTTATTTTGGTATTATGGTAGGGTTCATAAACACAAGAACCTTTCTCCATTTATTTTCTGGATATGCTTGTTTAGAATAATGTTGGTACTGTTTTTTCCTGAAACTTATTCTTTTAATGATATAGTTTCTCCCTAGGCCATAGTTTTCTTCGTGAGGTGCTACACAAGGCATGTCCATCACAAGTTTACACTTACGTAAACGGAACCTTAGAGAAGTTACTAGTTTACACAGTAGCTAATAGCAAGTCATTGGACCCGAGGGGTACCGGGCTCCCTAGGAACTCTATTTCTTCTGGAAAGAGCTTAAATAGTAGCTTCCAAGGAGATTTCCTAATTCATTTACTTTATGGGTATACAGTTGTTTGTAACATGTGCTTATTCTTCTTTTAAAGTTTACAAGAACTGTAGTAATATACTCTTTCATTCTTAATATTTGGTAATTTGTGTCTTCTCTCTCTCTCTCTCTTTACTATTGGTTTTAGTAGAAGTTAATATAGTTTCCTGGTCATCACAAACAAACAGATTTTAGTTTTATTATTTTTTTACAATTGCCTCCCCAGAAAATGTCATCATTTAGAAAGGTTTTAATTTAATAGAGAATCAAAAGACAGTGCATTCATATCTTCCAGTGGGTTGTTGGTTAGATCAAATGAAGTGTTTTACAAATTGATGCTAGGTTACAATTCATAGCATCCTGATATTCAACAGAACGAAACATTCCTCAGGCCTGCGCTACTCTCACAGTCATCCCCATGTTTAGAACAGATATGAACCATAAACTAACATTTAATCCATATATTAAAGAGACAAAACATAATTAAATAAAAAAAGTAACTGTTAAAATAAAAGTAACATGTGTAATGGTTGATAGTCAAATCACATTGAGAATCTTATGAAAAACAGCTATTCTCTTTTCAACCCTTTGACACCCAATGAGCAGTCAGACAGACAACACGAACACTATTAAATCCTAAACCCTTCAGATGCACAACTGTAGGGCCATCAATATGAAACATTAGTTGCCACTTAAGAGATATGGCAATCCATTGATATCCATAAGATTATACTTATATGAATATTCTACCTCCACCCCCGTTTTATTTATTTATTTATTTATTTTGTATAGAGAATTTTGTGATGAGTTGTTTTGAATTTTCTGAAGTCAAAGGTCACCTCTATAATGTCTTGATGCATGCAGGATTATCTGAGTAGCCGAATGTAGCTGACAGAATGTTTCTTCAAAACATGGTTTGGAAATCTCAGCCTCTGCGAAGGCGATTCACGAGTTACGTTGCCTAATGATGGTCTTGTGCGGAGAATGTGGTTCAAGTGGATCCAAAATCTGAACCCGGACTTTGAAGATGTTTAATAGGAAACAGGAACTGGCTCAAATCTTATAGGTGATTGTCAATTGCCAGTGGGAGTTTTATTATTATTATTAAGACATGTTAAACAGCCGTGGTAGCATTGGGGTTTCTTGTTGGGCTGTTAACAGTGAAGCTTGTGGTTTGAAACCACCAGGCTTTCCTTTGGAGGAAAAGGAGAGTTGGAAACTCCCAGCATAGCTCTGCTCTGTCCTACAGGGATGTTCCGAGATGGGACAGACTTGCAGGAAATGATTTTTTGTTTGTTTTCTCTTTATGTTAAGCAGCACAATAAGAAAAATGTCTCCCACTTTATTAACACTTTATGTTACCTTCAACATTGCATGTTAAGTAGTATCTGGGGGTGTGTGTGTCAAGACTCAGTTTGTGCAATAGACCAGAGATGTGCATAGCCTTGCTATAATGCAGAATGCTTTGCAAAGTGGATTATTGCAGATGCAGTTGGGCTAAAATGTAACACGCCATATCAATTGATCTCCATTTTGATCCACTTTAAATTTGTTCTAGTTTTCAGTATTTTCTACTTTTCTTTTCCATTGAGGTCTTTCTTTCTCTACTGCATTATTGTTAGCTTCTTGGTTTTTGGTTTTTAGTGCTCTTTTGTCTATGAAAGTAAATAGGTAAGTTCATAGAGACAGTAATTGGATTAATGGATCCTTGGAGGAAGTGTGGCTGGAGAGGAGGCGGGGAGTAGGTAGCTAATAACGATGGGTACATGAACAAAGAACATGTTCTAAAATTGATTGTGGTGATGATTTTACAACCCTTCTTAACGACTGAACTATAGAATTGTATGGTTTGTGAATTATATGCCAATAAAACTGTTTTTTTTTAAGATTCAGTTTGTATGAGTTATCTTGTGTTTGTTACCTGTCCTGCGATCTTGAAGGGACAAGAAATATGAAGCAGATATCACTTCTTAAAAGTCTATGGTCATATATTAAAATGGATTATTAATGCCTATCTTATTTTCTGGATAATGTGCTTAAACTGGACTAGTAAAATGCAGATATAACCCAATGTCATGGAATTTAAAGAAGACAGGACCCTATCCCTAGCATGTTACTGTTGGATCATTCAAGTGTTCTCCTATATTAACCTGGCACTGGAACAGCAAGACCTATTTAAATGATGCTGAAAAGACTGCTTAAGTAATTGGATATATTGTTGGTGGCTGTCAGGAGAAGGTCGGAGAATCCCACAACTCGGTGACTCTTTATCTGGGTTCACTGGTAAATGCCAGGCTCAGTTCACTCAGCCAGCTTGCCTTGCTAATGCTATGCGGAAGCATTAAAAATGGATTTCTTCTTTGTCAACAGTACGTCATGTAGAGCTCAAATGAGTGGCAGTTTTTCACTCTAATTTGATGCTTAGAATTTTTTATTGAGCAAGCTGGTACATGAACTTGGTTTGTAACACTGGCAATGGCTTTTCAAATTTTCTATCTTGAAAATTAGGTGAGTATAACAATGAGTGAGAGTATTCAGAAATCTTAGGTTAGATTATTTGCTACTAATTCCTATGTAAAATAGCAATTTCTCCAAGGTTTGGTGTATGTAAGTGTAGATTTGTGATAAATATGACTTCTGCAGTTTCACAGGGGCAGAAATCTGAATGGCTGATAAACATATGAGAAAATGCTCCCGATCATTAGCCATAAGAGAAATGCAAATTAAAACAACTATGAGATACCACCTAACACCCTCAAAGATAGCCCAATTCAAAAAATCAGAAAGTAACAAGTATTGGAGGGTGTGGGGAGATATAGGAACTCTCATCCACTGCTGGTGGACCTGTAGGTATGTACAGTCATTATGGAAATCGATTTGGCGATATCTAAAACAGATGGAGATTGAGCTACCATATGACCCAACAATCCCCCTACTGGGCATATACCCAGAAGAGGCAAGAAACAAACCACTGCCAGACATCTGTGCTTCAGTGTTCATCGCGGCACTGTTCACAATCACAAGGAGTTGGAAACAACCCAAATTTCCATCAACCGACAAATGGATCAAAAACTGTGGTACATATATACAATGGAGTACTATGCATCCCTAAAAAGCAGTGATGAATGCATGAAGCACATCGCCACATGGGAAGAACTGAAGAAAATCATGTTAAGTGAAGTAAGCCAAGCATAAAAGGACAAGTACAACATGAGTCCACTGAGGTAAGCTTAAAATAATG
Organism: Echinops telfairi; assembly: GCF_000313985.2. Taxonomy (NCBI): domain Eukaryota; kingdom Metazoa; phylum Chordata; class Mammalia; order Afrosoricida; family Tenrecidae; genus Echinops; species Echinops telfairi. Next base: position 47,145,282 of record NW_022103896.1, on the reverse strand, counting down.
GGGCATAAGGGAAAAGCTACTATACTTACATCCCTGGGGTGAGGTCCAGGTCCTATGGCAGGGGCCAAACCCAATCCAGGGATACGTATGGCAGCCAACTAAACAAGAGGGGGGAATAAAAGAGAAAAAAAAAGATGTGAATACAATATGCCGGCATGTACTAGGGAACCAATAGAGAGGTCTGTGGGGCTGGCCCCAATCCCAACTATGTGGATACCCCCCCGCCCACATACACACTCAGAAGAATGCACTTCAGAGGACAGCACTGGGGCTACAGCTTTGGGAGAGTGGTGCCTCAGATTAGAGCACATGGGAGAAATGCAAAGGGGTGGAGAGGGAGGAGAGGACATCCTGGCCCACCAAGCCCCGAGGACAATGTTCCTGCTCAGAGCAGACAACACGCAGGGAGGCCCATAGGGCTGGCCCCACCATGGGACATGGCATCCCTCACTGAAACATGGTATTGCGGGGGACAGCACTGGAGATACAGTGCAGGAATAGTGCACGGTCTGGCCCCATCACATTGGAGTGAGGTACTGTGGGCATGCAGCAGAGCAGCATGGGGAGCAGAGTGATGTAACCCCTGGGGGATACCAAAAATAGACTTTGGAGACAGAGTGTGGTAGCCCATCAGACTCGACTGGAAAACACTCCTAAAGGCCAACAAACAGACCTTGAACTATTTGTAGGCTTTTCCATTTTTGTCAGTGGCTTTCTTTTTGTTATTGCTATTTTGTTTTCTTGTTTTTGTTGTTATTGTTTTGTTGGTTTTGACTTCCCTTGTTATTTTATTTGGCTTTGCCTAGTGTTTGCACTTATTGTATCTGCATGTCTATCTAAATAAGATAGGCAGGATAAATAATTTGGAGATGAAAAGAACGGGATCAATGGTTCTGGGGGGCTACAGGTGAAGGGAAGGTGGGGGAAAGGAAGGGAGGTGGGAAACCAACTCAGGGACAAGAGAACAACAAGTGAACTAAAATCAATGGAAGGAAGGTCGTAGGATGCCTAGTGGGGGTAAATCAAGGGCAATGTAGCAGCGAGGAATCACTAAAGCTGAATGAAGGCTGAACATGTTGGTGGGACAAGAGGAAAGTAAAAGGAAATCTAGGAAAGAACCAGGAGGCTAAGGACATTTCTAGAAGCCTAAATACAGGCATGTACATATGTAAATATATATGTATACATAACGAGAGGAGAATAGAACTATGTACTCATATCTATATGTTAAGAATTAAGGTTGCAGATGGACACTGGGCCTTGACTCAAGCACTCCCTCAACACAAGAACACTTTGTTCTAACAATCCGGCATTCTGTGATGCACATCTTCCTGACACGATCGCTGAAGACAAAATGAGTACATAAGCAAATGTGGTGATGAAAGCTGATGGTGCCCAGCTATCAAAAGATAGAGCATCTAAGATTTTAAAGATTTGAAGATAAGCAAGCCGCCATCTATATGAGAAGCAACAAAGCCCACATGGAAGAAGCACACCAGCCTGTGTGATCATAAGGTGCTGATGGGATCAGGTATCTAAGACTCAGAAAAAAAATCATACCCAATGTGAATGGGGGTAGGAGGTATGGAGTAGAGACCCAATGCCCATCTGTAGACAATTGGACATTCCCCTACAAAGGGGTCACAGGGAAGAGATGAGCCAGTCAGTGTGCAGTATAGCACCGATGAAATACACAACTTTCATCTAGTTTTTTGGTGCATCCTTCAACCCACTGTCATGACCCCAATTCTACTTTACAAATCAGATTAGACCAGAGCATGCACACTGCTATAGATAAGAACCCAAAACACAGGGAATTCAGGATAGATAAAGCCCTCAGGGCCAACAAAGAGAGTAGAGATAACATGAGGATTAGGGCAGGGTGGGAGAAGAAAGGGGGAATCGATCACAAAGATCAACCTAGAACCCCCCTCCCAGGGGGACAACTAACAGAAAAGTGAATGAGGGGTGATGGAGGGTGATGCAAGATATGGAAATAATAATCTCTAACTTATCAATGGTTTGTGAAGGAGGGCGGGTTTGTGATGGAGGGGGAAGAAATGGGGAGCTGATATCAGGGACTCAAGTGGGAAGAGAATGCTTTGAAAATGATGATGGCGGCATATGTGCAAATGTGCTTGACACACTGGATGAATGTATGGATTGTGATCAGAGATGTCACAGCCCTCAATAAAAGTATTTTAAAAAATGGTTTCTGTAATGCTGTATTAATTAGAATAACATAGATATAATACATAACATTCTTCATAAATGTGTATCTCAATCTATAGGGAAATACGTTTTTTTATAAACCACTTTAAAAATGATTTTAGGATGTTCAGGCTTTCATGAGTTCAAAGCTTCCTAAATAAATTATATATAGAAAATATAAAATATTGGCTGGATACAGAGCAACAGGAATATGCAGTAGAATTCTTGCAAGAGTAAAATTTGTTTCAAATACTTTGGAGATGTTTTGTTATTACCTGAAAATTTGGAAAAGATATAGACCATGTTGAGAGAGGATATACACAATTGTCCAGTAATTCTCAGTTAGAGTGTTTCTTCAATGTAAGAAATCCTTGCCATACGTATCTGCAGACAACTCAATCTTGCTTTTAACAGCATTGTTTGTAAACCAAGAAACCTAGAAATAGCTCATAAATTCATCAACAATAGAAGGGATAAGCAATAGAAATGAGTTTTAGCTGTTTAGATCAGCATCAAAAAATCTCATAAACATTGTTCAAAGGGCAAGTTAGAGGAACATATGTTGTATGAATCCACTTAATATGAGCACAAAAACAGGCAAAACCAAGTAACACTTTGAAGATTATTTATTTATGTATGAGAAAATTACCAGTTGGTTAACAAAATTTATGGAGTAGTTAGCATAAAATGTGGGATCCTGGTTACCTATGATCTGGGAATAAGACAAATGCTAAAAAATGCATATATGCTATTTTCAATTGGCTGACACACATGTGAAAGTTCTATATTAAATGATGAAGACCAAAGAAGAACTGATGCATTTGAATTTTGGTGCTGGTGAAGAATATTGACTAGACCATGGTCTGGGAGAGGAATAAACACATTTTCCTGAGAAGCACAACTAGAATTCTCCTTAGAATTGAGGATGGCAAGACTTCATTTCATATGCTTTGGACATATTGTTAGGAGCGGCAAGCCTCTGGAGAAGGACACATGCTCGGTAAAGCAGAAGGTTGGTGAAAAAGAGGAAGACCCTCAATGTGATGGGCTGACACAGTGGCTGCAGCCAGGGGCTTCGCCTTAACAGCTGTGATGATAACATACAATTGGACCATGTTTCATTCAGTTGTACTTGGGCTGGTCCTGAGTTAGAACTGACAGATTGTACCCAAAACATTAACATTAACAACAACATTGGGGGAGGACACAAAAATAACTTGAAACCAAGTAACTGGATTTAATCTCTATTTTATGGTGAAAAGTGATATGTAAGTATTCATTTTTTGATTACTAGCTGGCTTTAGATAGTCATACACACTTCTTTGAGTTTATGAAATGTTTTTAAATAAAAATAAGTACGCTTTAAAGAAAAAAAGTAGAAAAGCAAAATTGCAATACCAATTTCTAGACTAGATTATCTTCTCAGTTTGATAACATAAACCAGATAGTAATTTCTCACTAGAGAGGTATCTGCTTAAAAGGTGAGTGGGAAATTAATTACATATAAAAATATATACATTCTATTATGATTAGCTATCAATGTAGTCAATATCATATTTTGCTCTGAGTAGAACCCTTTCTAAAATATGGTTAAGCTGAGTTTACTAGCTCTGATGGTGTCGTGGGCCATGCATGGAGATGCATAATCAAAAAGGCAGCAGTTTGAAACCACTAGCAGTACCATGGGAGAAAGATGAGGCTTTCTACTCTCCTAAATGTTTATACTCTTGGAAACCCATGGGGGGAGTTCTCCTCTGTCCTATAGTTCTCCACTGTGAGGGGGAAAGGACTCTATGAAAGTTTTTTTTTTTTCAAATACTCTTATTAGAAACATTACATCTTATATGATGCTTGAGGTTGCTTCTAATGTTGAGGATTTAATCTTTTGGATTCACATGTTAAAGAGTTAAAAAGCATCAAGTTAACTCACAGGCCTCTCTTCTGGCATCATTGGGAAATTCACCAAGGAAGGAAAAGTAGGATCATCATCAAAAATAAAAAGCCTGGATTACTCTTTATAGTACATTAAATTGAACTGCCCACTTTGAGCCACCCTGCTGTTGTAGATATTAGTTACACTGTTGGAGAGTATGCACAGTTATAGACATCCTCTTGCATTTCTGATAGCAGTGTTACTTGTCAAAACCTTTCCAGAGTAGAACATTCGGCAGTAGGAATTTATTTGATGTTGTTGCTGTTGTTAGGTGCCCTTGAGCCCATTCTGACTAAAAGTGACCCGATTGGTGTACAACAGAATGAAAAACTGCTCAATTCTGTGCCACCCTCATAACTGTTAGGTTTGGGCCCATCAGCACAGCCACCAAGTCAATCCTTGTTGTCCAGGGTCTTCCTCTTTTTGCTTCCCTTCTAATCTGACAAGCATGACGGTCTTCTCTAGGGACTGGTCTCTCCTGATACCATATCCCGAGTATGTGAGAAGGAGCCTTGCCACCCTTGCTTCCGAGGAGCATTCTGGTTGTACTTCTTCTAACATAGAGTTGTTTGCTCTTTCCTCTCTGCGCTCAATATTCTTCCTCAATACCCAACTCAAAGGCATTGATTATTCTTCAGTCTCCCTTATTCAATATCGCCATGGCTTGGGTAAGGGTCACCTTAGTCCTGGAAGTAATGTCCTTGCATTTCAACACTGACAAGTGGTCTTGTGCTGCAGATTGCCCAGTGTGCTATGTATGCATGCATCACTGGAGCTCCGGCCTGCTGCTGCTTCCTCGAGCATTGATGGGGGATCCAAGCAAAGTGAAATCCTTGACAACTTCAGTCTTTTTCAATTGGATGTTACAGATTTGCATGTCGTCTTATTAAATGTTTATAAAAACTGTATTCGTTTTATAGCCTTAATTTTGGGGGGTGGGGTATCAAAATAAAATGAACTTCTTCTAAGATCAAAACCAGTGAGAAATCAGTGACAGATATGAGTTGAGGAAAAGAGGGAATGGTGAGCATTTGTAGGCAAATCTACAGCCTAAAGGGATCAGAAGAAATGCAGAACTGGTTAAAAGCAAAAACAAAGAAACAAAAAGGATAAGATAAGAAGTATTTTAAAAAATTATTTAAGCATATTCTAAGTATGAAAACATGGCCATGTCCAAGGAAATTTGTGAGATACCTAGAGTATTGGGTTCTTACATAATTCACTGTCTAGAATTTATTGCAAGTAAAGATATGGCTATTTCAGAAATAATTGTAAAAGCAAAACAAATATAACTGTGGTCAGAGGAATGGTTCAGTAAATTATGGAATATTGATTTATTAAATATTATGTCACCAGAAGATTTGAAAGTCTAAAGACTAAAAGTGTAAGAAAAATTTTATAAAGTTGTTCATTGAGAATGTAAAGAATAAAAGTCTAGAACAATATTTCCCAAAGTGATGATATTGCCTCCTGGGGGAGGGGAGGGTCACTGCAGTGATCTGGAGGGACTGCAAAAACAGGCACCCCTACTTTATCCTGGATTTCAGTCTATAGTACAAAAGTTTTTCATTGCCAGTGAGGTGCTGAGTAATTTTTTTTCCTAGAAAGGGGAAGCAGGCCAAATAAATTTAGGAACCTATGGTATGGAGCAGAAGGACTGACATTTTGTGAAAAATATAACTGATAAAAATGCAGGCAATTCAGACATGAAATCTAAGTGGGAGTTACAAATAATTTTCCTATATAATTTTGTTTTACTGTTGCATTTTTTACCCAATTATAGAAGGAATACACAGGCCATAGCTACTAAATATAGGATGGGAAGATTGGAAGTCAAATTAAGTCATTATGTTTAATTTTCATAATTAAATGATAGGTGTTTTTGAGCAGGAGAAAGTTGTGGTTGTCTATTCACGTAAAAGGTTACAGTCTCAGAACCCCCAAGGCAATTCTACTCAGTCCTGCCGGGTTGTTAGGAGTTGGAAGCGACTCAATGGCAGTGAGTTTGGTTTGGGATTGGCTTCGTGATTTTGAAGAATGCTTAAAATAATACAAATACTAGAGAAGAGGAAATACAAGAGGGCAAAGGAAATGCCAAATTGTATACATTCAAAATGGTAAAGTCTTATCTAGCTTTATCAGATCATTCTTCACCCTCAGAAAGCAGTTTTGCCAAGTCTGACAGCTTAGAAACAGCTCAGTGGGAAGCCAGTACAGTACTTAAAAACAAAACAAAAACCCAACTCTCTGCATTCTTATCGCTGGTGGTGTATCAGAAATGGGAGGCATAGCACTTCTGTGTAGCCCACCTGTAGATGAATGAGTAACCAGGTGTCTTTGACGCTTTGGTCGGCTTGCATGTGCACCACTGCCTTGAATCTCAAAAATGAATCCAATTCTTTTGGGCGTCATGCTCCCTCTCACAGCCCTGCATTTGTATGTCTCAGTATCCAAGGAGCACTTTCTTCCCTAAGACCTTCCACCACAGGAGTCCCTAGAGAGATGTGTTTAGACTGGAATAGAAAAGACCCTCTCCTCCTCCCTCGCCCAGTTTCTTCTTTCTTTACAAAGCATAAAGTTTAAGTTATAAGGAAGAACAAATTTAATTATACATAGTAATCTAAGGTTAAGATAAATTGTGATAAGAGTTAAGGATGAGTGAGTACAGTGATTTTTAGTAATAAAGTAATTACTTTTACTCAGTAGGTTGTCAATCTTTGTTCATTAAAAATACTGACTAATGTGAGTTGTATAAAATTCATAAATAATAACTTCTTTTATTTTGAAGTGTTTTTGTCCTATTAATGCAATTGCCTTAAATATAATTCGCTGACATGAATATTACTGTTTTTGTTATTTCCAATGCCATACCCCCCCCACCCCCCACCCTGGTCTTTTCAATCTTTATGATCTTTATATAGCAACTAACACAGAGTTTGGTCTCTGTGTCATGTGATAATTTCTATCTTTAACAATTCAGTTTAGCCAGGACCACCAGAAAAGTATGTTCCAAATCTGTCTGAAGTGGCAGAGACCAAGGCCAGAGGCACCAGAGGCTGGGGCACAGAGGTTCAGAGGGTTGAGGCTACGGGCGCCTTCTCTTCCTCTGCACGGAGAGGATGAAGCCATGTGGCAGCTACACGCAAGCTAGCTTTCTAGTCCACAGAGGCAGCAGCTGGGGGACCACATGGCTGGGAGCCTGAGGACCAGAGAGAGACTTGGTCGCTGACTGAGGACAGGTGTTGTGGTAGACCAATGACTATCCTTACTGTTTACTGATTCTGACTTGGGGTAATCTATTAATTTCCCTAATAAACCACCGTAATTGTGAGGAAGAAATCCACATCCATAATTCATTTCAATATGTTCACTTTTACTGTATTTCTAATTTTCTTTTTGTTTTAAGGATCATTTTATTGGGGGCTCTTACAGCTCTTATAACAATCCATACATCAATTGTATCGAGCACTTTGGTACATATACTGCCATCATCATTTTCTAAACATTTACTTTCTATTTGAGCCCCTTGATATCAGCCCCACTCCCCCCTCATTGTGATCCTTGATAAATTAGAAATTATTATTATTTTCATATCTTATACCAACTGCTGTGTCCCTTCACCCACATTTCTGTTGTTCATCCCCCTGAGGGTGGGGGTGAGGTTATGCATAAATCATTGCAATGGGTTCCCCCTTCCTCCTCTCTTCTCCCCACCTTCCCCCTACCCTCCTTCTATCACTACTCCCATTTCTGTTCCTGAGGATTTTATCTGACCTCAATTCTGTGCATCATGAGCTCTTCTGTGTACCCCTGTACATGATTTGGTCTAGCCAGAACGGAAAGGCAGGCCTGGGGTCATGATAGAGGCGGATGTCTAATTTTTCAAATCTATTTCTTCATCCTATTTTGTATTTTCTTCTTCGTAGTCATTTCTTGGCTCCTTTTCTCATCTTCTGTCTGTTATTCTTGTTAGGGGCCAGGTGAGTGTTTTCCTCACTCCCAGCGACCCAGGGTGCCACAGAATGAACCCCTGGTGGTCCTGTGCCATCTTCACCGTGGTCGCGATGTTTGAGCCCATCCCTTGCTTCAGTCACTGTGTCCCTGCAGCTCCCGAGAGGGCCTTCTCCCTTACCGTCCCTCCACTTTATCAAACATGATGCCCTTTGCCTGCACCAGTCCCTGCCGATAGCATGTCCAAAGGGGAGATTGCATCTCCACAGCCTGTTCCTAAGGGACTTTCTGGCTGTCCTTATTGTAAGAAAAAGGTGCTGGTTCTTCCGGAAGATCATCGAAAATACAACATAGTCCACCAACACTGAACCGCAAAGGCACCAATTATTCTTCTGTCTTTTGTCGTTCCTTTTTCATGCATAGGCCGTGACTGCAAACACCATAGGTGAGCCAGGTGCAGCTCAGTCTTCAAATTGACATCTACTTGTGCTTGTCACAAGTATAGACATCATACATATTTTTCTTCATAAATATATGCTATGTACATCTGTAGGTGCCTATCGCCACATAAGCGTCTCTGTGAAGCTTTCCTAACGCCCGAATTCCCTCTGAAGTTAATTTGTGTCCATATTATGAATTTTGCCTGCTATTTCATTACTGGATTCCCCACCCCCCTGCTGCCCTAGTGGTTTGTACAGTGTACTGTACTGTTAGGGCTTTTAAAAACTGTCTCCCAGTGGCTCATCTCCCGGAGAAAACTCAACATGTAAAGCTTTCATTCCAAAATTATTTTAAGCATTTGGCATCTTCCACATTATGCTAATATAGGAAATATTAGTGCCCAAACCAGTCGGTGTCTTGGCATAGTTTGCTGTCCCGAAGTGTGTGTCTCATTGCATTTCATCACCTCCAAAAGAGCTAGATCTCATGAACAGCGCTGCGATGAACCCAGGTGTGCGTATACCTGTTCCTGCGATGACTTTTCATTAGGGTATGTTACTCAGCAGAGCTGTTGCTGGATCCTATAGAATTTCTATTCCCAGTTGATTGAGGTATCACCGTATCTCTGTCCACAGTGGTTTTACATCCTTACGGTTCATCGCAGCACTATTCTCAGTCACAAGAAGATGGAAACCCCCTAAACACCCATCAGTGAACAGCTGGATAAAGAAACTTCGGGGCGTCCACACAAGGGAGTGCAAGGCAGAGCTGAACAATAACGAGGAGGCCAGGAAGAACGTCACAGCCTGGACGGACCTGGAGACTACTCTGCCGAGGGGAATGAGTCCACCAAGAAAGGGCAAATATTGAATGCGACCACTCTGAGGGGAGAAATAAAGCACAAAGCTAAGGCTTGAATCCCGAAAGGAATAGACTTTAGAAGTTCCCGGTGCGAGCATTACAAGGGAGGGAAGCTAAGCAGGAGACTAGACAGCTGACAGATATTAACCTGGGAAAGGGGGCAGACAAGAGGGAGAAGAGAAATCAAAGTGGGTGGGAGTTGGGTAAGTTATTGTCTTGTATGTGTATATGTTTGTGTGAATGTAGATGTATGTGTACATATATATATGTGTGTAAATTATGCCACCAAATTATGTATCCAAAAATTTTTGCTTTGAATATAGGTAGTTTAAACTGTTGAATACAAAATTAATTATTTGACATGTAAAACCCTCATCCAATTCACAATAAAAGACATTTGCAAACTTTGTATACAGTATCCATTAGTAGTCAATCCCAATTTATCCCCTAACCCCTGGAAATTTCACATCTACTTTGTTTCTATTGAATTATCCAAGGCCAATATGCACTCAGGAGATACTGCAGATACTGAAGGAAATAAGATAAATATATTCCCTATTCTCATTTGGCAATTTTTTATCCTATGACTTCTTGTATGATGCCTGGAAGACATAAATTATCATATTAGTGTATGTATGTATCCAAACATGATACATGTTTGTGTAACATACCCAAAGGGACTTTAAAAAAGCTTGCATGAAAAGGGACTAAAAGATAATGGGATTTCCCGACAAACACTTTGAAGGCCATATGCACACATATATACATATATATGTGTGTAAATATGTATATATATGCATATGTATATTTGTATATAAATTATTTCACCAGATTACATACACAAAATATCTTTTGCTTTGAATATAAAGCTAATGTAAGCAGACTACTCACATTGCTTTCATTTTCTAGAACAGTGGTTCTGAAATTTTAGGGTGATAAATGTCATCTGCAGGGTTTGATAAAACCCCAATTTAAGGTGAAGCCAAGAATTCTCATTTCTAACAAGCTTTCAGTCGAAGCTGATGCAGCTGGTTTAGTAACAGACTATATCGTGAGAATCACAGTGTGTAAGTAATATTTTTAGTCACGATGTATATTTTGAGTGCTTTCACCATAGGAATTATGAGTGCTTCCTAATTCCTCCTCCTCCTGTCTTTTGGATGCTCATTGCACTTATAATTGTTCACTTGTGATGATAACCTTACCAACCTTCTAGTGTTGGAATCAGGGGTAGATCACCTAGTGAGCAAGATAAGTACAGGTTTACATAAAGATGTGCTGACCCTCATATGAAAGTATTCACTCTAGATTCGTAATTAAGCACAGATAAACTATACTTGCTACTTTCTACCTGCCTGGGATTGC
>NW_022103896.1:47102729-47133387 GCF_000313985.2 Echinops telfairi | reverse complement strand
ATGGCACCGCGCAAAGGTTGCAGTTCAGGGTGATATGAAATTCCTGACAGCCATTCTCTTGACATTTGTGCAGTGGCCATAACAAAGGAAAGGTTGCTCGTTTGCTGTAATAGAAATGGTTGAACTGCGAAGCATCTTCCCACTTAGAGAAGCTTTAGTGTTACTATCTAACATGATTAATAATTTATAAACAGAGCGTATGTAACTGGCAGTTATGATGCACAGCATTAACTTAGAAGTGGTCTTGTAGTTGAAGGGATGATAAAGAGTTTCTACATTTATTATGTTTCCTCTCACTTGATTTTAAGGGTATATTTAAACTTCAGCCAGTAAATTCAGGAGCCCTGAAAACCAATTAATGATTTAGTAAAAAAAAGTCTGTAGCAGACTATAATAGCCTGCCTTGTCTCTTTGAACACCAGCAAGGTATTTCTATGTGGAACTTTTCTTCTTGAGATTCATCCATATTTCAAACGAGATAGGTGAAATATAAACCCTTCATGAAGATGAAATGCTAGCAAGGCAAAGTCGGAGTCTTTGCATGATCTTACACTGACTATGAGAGTCAGAACTTGGCATTGATGCATTTTTCCAATGGAGCAATAAGGAAACAGAATAGTAACATTTACATGTTGTTGTTGTTGTTGTTAGATGCTGTCCAGTTGATTCCAAAACACAGTGACCCTAGAAACAAAAGAACAAACACTAGCTGGCCCTGCGACATCCTAACGGTCATTGTCAGGGTAGATAGAGCTCATCATAGCCACCGGGTCAATCCATCTCATTGAAGGTCTTTCTTTTTCATTGCCCTTCTACTTTATCAAGCATGATGTCCTTTGCGGGGACTGGTTCCTCCTGATAATACGTCCAAAATATGCAAGTCAAAACCTCACCATCCTTATTTCTAAGGAGCATTGTGGCTACGCTTCTTTCAAAACACATGGATATTTCTTCTTCTGGAAGTCCAGGGTACTTTCAAGACTCTACTTCAATACTATGCTTTAAATGTTTCAATTCTTCTACAGTCTTCCTAAGTCATTGTTCAACTTTCACATGCATAGAAGGTGATTGACAATACCACGGTCAGGGGTCAGGAGCAACTTTCTCTTGAAAGTGACTTCTGGTTTATATAACATTCAACACATTGTTAAACAGGTGTCTGAAAGAGTTTCAATTGTTCGAGGTCAAGTCTCAAGAATCAAATAAAAGTGAAATCTCAAAAATGTGTCAAGTATCTTTGAGTATAACCCATGGGTTCAGAAATTCAACCCATTGGGATAACTGCAGGTACTTTTGAACTTGGGATTGAAAAAGCTAGGTATTCTTGTGCTTACATGGAAAAATTCTATATTTTTAAACATGATTCAGTGAGTAGGGGTTGGAAATGATCCCAAATCCAATTTTAGGGGAAGAGAAATAAAGTTAAAATCTGGCCAGAGTACATTTAAATGTTTTTGTTTTTTTTAGGATAGACATAAACCCTCAGAAGCCTGTCCATTCAAAAGGATGAACATATCATAGGTGAAGAACAACACTCACTGAATGAGTTCCAGCGATAACAGTTGTCCCTGCACGGTCACCCTCTATTTCTGGCTCGGCATGGAAGATAGAAGTAAGCAGCTCCTTGTTTGAAGCAACTCTCTTGACCAAGTTTGTTTTCAGACTTATGTATCTCCTGCTTCCCTTTATTGGTATCACTGTCAAGATAGCATCACACACACTTTATCATTGTGCGTCTAGTCATTTGCTCTTAGTTTTGCCTGGGGGAGAGGAAAAACAAAACAAAATATTGAAGTGCATGGTTGAAAAGTTGGACTTCTTTGAGCAGCGTCTCCTTTAATTTGGGTGCAAACACTTTAGCCAGGGCTAACTGTGGCCACTTACTTATAACCCTCAAAATTAAGTGTTTTAATTGCTCCCACAGTGGTCTAATTACAACTTCTATTAATTGCAGGTGCAATGGTTGCACCTGCAGCTGAGAGTGGGCCCAAGCTCCCCCACACAAGTTGCCTAAGCAAAGTCTTAGGGCCATTGACCTACAGCTCTGCCAATACTTGAAGCTGCCCCCTTTGATGTGAAAGACATTATTTGACAAACATAGCTACTGTTGACAGAACTTATTTTAATCTATCATTCTTTGTACTTTGTGCTACAGTGCATAATTTCAATACACTGGAAAAGAGTCAATGTGGGCATCTATATATATTTTTTTCTTCAATGGAACAAACTCTTTGTTAAACAGTGTTTGAAAAGAACAGATGCCTCTCTGGCTGTATGTCTCAAAGCTGCCTATTACTCCTCTTGGAAGCAAAGCCTCATTTCTGTGACAAGAGGATAAAGCAATAGTGAAAAGGCTTTGTTTTGTGACGAAAGCCATGATTTGGGCACCAGCTATCTTGGGCAAGTTTTCATTGTTTCTGTGTATTTATATAAAACTTAGCAAATGAAAACAAGACTTATGGGATTGTATAGGACCTGTTTACCAGATATAATATTTTTGGCTGTAAGCTCATTTTTAGTAGGCCAGCTATATTTTCTATTTCTATTTAGTACCGTTGGTAAAAAGCACACAATCTTTCACATATTATAGACTTCACAAACACATTAATATATATATATATAATATATATATGTGTATATATATACATAATAAATTAAAGCTATTGAAGTGACATGGTCAATGGGTCATTTATATGTTTTTTAACCAAATAGATTTTGTGCCTTTTCCTCTTTATCTGTCTCCTCAGCATGCCTTTCCTGGAAAAGAACTAATCCACAATCCTCATTTCCCGCCACTATTCTGTTCCTCCTGAGGTTGATGAAATATGTGGGTTGGAATTGATATGGAAGCTGTAGCTTTTATGATGACTCTTTTTGGTCAGTGAGATCATGCGCCATCATTGGAAGGGGTGTGACATGGCGTCAAAGGGAAACAGATAGTAGATGGGACTATGGAGGAGGCAGCCAGGTGAGAAGTCAAGATGTAGCCTAATTGCTAGCTGGCACTTCCTTTTGGGCCCTTGTACCTATCTTATAACCAATGAAGTTTGTGTTAACAAACTCAAAAGGATGGTATTTCCCAGTTGTTTGACTTTGATCTTCTTACATAACCAGAATTTCACCAAACAACACCTCCCACCCTCCACACTTGTCTGGATAGGACTGGTCATGTTAAGACCTAGATTGAATTCCTACTTCTTGGTGGATCACCAATTAATCAACAAAGGAACTTGATTTAGGCCTGAGATTAGAGGTCAATCATCAGGAATCACATCTATAATTTTACTAGATAGTCATTTTTAAAGCTTTGTTATATTGATACATGCCATTCTTAGAACTATCTTTAATATTGGAAATGTTGCTATTGGTAGCTTCTTCAACAGACGTGTTAATAATATTTAAGGGGAATAACAGGAATGTTTGTGGTCTTAAGATTTCTGAAAAACTTTTAAGTAGTATGATTTCTATTGAATCATCTTAAGAGAAGTGAACATCCTCTTATACTACTAAGTTAAAATAATGACATGGATATAGCTGGTGCTTAATTTTTATTATACAAATTGTCTCCATTTATTTCCAGAAGTAATTTATTGCCCTTTTCATGATAAATATCTTCTCTCTTTCTAAAAGTCATATCACATATGTAACACTAATATTCATGTCTAAGCAATCCAGTCTATTAGCAGATGTAACCAGAGTCTGGGTGGGGTAGTAGCTTATGAGTTGGGATGCTAAAAGCAAGGTCAGCGCTTCAAGTCTAGCCACTTTGCCAGAGAAACTGCTCTCATGCAGAAGGAGAGCCTCAGAAACCCACAGGGACAGCTATCCTCTGCTCTCTGGGAACACTAGGAGTCAGAATGGACTCAGTGGTAGTGATTTTTGTGGTGAGTGAGCAGGTCTAATAAGATGCATTCAGTGGAGTGGTAGTCATTCTGGGTTTTAGTTCTGTGTTCCTGTGATTGGATGAGTAATTTTATCAAAGATATTTTTCTTCTATATGTACAGAAGAACTTCTCTGAAATGTTGCTTCTATATCTGTAAAACAGAAATACAAAGGCTGATCTTACTGAAAGGACATTAGGAGTTGTTGAAAGTCCTTATGTGCCTGTTGTAGTTCATTTGCATATATGTTCTGTTTGAAGACAGGTTGAGATATGACAGATGATCATTATTAGCATCTAAACCATGATTAAAATAGCGTTTCTTCCTCCAGTTATAGATCAATGGCTAATATTTAGCTTGCGATTCTTTGCCTAGGCAAAGACTTAATTGTGCTCCTTGTTTTCTGCTCATTTCAGAGAAAACCATTATGATATTTTAAAATGAAGGGGTTACTACACAAAGGGCAAGCATTCCCCCATATTTTTAACTCTAGATCTCTAGTATATAGTGGACAGTGGTGCTCTGCCTCAATTCCTATTTAGGACCAAGACACTCATTCTCTCAGCTGTTTGGAGTGTTGGCTGCCTGGCTGAGTCCCTACCATTCTCTCTCTGGGGCAAGACATCTTCAGTAAGTGTGTGATGCAGGGGTGAAATGATCAATCTCAGTTGCTTCAATACAGGGCAACCGTGAAGCCTTACTCCAAGTCCAGGATTCCTCTTGGGATTGGGTGCAACATTTACTATGGCTGCTTTCAATTTCTGGCTACAACGAACTATTTTTTCACTTTAACTTCACCCCCCTCTCCAAGCCCATTTCCCTCACTCTTTTATCAGTTGAGGTAGTTAGTTTATTGTGCCGACCTGGCCGATAAACACATGTGGGGTTAATTGAAGGGCAGTGAGATAAATGGCTCAGTGAGCCTCACCTTTCTAGTTCTCGGGTCTCTTGCTTTCTAATGGTCGGACCAGGGTGCAGCTGCCTTAGCCAGTTCCCTGCTTCAGCTGGCAAGGGTCACTTCCTGCAAGACATCCCCAAGGAGAAGCCAAATGGACCTACCCCGATGCAGCCCTGGGTGCTGGAGCAGCCGTGTGGAGACTCCTGCCAGCACTGAGATGCTTACACATTCACTGATTCCGCTTTCCGCCTGCAGTCAGCATCAATCACTTCGTCTGTTTTGTAAGATGAAGGAGGACTTTGTGGATTGGTGTTGGACATATGGGTTAATGGGACATATGGATTAATTGGGACATATGGGTTAACGGATTTGTGGGTTTGGGCAGCACTGGGTTGGGATGTTTTCTTGATGTGCACTTACCCTTTATATAAAACTCTCTATTATACATGAGTTTCTGTGGATTTGTTTCTCTAAAGTACCCAGACTAACACATCAGTTCTGAGAATATTCCCCAGTAAAATACTTGCACTCAAAACTCCATCACTGAGGCCATTTCTCAGGAAACCTAACAGCAGACTGTGTAGAAATTCAATGTCCAAGACAGCATTGGTTCTAGCCAATAGATGTTTCCTATAATTCTCATTCACTTTTGCAGACACTGCTCTTTGACTCCGTGTGTGTGTTTTCGTGTTTTCCTCTCTTGGTTTCCTTTCTTTCTCTTTTTTTTAATAAGCCCGTACATTAAGGCTCTGCAGATGGACCATTTTAGTAGAACTTCTGTTAATATATTTCTAAATCTAAGCCAAGCACCGAATACTAATTCTATGAGGCTATTGCTGGGCCAGGAGATTATCACTCAGAACAGACTCAGAAACAGCATGTGTTGAGGGCAGAGGCGTTCAGGGAAGGCCATCTGAGTGAGCACACATTAAACCATCTGCAAGACTTCATGTCTCAGAATGAAAGCAACTGGGTGACGGCACTCTTTAAACACAGAGGGAAATGGTTCAAAAGGCAGGCGCCAAGAGTGATTTGTTTTGCACTTAGTAAATCCCTTACAAAGCAGGCAGATATAAGGATTGATCTCCTGGAAGGTTTGCCCCTCTGTGAGGCATGCGTGGATATGTGTATAGCCCTGGGGGATTCTTCCATTTCCTGGGAAGATGAATAGTATAACCAAAGCCTGGCATTTACAAGTTTGGGGGAATCATTTGGGGTGTTATGCAGGGCAACCTCAGGGATATTACAGGGAGGAGATAAGGCAGAAATAACAGAAGGAAATGGATAGATGGCAGAATGAGTAACAGGAAAGGATCAGACCACATAGCTTTAAGCGACCTGGAACCTCTGATTCCATCACCACTCATTTGTTCATCTATTTGTTTGATATTTTCTGGTTGGGCCAACAATACTGGATATTCAGGCTGATATTCATTTTTAGAGCACATGTTGAAAGTATACAGATAACAAAATTGGACTAGTTCAACCTAACAGAACCCTTTATCTAAGTGCCTGATTTCTACAAATCTCTATCATCTCTCTAATAATAAGTTATAGATTGGGAAAACTGAAAAATTAATTTTATGACAATCTGTGGTGCCCTGGAAAGCTAGTTTTCTCACTTATTTGGCTTGGATTGAACAGCTAGTAAGGAAGAGAACTTGAGGAGACCAGATTGCTAAATTCTGTCCCTGTGGTGGCAGGCCAAGCAGGTTCAGGGAGTTAAAGGGGCAAGCTTTGCTTTGGGAATTTCTCACCTGTGAATGGACCAATCGGTGCACAAAACAACAACTGGAGTCTCCTAAAGTTAGGATATAGTCGTAACTCATTTTTTAATAGCTACTTCTTGGGCTTTGGGAGTCTTAGCAGCTTCACTGTTGTCCTTCATCGCTTTGTAGGTAATAGTTGTCAAAGCAGTAGAAGCTCTGGAAAGCTTAGCCTATGTGCCTGTACCATGTTAAATAATGGACCTACGGTGGTAAGTCAGACAGTTAAGATTCCTATTGTCAAAAGTGCCGATACACTAATGGTCCAGGTGAATAAGACCATGAATCAGTGCAGGACAATATGCACACTTGTCAGAGTTAGCTGGTTCTTACCAAACTACCTGGCCTGCAGAAGCTTGTGAGTTTCATAATAGATGTATTCCCTCTTAGGGCAGTGCCAATTGTCCATTTGAATGTTGCCCTTGAATTGCACAGTAGTAGTTGGGAGAATACCTCCAGCAATATTCTAAGACTAAGGTAAAGTAAATACTATGGAGCTGTAAAAAGAATTATAGAAACATCATTGACTTTGACACTTTAAGTACCAATTTTTAAAACTTAGATTGAAATGTGTTCTGTGTAAGAGCTAATTAATTTATTCTATTCATCATCTGCCTATCACTTATCCTTACATGTAGGAAGGCTTGTATAAAAGTGGCTTATAGATTTATAAAGTTTTTTAAATTTAATATTGTATATTATGAGTTTTAGAATAAAATCTCTGGGGAGCCTTGGTTTATAAGCTTTTGAGTTACATGAGACAGTGCATGCTACTTAAGTAGTCAATTTGAATTCTTTGATGAAGATGATTTTTGACTTTGATGGCTTGACATATAAATAGGAGGAGGTATTATTATTAATACTTTCCCCATAAGGCTCTTTCTATCTGGTTATGTTCAATAACGTTCTATGAAAATAGCCCATCTTAAGAGTTCTGTGGAGGGAGCTGAAAGAAAGAGAAGACTGGTGAGATCATTAGATGCCAAACTAAATCACAGATCTTCTTTGGTAATCAGTTCCGACTCTAAAATGGATCATCGTATCAAGAGATATGAACGGCACATCAGGCAACTGGGATTCTAACATTGGCTCCTCAATTTAACTGTTGAACAGGGGAGTGACTTCGGATACATACATTTTGTTGTTTAATCAATGTTATTTTGGGGATGTAAAGTGCACTTGGGATTTTTAACTAACTCCTGAAAGACTAAAGGTCATCTTGAGTGCATATAGACTCTATTTATATTGTGATACTGTTGCTTAGATTTTAAGTATTTCTGGAACATAGCTAGCAAATAGTCAGTACAAGGAAACTTAAGAGAAAAATGAACTTGAATTGGGAACTAAGAGTGCACTTCCTGAAAAACCCTTACAAAAGCTGTTATTAGAATTTGAATTCCCCTAAAGTAACCTCTTGATCTTTTAATGTGTATGATTTGAACCAGTGTATTTGAATGAATTAGAATTTTCAGCTGAAGCAACAGTGACAATAAAATGAATTATCTCTTATAAGTACTGTCGGTCATTTTTGCTATATATAGAGAGGCTTAGAACTTTGAGTCAGATAACGTTGACTTTGAACCCTATGAATTTTGTGTTCAGTAACTATAAGGCTAGATCACACAAATAGTTATACCATTAAGTACAGCATACTTACCTGGATTTCCTATTATTTTATCTAAAAAGTGTCTCAAATGCCAGTTTCAGGTAAGGATAGTATAATTCAGTGATTACAAGCATGGGGTTTGTTTGAGACACATGAACAGCTCAAGCAGGGCTCCACCACTGAATGACCCCTTGGAAATGATTTAACTGTTTCTTTATGAAAATAAAATAAGCATATCCACATCATAGAGGTGCCGGTGGGATTGAATGAGTTATCTATATCTACATAGAGCTTGGCAAAGCACACAAAACGTCCTATCTGCCAACTGAACTTGTACTATTTGCCAAATGCCAAATCATTCTTTTTATCAAAACATGAAGGAGTTCTTCCACTTAGCGTTTTATAAAGACCACAAAAAGATTCTTTGATGATGCAATGACATGTGTGGATATTTTACTTACTATATAAATTTAGTTAGATAATCTGAATAGATATCCCAATGCATTCCTGTTGTTGGTATCGTTTTTTTGACAAGGAGTCTCGCGTTGTTTCTTATGAGTCTGAGCTCATTCCTTTTTCAGGAATCCTAGGTCTGTTTCTACATCCTGCATTTCCCAGTTCTGCTTCGCTCTGGCTTATGTCAGACTGATTGCTTCCTGGTGTCAGTGCTGATCTGCTAACTGCATGGAGGTCTCAGACTTAATGCTCTAAGTTTACATTTCAAAAGAATGATCTCTGCTACAAACACATACAGTTCATCAACTGATTTCCCAGCTATTGACTTTAACCAAAGTCTTAGTGTCCCAGGGATGAATAAAGCATGATCAGTTAAAGCTTCCCTTTTCTGGATTTGTCTTTTCTTTCTTTTTTGTTATTTAATCATTTTATTAGGGGCGCATACAACTCTTATCACAATCCATACATACATCAATTGTGTAAAGCACATTTGTACATTCATTGCCCTCATCATTCTCAAAATATTTGCTCTCCACCTAAGCCCTTGGCATCAGCTCCTCATTTTTCCCCTCCCTCCCTGCCCTCCTCCTTCATGAGCCCATGATAATTTATAAATTATTATTTTGTCATATCTTTCCCTGTCTGAGGTCTCCCTTCACTGGGTTTGTCTTTTCTCTGGGCATTTATTAAATTAGTACTATGTGCTAAGTACTGTGCTAATGCCTGGGGATTCGATGTTAAACCTGACACAGTCCTCAGATGAGTCCTTTGATGGAGAGAGATAAGTAAAGAGGTCATTGAAATACAGGGTCCCTGATGGCTCTGTGGGTTGAACATTGGTCTGCTAACCACAGGTCTATGGTTCAAACCCATCAGATCACCACCTTGGAATCCCTCTACAGGGTCATTGTGAGACAGAATTGACTCTGTGGCAGTGGGGTTTGCTTTGGTTTTACTTTTGTATACCCCAACCCAATTTTTTTAAAAACCTGCGAACAAGTCAATTTCAACTCGTAGTGACCCTACCGGACAGGGTATAACTGCGCCAGTGGGTTCCTGAGACTACAACTCTCTACAGGAGTAGGAAGCTTCCTCTTTCTCTCTTGGGGAACTTGGTAGTTTGGAATTGCTGGCCTTTAGGTTTGCACCACAATGTGCAACCCGCTATATCACCAGGGCTCCTGCTTTTGTAAGTAGGATGCAATGATTTTCTTTTTCCAATCCAGGGTCAGAGTCCCGGGCTGGTTCTTTGGCTGAATCTCTGCAGTGGGCTTGGCTCTCTCTGTTGAAGAACAACTATTGAAGTGCATCCTGATCGGAGTTCCCCTCTGGAGCCAATCAGAACAACGGACATTGAAGATTCATGGAAACAATTAGTCTAGTGGACTAATAGTCCACACAAACCACAGCCTCTACAATCCTGAGACCAGAAGAACTAGCTGGGGTCAAGCTACCACTGCTCAAGGTTGTGAACATGATCATATCATAGTTCCCTGGACTAAGTGAGAGAAACATGTACAACCAAACTGAGAACCACAGAATAGACCAGGCATACTAATCAGATAAAGGATGAGGGCACACTCAAAGCCATGGGCCTGCATCACCTTTCACGCTTGGAGCCGCACTTACCACTGTCGAGGACAGAGCAGTGCAAAGGGGAACAATACTACTAAGGGGGTATGCGCTCCGCCAAATAATACCATTTGAGATTTTTAAAAAGGAGCAGCGTTGGCTGAAGGGCAAAGTGTCAAAGGCAGAAAGGACGAGGAAAGGAGGAAGAGAGAGGAAACGCAGGGAGGAAATGGGACAGGCGATGCTACGTTGGATTGTAATGAGGGTCCTGAATCCATATGTTGGATGGAATTTGCTAATTGCTGGATGGAAAACTAATTTGTTCTGTGAACCTTACCTAATTCACAATATTATAAATGTCTCCAAAGTGTGTGTTCCTGTGCTCCTGCGCGCGCGCACACGTGTGCATGTGTGTGTGTGTGAGAGAGAGAGAGAGACAATGACTGTCCTCAATCTAATTGCGCCTGACTGATGATAAATGGCCATAAAAACATTTGCTTTCCGTTGCTCACAGAAAATGATAACAGACTGTATGCTTGTAGACATGCACAGATGGAGGAGAAAGACCAAAAAACATAGGGGCTTCAGATGACTTGAGAAAATTTTTAGGAAATTCAACTTTTTTTTCTTTTAGAGTAGGGGCTGAATTATAATTACTGGAGCGATGACTCTTCTTGGGACTTTCTCAAGACTTGATTTTGTATTCTAAGGTAGCGTGAATTCTTTCCAATGGTGTCTCTGAGAGGTGAATCGTGGTGTTACAACGATGAGAATGAATCCCAGCTTCGCTCATCTCGAGCCTCAAACAGGAACACGGAACCTAAGGCTGGCGGCGGGTTGGGCGCCTTTGGTGGTCGCTGACCTGCGAGGCTGGCGGGTGTGCGCTGAGCCCCAGCCGGGCCTCCTCGTGCCCCTGGGCCCCGCACCCCCAATGCTGTGCGGGTGCTGAGCCCTCACTGGCCAGGACGATGGTGAAGTATTTCCTGGGTCAGAATGAGCTCCAGAGTTCCTGGGACCAAGTGTTCGCCGCCTTCTGGCAGCGGTACCGAACCCCTACAGCAAGCATGTCCTGACAAAAGACATAGTGACCCCTGACCAGAAGCTCCTGTCCAGGCGACTCCTGACCAAGACCAACAGGTTGCCCCGCTGGGCCGAGCATCTGTTTCCTGCCAGTGTCGCTCACTCAGTGTCCATCCTGGAGGACTCCGTTGTGGACCCACAGAATCAGACCATGACCACCCTGGAACATCAACCAGGCCCGGCTCATGGGGGAGGAGCGCTGTGTTTACCGTGAATGCCCACAACAGTGGCTGGACCGAAATCCACCGGGAAGCCTGGGTCTCCTCCAACTTGTTTGGTGTCTTCCGGGCTATCCAGGAACTTGGTCTGGCCCTGTTTAAACGCAAGGTGACCGAGACGATGAAGGGCTTGGAGTACATCCTGGCCAAGCTGCAAGGGGAGGCCCCTTCTAAGACGCTTGTTGAAACCGCCAAGGAAGCCACAGAAAAGGCAAAGGAGACGGCACTGGCAGCTACCGAGAAGGTCAAGACCCTTGCCAGCAAGGCAGCCACCAAGCAGCAGCAGCAGCAGTTTGTGTAGCCAGCCCAGCCCCCTGTCCCCACCCTTGACCAGACCATCTGGTCCATTCCCCTGACCTGCCTGCAGTATGCTTTCTTAATTAAAAATCAACTTCCAGCCCCTATATACTGTCTGGGGGTGTTGGGGGTAGGTGGGTCCATTTGGCACTACAGGACATCAAGCACGCCACCTATGTGTGTGCCAGGCCTGCTTATTTCCCCCGTGGGCAGTTGAGGGACAGACAGAGGTGCAGACCTGCCCTCACAGGTCACAGTGGCCAGGAGGTGTTGTCATGGACACTAGACTGTAAGCTCCGCAGGAGCAGAGATCTGTTTGCTCTCTGATGTGTCCCAGGTACTGAAATAATACTTAGCACATAGTAGGCACTCAATAAATACTTGTTGAATTCAATTAAAAAAACACAAACACTATATCAAAAGGATATTCTAAAAAATAGTTCTGTATTAAAACAACAAGCATCAAACCACTTAAAAACATCAGTTGGAAAGTCTTAACATAAAGACTTTCTTTTTGCTTTTAAAAAAACGTTAATAATCGAGAGTGAACACATCTATTATATTCTTCCATAGTCCAATCCCGTCAAGCAGAATTGTGCAATTGCTACCACAATCAGTTTCTAAAGATTCTTTTTATCGCTGGACTTGACCTCATCTCCTTTTAACCCACCACACCACCACCACTGTCCTCCCCTCCCACGAAGCCCTTATTCTACTTGCTGTCCCTCTCGGTTCATCAATCCCGGGTTTCATTCACTGAAACACGGAAAAACATTTAACACAACTTCATGTGGGTGACCTCCAATGACATAACCTCTCTGAGATATGCCTTAATATGAACAAACAAAACAAAATACAGAAACTATTAAAAATCAGATCAGGTCCAGCAAGCATCAGAGAGGGGATCAACTGACAAATGTTAACTGTTCAAGTCAGATTTATGCCTTTGACCCTCTATACTCCTTTCTCCCATGCACTGTTCAGTAACTACTTTCTTCCCATCCCTGAATTGTGGATAGAGGGAGTTCACCGGAGGCTGATTTCCTGTGTAGTTCCCATCAATAAATCTTGGGCTCCATAGCCCTCTGCAAACCAGATTCTCACACTATAGCCTCTGATACTAATCCCTCCTTTGACTTTGGATTATATGTTTTACAATCCTTCTGTGACTGATGATGGTGTGCTTCTTCCATGTGGACTTAGTTGACATCTCACTTACATGGCTGTTTGTTTGGAGACAGCCTTTGAGACCACAGATGCTATTTTATCTGATAGCTGAGCACCGTTTGATTTCTTTGCCACATTTTGCTATAGCATCCATATCTTCTTAGCTCCCTTCCTGAGGGTGAGTGTGGCAGTTATATAATCTCCTGTCAACTTGAGGAAGGGGTGGAGTCTAGCCTGTCAATCAGGTCACAGCTTGATGGCCTTATTTGGAGGTGCAATGAAGAGAGAAAGAGAGAGAGAGAGAGAGAGAGCATATAATTGAGGATTTCTCAATTAAATTATATTAAATCTAGAACTCACGACATGTATTTGTCAACTATGTCTACAAAGCTGCGGAAAAAGCAGACGACACATAAAATGGGGTGGAAGAAGCTTTCTTGTTATTCCACAGTGGCCTCTGCATCTCCGAGTTCATACTGAGAAAGACAGCAATCAAGAAGGAAAATAGAAAGGCTTGCTTCGGATGAGTTGTCTTTTTTCTATTTTAGTTGGTGAAAGGGAGAGTCTGATCGGTTTGTACATGATCATTCCATGCCTGTTGTTCCATGTTGTTGAGTGGACTGGGACACCGATGTCTAGCGACCGTGTGCAGCCTCCCTGGTCCTGCGCTCTTCTCACCATGGTCAGCACGATGTTTGAGCCCATCGTTCCAGGCACTACATCCGGCCATCTCGTGGAGCGTCCCCCTCTTTCTGAATGACCGGGAGGCCAGGCATCCTTCCCATCTCTGGCCAGTCCTCACAACCGCAAGCGGAAAGCTTCACTTGAGATGGCATATGTGTTGGAGAAGGAGTTTTTGTTTTGTTTCAATTTAATTAAAAATGTGGCACCAAGATATGTAGCATTCCTTCCATTGGTTTTGGCGTGAAGAAACATTAGGAAGTAGAATAATGGGTTTGGGGTCCCCACTCTATCACTTCCCAACTGCGCTGCAACGGACAAGTAATTTGAACGTCGTAGGTCTGAGCTTCCCGCCATAAGGTAAAAGCAGTAATAGAAACCGAACAAAGGGCAGTTGGGACTGAAGGTGTAGAACACGAGAAGAGGAGCTGGGTGAGATGAAGCGGGTTTAATTTCTGGCCTCTAAATTTAAGTTTCCTCTGCTGAAACGGATACTAATATGTAACTCACCAAATTGTTGCGAGAATTAAATAGACAGTATATGTATATATGTAGCACAGGACTAGCAATAAATGGTTGCTACCGATCACATCAGTCTGACTGGGACCCAGAAGCAGTCTGTTAGTGAGAGTGTGGCCATCCTTTATCCGATGTGTTGTCAGGATACCAGCATGCTGATGGCACAAGGACACCTCAGTGTCTTCCAAGGGCAGCCAAGGCCTTCGTAATGTTAAGGAGCCATAGCGTGCAATGCAATACGGGATGGTACTACTGAAAGCCATGGCAGTGGGGAGCTAAGGCATCACTGTACGCTGTCAGCGTTTGTTTGAGCTTCCTCTGTAGGTTAGTCTTGTGTACTAAGATCAATTAAGACTAGATCAAGGCTATGCAATCCCTTATGACTTTTGAAGGAATTATGTACTTCTCCTATTTCCCGTTACCGTGCATGCTCATTTACTTAGCTTTAGGGCAATAGGAAGTAAAGTTCGTCATCATATACTTCTCGCCAAATAAATTTCAGTAGACTATAAATCAGGGAGCCCTGATGTCATAGTTCTTACGCACCGGGCTGCTAACTGGAAGGGCAACAGTTTGAAACTACCAGCTGCAACGTGGGAGAAAAACAAGGCTTCATACTCCTGGAAGAATTACAGTCTTGGAAACCCACCGGGAAGGTCTACTTTGCCCGACAGGGTTACTCTGAGTCAGAATTGACTTGATGGCAGGGATTCGAGTTATGAGCATCTTCGATGATGGAAGAAGTACTCTGGGATGTCAGTCGTGTCCCAAGTGACTCTGTGCTTCTAAGCAGAGAAGGAGACAGAGAGCGCTCATTCTTTTATTCACTTGAAAAACATTTGCTGTTTAATAGGCACCAAACCTTTTCTGGGAGCAGGGGGCCCAGCATGGAGAGTACAATCTCTACCCTCCATAGTTTATGCCTTAGAGGAGGAGACAGACAACAAAGAAGCAAGGAACACAGTGTTGCCGATAGCTTTCAATGTCATGGAGGAGAGGAAAGCAAGAGGAAGCACCCACAGCGGATACGGATTTGTCCTCCTCAAGAAATTCCAAGGGGGAGGACTGGCCATCCTCTCGATCTATATAACGGTGCAGAGCAGGGATGTGAGAATCGAGGGCCAGCAAGTGGTCCTACACATCCTAACAGCCGATCTTCCATTCCGAGTGGACACTACATCCCCGACCTGAAACGTGTACCAACTCTCTTGCCTGGGCTTCTGCCTTACGGCATAGTGTTACTCCTGTTAGAGGCAATGTTGTTCTAATGTCCCACTTGATCTTTTTCCGTCTGATGTCCTTCTCACTACCCTACCACTTGAAATCGTTTTGGGAGGCGAGCACACAGGCATACAGTGAAAAACATAAAACTTTTCTTTTTGACATTATACAATAACGAACCAAATAAAGGTTACTTTCTATCGTTTGAGAGAAAAGGGACTGAGGTATTGCGAATAATGGGAGAAACCTCAAATCTAAGTATAATGCAACATTTCAACATCTTTTCTCGCCAGCTCTTTATAAGAATTGCTAATAGATTCTTTTACTGATATGAATTATACTTCCTTTCTTTTTCTTTTCCTCTTCTCTCCATTAACAGTTCATAAGCAGTGAGGTCACCAAATTTGAGCTATTAAATCAAGGAAGAGTCCAGAAAGGATGGGGCAGTCCCACTCAGGATCATTCGAGTGTGAAATCATGAAGAGTTCATCTCTACCCCTAATTTATGACTGGCTTTCAGTAACATGGCTTATTGTATATTGTGCTTTCCTTTAACTGTCTGAATTTTATAAAGGTGATGCAATCTTTGGTACTAATTGCCGGTACCTGAAGAAAAAACTTTTTGCTATAAGAAACTGTCATCTTTTCATTTTTCCTAACTATACCTCATGCCCCATATTACATACACTCATAATACAGAATGAAAATGCCCACTGGAAACATTATGAAAATGTTCTACTAGAGTGGCATGCTGTATGTAGGAGTGAAAATTACATACACGCAACGTGACAATGATTTATGACAATGTGGCATTGGGTTTTGGATGGGCCAGAAAAGATTTGGTAACCCAACATCATTTCTAGAAAGTACAGATTTTGTAAATATTATTAAGATTTTTATCATGGCTATTTACTAGTTTGTTGAAAATACTTTCTCCTTTAAAAATATTAGAATTTTTTAGATAGCGGAAACCCTTCACAAATTGCCTTTTAGACTAAGAAAACATTCATTCTGTTGGCAAAATGTTGTGCCCTGCCAATATAAAATTCATGTTCTGTGACAACTGTTCTTCACTTACCTCCAAACAATATTGCATGTTTAATTTTCTTTTACAATTCCGTGCTTAGTTATGAAAACTTACAATATTCATTAATTTCATATGAAATACATGATCAGATATCTTTATTATTTATTTTCACGAAAAACAATTGTTGTTGTTAGATGCCATTAAGTTGGTTCTGACTCACAGTGAGCCTGTGGTCAACAGGACGAAGCACCGCCTGGTGCAGAGCAGTCACCACCATTCTTTTTTTTTTTGGGGGGGGGGTTTCCGATGCTATAAATCTTTTTTTTAATCATTTTATTAGGGGCTCATACAACTCTTATCACAATCGATACACACATCAATTGTGTAAAGTGCATTTGTACATTCATCGCCCTCATCATTCTCAAAACATTTCCTCTCCACTTAACACCCACCCCACCCCACCCTGGCATTAGGTCCTCATTTTCCCCCCTCCCTCCCCGCTCCCACCATTCTTATCATGTGGCTGCCACTGTGTCAGTGCATCCCGTGGAGGGTCTCTCTGTTTGGCTAAGCATGATGGTCTGCGCCAGGCCCTGGTCTTTCCTGATAACATGTCTCAAATCTTTGACATCTCTCCACTCTTACCTCTAAGGACCATTGTGGTTGTACAACTTCCAAGACAGATTTCTTTGTTCTTTTGGCAGTCCATGGTACCTTCAATATTCTTCACCAGCACCGTCATCCACACTGACTGTCTCGGCTTCGGTCTTCCTTATTCATTGTCTAACTTTCTCTTGCACGTGAGACAACTGAAAATATCATGGCTTGGAGCAGGGTTACCTTGGTTCTCAAAGTAGCATCCTTGATTTTCAACAGGTCTTGTGCAGCAGATTCACCTGAGGCAATGTGTCAGTTGGTCTCTTGACTACTGCTTCCGTGATCACCGATTGTGGCTTCAAGTCAGGTGACATCCTTAACAACTTCCATCTGCTCTCCATTTATCAGGATTTGACTTATTGGTCCAGTGGTCAACATTTTGGTGTTGTATGTGTTGAGTTTAATCTATCCTAAAGGCTGCAATCCTTGATCTGTCTGCCTCAGTAATTGCTTCCAATCTTCCTCAATTTCCGCAAGCAGGATTGTATCATCTGCATATCTCAGTTTGTAAAGAAGTCTTTTTTCAACCCTGATGCCATATTCTTCTTCATAGAATCCAGTTTTTCTAATGAGTCATTTGGCTGATAGATGAAATAAGTATGTTTAGAGGATACAAGCCTGCTGCACACCTTTCCTGATTTTGAACCATACAGTATGTCCTTCTGTGCACACAGCTGCCCCTTGGTTCATATACAAATTCCTCATGAGTACAATGAAGTATTCTGGAATTCCCATTCTTCTCCAGGCTATCCGTAGTTTTTTATGAACCACACCATCAAATGCCTTTGCAACATGAAAAATTAAAGGTACTCAATTTTTGTCTGGTGACACAAGTCAAATAAACTATTGTACATCACTATAATTAAAATGTTGTGTTAATATTTAGTCTGCTCCTAATCACAGACCACTGAATTGGAAAGGGGCTCAAGTCTGAGGATCTGAGTTCCCATAAACACAGACCCCTAATCACTATGTGGTCTTAAGCTAATTGATCCAAATGAATAGCTCTTGGTTCTTCCAAAAGAGCCTCAGTGGCTCTGTCAGTGAAGCGTTAGGCTGCTAACTGCAAGGTCAGTGGTTCAGCTACACCTGGGAGAAAGAAGAAACCTTGATGGTGTAGTGGTTACAAGTTTGGCTGCTAACTGCAAGGTCAGCAACTGGAAATGGCCAGCTGTTCTGTGGGAGAAAAAGAAGGCTTTCTACTTTCATAAAGAGTTAGAGTCTCAGAAAAGCACAAGGGCAGTTCTACCCTTTTCTACAGGGTCGCTTGGAGTCCGCCTGATGGCAGTGCGTTTGGTTTGGGATCTTCTCCCCAAAACATTTATTGTCTCAGGAATCCTCTATTGAAGTGTTTACCAAAGTGGGTACTGCCACCCCTGGGGGATGCAGGAATGATTCAGGAGGCTGCACTTTACCATGGTTTATGGGGTATAGTACAAACATTTCTAATTTCTAGGAGCACCGAGTA
Organism: Echinops telfairi; assembly: GCF_000313985.2. Classification (NCBI taxonomy): domain Eukaryota; kingdom Metazoa; phylum Chordata; class Mammalia; order Afrosoricida; family Tenrecidae; genus Echinops; species Echinops telfairi. The sequence goes on along the minus strand of NW_022103896.1, from coordinate 47,114,872 downwards.
ATTTTTTTTTCTTTTTGAAAAGGGGCTGGTTTGGAAACTCTTGCTTTATAGCAGCAGTTCTCAACCTGTGGGTCGCAACCCCTTTGGAAGTTGAACGACCCTTCACAGGGATCACCTGATTCATAACAGTAGCAAAATGACAGAAAATAGCAAAGAAAATAATTTTATGGTTGGGGGGTCACCACAACATGAGGAACTGTATGAAAGGGTCACAGTATTAGGAAGGTTGAGAACCCCTGCTCTATAGGGTCACTGTGGTTCAGAACAGATGATGGCAGTGGGTTTCGTATTGGGTTATATGTAGTAAAAATGCTTATCAACTATTAAAAAACCTGCTGCCACCCCCAGGGTCTTCTTCTGCCTCTATCATTTTATGCCAGTCATCTCTTCTCTCATCGTGGCTCCTCCGTCACCACATGAACACTTGTCTACCTTCTAGCCATTGACTTCCCTCCCTTTCTCTGTCCAACTCTTGTACCTATGAAAAAAAGTTTCTTTTAGAGTAAAAATTTGTCTTGATTTGTAAAATAGTGGTCTCATACAATATTTTCCCTTTTGTGATACACAGACAGCATGGTGTCTGTGTTAGTCCGGGTTGGCTGGAGAAACAAATACAGAGACGCTCATATGTGCGCAAGGGAGAGCTTTCTATCAAAGAGCAATTGAATATTGTGAAAGCATCCCAGTCCGGTGCAGATCAAGTCCATAAGTCAGCCCATATGCCCGACACTAGTCTACAAATTCCTCTTCAGACTCACTCAGTACAAGCAATGATGCCGAATGCAGGAAGATCACAGGCCGGTAGGTGAAATGTTTTGTGGATCCACTGGCAATGGAAGCATCTCAGCCCTGGAGAGGGTCTCCACGTGGCTTCTCAACACGGAGGTGAAGCAGAGAGTGTGGCCCTCCTCCAGGAAGAAAGAGAGGGAATTCCCAGAGTCTTCATAAGAGGGTCAAGTCTACCAGGAGGCATAATAAGGCTGTGACCCGATTGACAGGCTAAACTCCACCCCTTCACTCTATTTATCATGTTGACATGAAATCATGTAACTACCACAATGTCCTACAGGTTCATCCATGCCATGAAGCATTTTATGGATTCATCTTTACTCTTTATGATTGGGGCCCTAAAAGCTCATGAACAGCCATCTAAGAAACAATTATTAGTCTCTTTCTATTTAGAGGAAAGAGCAATGAAAATCAAACACACTTTGAAATTATTCACCAAATGAACTAACAATTCCCTGAGAGCAGAAAAATTAGATATTACCCGGCTATTCCTATCAACTGCTTTGAAAGGAATCATATTAGAAAGTCCTGACTAGAGTGAGAGGAAATTGGAGAACAAAACTCAAAACCACAAACTAAACCAGGTTTAGAGACTGGTAGAACCTTTGAGACTACGGCCTTTAGTCCCGCTTTCAGGAGAAGAGCACTAGTGAGGTCTACATACCTTAGAACAGTCAACCTTTGGAGATCAAAGAACAGCCGTTAACTCAGGGCAAAGCCCAGAAGAATCAGGAAAGGAAAACTGGAAACGGGAAACACCAGGAGGAAGTGTGATAAATTATGTCACACTGGGGGGATTGCAATGAATGAGAAGGGGGGAAAGGGTGTAAGAATTATTTAAATGCGGTACTGATGATCTTCTCTGTAAACCTTCATCCAATGCACAATTAAAAGTAAAAATGAAAACCTGTTGCTGGTGACCCAGGTTGACACTCTGGGACCACAGGGTCCACGGAAGCCCAATGCCACACCCTTCTCCCATGGAGCAGCGGGTGGCCTTGAGCCACTGCCCTTTTGGTTCGTAGCTGAAGGCTTAGGCACTGCCCCAGTGATGATGAAAAAGCTGTGAACATTACTTAAGAACAACTTGTTTATTATTTTGCCTGTACTGTACTCCAGTTCTGGTTCAGATATTGAGTCACTATGGTCATCCCACAGGTTACACCATCCTTCTGAATCATTGATTCATTTGGAAAAGGAAAATGCTCGATTTATTTGATAGCACAGAAAGTAGACAGTTCATCTACTACAGGGAGTCAATCAGAACCATAATTTTCTCTCTTGCAAGGAGTTCAATAGAAATTCATAAAAGGGAGATGTGATTATACAATTTGCTATAAAAAGTCATCTCCCTTCCTACTTATAATGTTCTACCAGTCACATCTTTACATGGTTTATGATGGTAACTGATAGAAAAGTTCCTGAAGAATGCTAAAATGCTGTCTTTTGTTATTTTCTGTAAAGTAATAGTACCCTCAAGTTTAATTACACATCCTTAGCCAATAAGAATTTTTAAGCATGCACTACAGATAATAAGTATAAATGCATACTATTTATGTAATTATAACTATTTACCTATGCATAAGTGATATACGTGTATATAATTATGTATATTTTGAAACATATAATTTATAAATTAGAAAATAATACAGTGAGTATGGGAATGATAAATTACAGCTCAGGGTGAAACATACATTTAGGTCATTCCCCAGTAGTGAAATGGAAGTAGAGCATATCTTAAGCAGTTGAGCCAATAACTTTAAATACTTGCATCTCTTCTTGCCATCTTTAGGTGGCCCTTGTCTCACCTTACTCTGGAGCTGATCACGAGGTGATGCCTGAACGAGTTAGAGTATTACCTCTGTAAATGTATACATTTCTCTTGTACTTGGAAAATATGTATTTAGTTTTCCAACCATTTTTTGGTGTGATTTTTAGGCACAACAAAATAATATAATCTTCCAGCCAATTTATCTGGACATCTTAAGCTGAAGTACATTGAAGTGTGCTTTAGAATCGAGCACAGACTCCACCCTGTCCCTGAGGATATCTTCTATAGCAGATTGGACACTTGACCTTTCCAGTCAAAAGACTGAGAGAGGAAGCAAAGGAGGGCTCAGTGACAACTGCATATGAAACAGAGTAAAAATAAATGCCTTTTTTTTGGTCCTAGACTGAAAAATATAAATGAGTGCTCCATTTTTTTTTTTTTTTTGCTCCATTACTTTTTGTACACAGATCCAAGTAGACTGAATTGTGGATCCTTTCCAAAAATTTGCCATCACATACCTTATGCAAAAAGTACTCTATGTTAGCAGACCCCAATATATATGTCATGTGCTATTAGGAAAAGGTATATTTTGTGATAAGCGACACATTTATTGTAAACATATGCAAATAAAACATGTGAACTAAAAAGAATGAGATAAAATATACGTAAAACAAGATTTAGTGTTTTTTTTTCTACCGTGGTGGATTGATTCTTGTACTCCACTTTAGAGAACATTTCTCTAGGGATGAAAGACCTGTTAATAGAAACTTACACTTTGTCTTCAGGCCAAGGAAGACAAATCTGAAAGGTTCAGTGAAAAGAAGTGACCACAATTGCTGACCATATTTAAGACTTTCCTTTGCCCTGCCTTCTTAGCAGCAATCACACTTAGATGTGAACTAAATCCTTTATTCTTTTGGTTTTGACCTTATCATTTGAATTCTCAAGCCCCCCAGCGGACTTTTATCATTACCTTGGATGTCAGCTGTGATTGACAAGTGCTCTTTTTAAGAGAGACCACTTTATCTTCACTGTGTCGTTGAGATGAAAAGCAGGTCCCCAAATCTATGAGCGAAGGGAGAGGGTCGTCTTACAGTTGTGGTTGTCCCTCTGGTCTTTAGGGGGAACAGTGGAAAGCACCATGGACTGCCAAAAGAACCAACAAATCTGTGTCGGAACAAGGACAGCCAGAATGTCCCTTAGACGCGAAAGTGGTGCGATTTCATCCCGCTTATTTGGGGCCTGTTATCAGGAGAAACCAGTCCCTAGAAAAAGGCAGCAAGCTTGGCAAAATACTGTCAAGGAGACCGATTGGCTCTGTGGGTGTAACAATAGGTGCAAACATAACCCCTGTGAGGAGGGTGCAGGACTCCTGGCAGGGCTTTGTAGGACCCCAAGCTATGAGTTGATGGTGTGCCACAGCAACAAACACTTACTCTAATTGATGACATGGATAACATAAACCACATTGAGTGATTATATGCAATATTTTGAAGCATAAACTGTGATAGTAACTGAACAAGTAGTACCGTTGCTGTCACATTCTTAATAGTAGTACATGCATGAACAGCATCTACAGACTTAAGTGCCATCCAGTAGAGTTTTATATTTAACCTACTAAATGATGCATTTATTTCCTTTCTTTTCTGTATAAATTTAATTTGTTATAGTAATGGCTATATTTACTAGAAGCAATAGTATTAATTCAAAAACTGGAAGTCATTTTCTTTATTCTGTTGCACAAATGAGCTATTGAACGCTTATGGCTTTTGGATAAGCATGGTCAAATGATAGTTGCATTTGGTATCCATTTTTTGGTATCCATTTTCTATTATTCTAATTTCTTCAAACACTTTTGTATGTGCAATCGACTCATTAAATCAGCCATTCCTTAAATGACATTAATTAACATGTATAAAATCTACCTTGAAAACTCATTTAATTTTACAAATTATACAACTCCATGATAGTATCCCTGGAGCTTCATCAAGTCTCTGAATTCTAAATAATTTTGAAGTGAAAAGGATTTTTAATTAAAAAAATAAAGAAAAAACACCTACGATTCTCATCATGATTGTATTTAGTAGTCAAACAACGCTTCACAGAATTTCAAGTTTCTCTTGTGGTTTCTCAGGAAGGGTTTTATCTATGCCGCTATACTGAGCACCAATTCAGTGCCAGGTACTCTGCTCAGACTGGTTGTTAGATAAGGTCTTTGTTCTTAAGGTAAGGGTACAATTAGAAGAAGATATTAAGGTACAAATCAATGTGAGTTGTCAATATGATAAGATAAAACTCATCAAAACTAGAAAAACTGTGGGATAGGAATGGAGAAAGGTGTTGAAGAGATGAGATCACCACATTTAGCTTGACCTCTATCCAGAGGGCAAAGAAACCTATCTGTTGGCATAAATTCCATAAACATCGCTATGGAATGCCATAGCCCATTTGGGAGAAGAGCTGTTAGTTCAGTACTGTTAATATATGGATTGTATAGAATACTGGCTGACTTGAATGGTGGAAGTAAGCTTTTATAATGAGGAATCATCTACCACAAAAGGTAAGAAAGATTTATCATTTCACAGGGAAACCTGGATCATAGCTGTGGCAAGCACTCATATCAACGTAGTTTTTAGGCTCAGTAAGGACACTTGTGATTATGTTCCTGTGGGACTGTCAGCCACAGGAGACGTGGGACAAGAATGATTGTGATTTGCAGTAAAGGGTAGACCTGATGCACATCTGTAATTTGGGTAAAGAAAACACCACTCTGATCTTAGTAGGAAATGTGAATTAGAAGGGAAGAATGTAACAGACCAGTCTGCTGGTTATTGTGCTAAGTGAGATATGCAGCACTACAGCACTGGTTTAGCAATAGAGAGATATAAAGAAAGGAGCATGCCACAGACATTTTAAGAGTAAAATATAAAATGTGATCACTGGCTGAACTTGGAGAATGAAACCTTTAAGAGTGTAAGTTAGTACAGAGTCTGGGGATTTCTGTGGTTAATGGTTCAGAGGTTTACTACTGTGTAACAAGCAACTTCAAATTTCAAGTACTTAAGGAGCTATCATCTAACAGCATTCATAAGGCTCTGAGCCATGGGGATGTCTGCAGATCTAGGCTGGACTTCTTTGTGGGGCCTTACTTCAGGTGGGGGGAGCAGCACAGCGCTTCTTGCCACTGTGTTTCTGTGAGGCAGGCTGGGGCATTTGTGTTCTGTGTCTCTCATCTTCCTCGTGGTGTCGTAGTTACGGGCTGGGTTTCTAACCCCAAGGTCAGCAGTTTGAAACCACCAGCTGTTACATGGGAGAAAAAGGAGCCTTTCGATTTGCATCAAGTGTTACGATCTCTGCAACTCACAGGTAGGGCTAGCCTGCTTTATCAGGTCACTATGTGTCAGATTGGACTCAACGGCAGTGAGTTTGGCTGTGAGGTTTCATGTTCCTTGGGCCAGTGGATTAGCCAATGTATACTCTTCTCATTTCATTTCCAGCACTGCAAGAAGCCAAAAAGGAACCGGAGTAAGGTTTTTAAGATACTAAGAGTGCTGGGGAGTTAGTGGATTATGCGCTGGGCTGGAAGCGCAAGGTCAGCAGCTTGAAACCACCAATTTCTTTATGGGAGAAAGATGAGGTGGATTTACCATTTCAGAAACCCACAGGGAGAGTGCTACTCTGTTCTATTGGGTCACAATGAGTCACAATTGAAAGTGGGTTTGAGTCTAAGTTAAGCTTCAAAAATGGTACTTTGCTATTTTTATCTCACATAATATTAATTGATTAAAGGAAGTCACATAGTCAAACCCAAAGTCACAGGGGAAAGGTAATTAGTTTCTCTACCACAAGGCCACACCATGAGTATGCCTGCTGGTAATACAAAGGATGGGGCCACCAATGCAATCTATCACATTGATCACCTTGTTACCCAAGATTGGGGAAACGAGTGAAGGATAGAGCTGCATGTTTGTACATACATGGCAGGGAACATCAGAAATTTACGTAAAACTTTAAAAAATTACCAGTCTGTAGACTGCTAGAAGAACTGTAGGAAATCATCAGCCTGGATAAAGACCCAACACTTGTCCCAGGCAAGGGATGTCATTTGAGGAAAGAGGCTATGTGCAAAATGATGGGGTTGTTCACCTGTGAGGCTAGGTACAGGCACCGTTGCCAATGAAGACTAAGGAAGGTACAGAGAAAATCAGAATCCGTTCCTTAAGCTCAAGTTACATCACAAAGCGTATTAGATAACTCTCTGATATCAACCTACTACTAAATGGGAAGGGGAGCAGAATTTTGAAAGTATGTCTTCTAGGAGCAGAAAATGCTTGATTATGTCGTACTACCTATAATGTCTAATGAATAAGTTTGGAGCCTGGAGCAAAAGCCAAAGCATAATTCAACTTAAACAGCCTGTTCTTTAGGTTGTTTGTACTGGATTGCTTTCAGACAGCACCCACTGCTTCCCATTTCCACAAATTATCTCCAGCAACTAAAATCAGGATAGGAAGTAGGGGAGTTTAGTTTGGGGGGGGGGGATCAAGAGGAAATAGCCCAGGTTCTCTTTTGGGGAATTTTATTTATTTGATGAGATATGAGTAAGTAATAAAAGTATTGATACTAGGGTTTATTTCAAACAAAATGTGTTTAATCATGTCACTGTGATCAGTAGATTGCCGCAGACACATTCTTTCAGTAATATCTTTGTATTGATCGCATAAGGGTGTCTCCTGAAGCACAAGCAGTTGAATCAAAACAGTTGCTTTTGAAGGGATCTGCTGGGTCAATTAAATTCAAGGTAGAGAAGTCAGCTTCGAAGATCAGAGTTATGGCTTAAATAAAACATTTTTACTGTGAATCGAGTTAATATTTACACAGCATATTATCAATTTTATATTCAACAATTCACACACACTGTGTTTCATCTCATTCAATCCCACTCTCACAATGTGCCATCATTGATCCCTCTTTGTTCTCATGTGTCCTGTTTCCATTTCTCATTCTTTTAAAACTTGGTAGTAAATACTGCTCTTTTGAGCTCAAACAGTTGATTTTTCTAAAGTGTGTGTACATCACCAGTGTTATTGTTTCCCTTATAAAAACCAAACTCACTGCCATCTCCTCCATTTTAACTATAGCAGCCCTATAGGACAGGGTAGACCTGCCCCTTAGGGTTTCCAACAGGGAGTAGAAAGCCTCTTTTTTTTTTTCCTGTGGACCTGCTGGTGGTTTCCAACTGCAGACCTTGAAGTTAGCAGCTCAAATGCTTAATCCATATGGCACCATAGCTCCTATGGTTCCCCTTGTAGACCTATTTATTGTTTGGCTGAAAATTGAACCATGGAAGTGAGTTCAGTCCCATATCCGAGGGGTGACTGGGCACCATAGTCTCAAGGTGTGATGGTTAGGTTTATTGTGCTATCTAAGCCAATACTAACATGTGGGCAGAATTTAATCAAGTCACAGCTCGATTAGCAGGAAGCCGAGATAAGGGAGACACCTGGCATTCCATGTCTCTCTTGTTCCCTGTTGATCAGACCAGCATGTTGCTGCTTGAGTTAGTTCTCTGCCTTAACCTGTGTGCTACACTACCTGTAGACCAAGCCAACCCATGGATCGTGATGCTAGAGCTTGAGACTCCTTCAAGACTTGCTTCACCACACTGCTAGTCCATACATTACTTGAGCTTGAGGCTGGTGGATGGTGGATCCTGTTGCCACATATTGCTTGTGTTCAAGATTCCATTGGGGCCAGCTTTGTTAAGCTAGAACCTGTGCTACTGACTGTTGCTGACCGGAACCCCACCCCCACCCCCACCCAGTCTGCTGCCTGAGGGCAGACTCCGCTGTCTCCTTCCTTGACCTTGACCTTGGGCCTGCAGCTTACATGAGTTGAAGGACTTCCAGTATATTAACTGTTCCACAAAAGTGAGTTGAACTGAGCCCTCCGTACTGCTGTGTGGATTAATTAGCTGTTATATTCCCTCTTGCTGCATAAACCTATCCATATATATATATATAAAATCATAAGTGTCCTGGTTTTGTTTCTAGAGAGAACTCTGCTTAACGCACAAGGGTTCACCAGATCCTATCTTACCACCAAGTCAATCTCTTTTGTGAATTTGAGTTTGTTTCACATTTTCTCCTATCCATCCAAGACCTTCTAATATGGTCCGTTTCAGAGCAGTTGGTAGTGGTAGCTAGGTACCATCTACTTTTTCTGGTCTTAGGGCCATGGAGGTTGATATTCATGTGATTCCTTATTCCATTGGATGAATTATTTCCATCTGTTTGATTTTCTTCAGTCTTTTTTCCTCAGGAGAGAGACAGACCAATAATTACACCTTAGGTGTTGCTCACAAACTTTTAGGAACTTGGTTACTATTTACTAAAGTAGGAGGCAGAAACTTGTCTTTGTGCCCATTGACATGGTGTACTTGAGGGCTTATTTCTTGAAGGTGTACTGACAGGCATCCTCAAACTATGGCCCATGGGCCACATGCGGGCCGCCAAGGACATTTATCTGGCCCGCTGGGTGTTTTTGCCCCATTTGTTTTTTTACTTCAAAATAAGATATGTGCAGTGTGCATAGGAATTTGTTCATAGGTTTTTTTTTAAACCTATAGTCCGGCCCTCCAATGGTCTGAGGGACAGTTTTAAAAGTTTGAGGACCCCTGGATGATATGCCTGAGAAATTTTCATTCCTTCCAGGTCCTGAGCTGGTTGGCCCTGAGACTCATTTCCTGAAAATGTATGGCAGTCCAAATGTTTTCAGAATATTGCCCCCTCTGTGCTCCACCTCCCTGATCCAATTTCGCTAGCATCGTATGTTTTTGGGCCCTTTGTCAAAGATTAATTGCGCTGTAGGTGTTTTAATTTATTTCTGAGTTTTCGATTCTGTTCTGTTGTTGGATGTATTTATCACTGCACCAACATCAGGCTGTTTTAACTACTGTAACTTTGCAATAGGTTTTAAGGTTGAGAAATGAGAGGCCTGCTACTTTGTTCCTCTCAAGGTGTTCTTTGCTTATCCTGAGTCTCATTCCTCTCCATTTGATTAAGGTGTTTTTTTTTAATCATTTTATCGGGGGCTCATACAACTCTTATCACAATCCATACATACATCAATTGTGTAAAGCACATTTGTACATTCATTGCCCTCATCATTCTCAAAACATTTCCTCTCCACTTAAGCCCCTGGCATCAGCTCCTCACTTTTCCCCTCCCTACCGGCTCCCCACTCCCTCATGAACCCTTGATAATTTTTAAATTATTATTTTTTCATATCTTGCCCTGTCCGACGTCTCCCTTCACCCACTTTTCTGTTGCCCATTCTCCAGGGAGGAGGTCACATATAGTTCCTTGTAACTGGTTCCCCCTTTACAACCCACCCTCATCTACCCTCCCAGTATTGCCACTCACACCACTGGTCCTGAAGGGATTAAGGGGTTTTAAGAAAATTAAAAATTACTTGAGTGATAAAGAGGCCAGGAAAATTGCACTGGGAATATATTTCACTACTAAAATACATTAATTAATTCCTCAAGGGTTTCAAGGTCTGTGCTATAGGAATTCATTGGAAAATCTTATCACATCTACCTTATGGTCCTGACCTTGCCACTTCAGACTTCTTTTTGTTTCTGAAATCCAAAGAACATTATAAAGGGAACTATTTTAGTTCTTTAAGTATGCCCAAACTACCATTTTGACGTGATATGAACTCAAAGAGCTCTGAATTATCTAGGAGGTAGTTAGAAAGATGAAAACATTGCCTTCAAAAATGTGTGGATCTAGGTCATAGGTGCCCAAACTTATTTGGCCTACCACTCCTTTGTCAGAAAAAAACACAAAACACAAGACCTATTCAGTAACCCCCTGGCAATTGAAATCCTTTGTACCATAGCTCATCAGGATAAAATGTAGGCATCTGCTATTGCAGCCCCTCCAGATCATACCAGCACCCCAAGGGATGGTAGCACCCACTTTGGGAAACACTTATCCAAATGGGGCTATGCCTAGAAACGATTGCTGCACGTTTTGGTATTTCTGTTTAATAAAGTGTTCTATGATTTTGTAGCACTACCTGTTTGTTTTTTTACTTCCCCCATAACAGTAAAGTTGTATAATTTGAACAAAGTTGCAAAGTTGCACTCTTTTATGGTCATTAAAATGCAAAACTTTATTTTAAAATAACCATTGAGAAATTATTGGGATTTTTCATAAATAATGACCGATAACGTGAATATACGTGAAATAGGCTCCGTGAACATTAGGCACTGCTAGCCTGTATGACAGCTCATCTTATTACAGAGGGTCACCAGATCAGACAGAACTCAAAAACAGGACTGGACTTTAAAGAGGCCGTCGCCGAGGTTGTCAGCGAAACCTGCGCCTGCAGAAGTGGGTGTGAAGCCAACAGAAGGCAGCAGCCAAGGACAGCCCATCAGACAACAACGCGCAAGCAAAAGGGAAATCAGGCTGCGGTAGTGAGCCAAGAAACTAAAGATTTACCTGCCGAAAGTGGAGAAACAAAAAATGAGGTGAGTCCAGCCACTGATGAACCAGAGGAAAAAGAAGCCAAGTCTGATTAATGCCTTATCAGGCGACCCTGTTATCTCTCTTCTTGTACAATCCAGAGGAGTATTTTTTAAATCAACTATTCTGTAATTGCAAGGTTTGCAGTAGCTCTAGAAAGACTTTTCAGAAGGAGGAAATTCCACTTCATCTTATTTTTTAAAATGTAAATGCTAATTTTTAAAACATGAAAGCATTTACTGGCCATTTGTTTTTTTGGTACAACCAGAAAATAGTGGGATGTTGGATTGTGGGAAAATTTCACTGTGTTGGCTGTCCAAGTAACATTCCATTGGATGGGTGGTGAACGGGACCGGTTTTTGTATTCCTAATACAAAACATAGTTAATGGCAAGTTGGATCACTGTCATTCATTTGCATGACTTGAATATTTAAAGTTTTGTTTCTTATGGTGTTTTGTTTTTTCAGTAGAATTGTGTCTGAAAACCATTCCACCATCATGGCTTTCCTGTCAGAATTGTATGCATTCTGTAACACCTTTGGTCGTGGTAATTCAGTGTTCCCGATCACTTTGTTATGTGCTGTGAAGGGTTGAACATTTGAGTGTGTAGTGTATGTGACATTAAATTGTCAATTAGTGGAATTTAAGATGTGTAACAGTTTATCAGCATTTGAAGGTAATGGTACTTGATAACCTCTTTTAAAAACTGCCTCCAAATTGAAAGCTGGAAAGAAAGTTAGGAAAGAATTGTATCTATGTGCCGTTTTAGGATTTTGTTACATGCATTAAGAATTGTGTGCAAATTGTTCCTAATATCTCTGTATTGATCTCAAAACAACCAATACAGTGCCAGTTACAAAAGAAACAGGAAAACAAACAACCAAACAAACTGGACTTTAAGGAGCTTACATTTGTCACTATGCTTCTGAATAATTATTTTACACAAGCTTGATTCTGTGGTTAATATGGTCCCTGGCAGAGTAAGTGTTATCAAAATAACTGTTATGCCTTGGGAGAAAGGGGAAAGGAGCACATGAACCTGCATT
>NW_022103896.1:47101428-47102452 GCF_000313985.2 Echinops telfairi | reverse complement strand
AGCAGTACTTAGACATTTACAGCAATAAATGCTTAAACAGACACTCCACAGGGGAAATAAAAAGGACCCATAATCTTAAAACATGAAAAGTTGCTTAATTGTACTCATAAAAGAAGAAATTTAAATTAAGACTACTGAAATTCTATTTCTAACTTGTAATAAAAAAAATCTGAAAAATTACTGCATACCTATCTTGTTGGTAAATGTGTGTGGGGAAAATGCAATCTCATGCATTCTCTATGGAAATTTGACAAACATCTAGCAGATTACATATATATTTATCATCTAACCCAGAGATCTCACTACTGGAAATATATCTCAAAGATGTACTAGTAAACGATCAAAGTCATCTGCATGAGCTTATTGATAGCAACATTTGCAAAAGCAACGAAACCTTAATTGTCCACCCAGAGACAGAGTAGCTGAATGCACCAGACACTAAACTGCTGTGCATCTATAAAGATACACGATATTTCTACACACTGGGCAAGAATGATTGTAAGGACACATTAAGGGAAGAAGGAAAACTAAAGTCCAGATAGCATTTAGTTATTTACATCAGGAAATACGTAATGCTACGAGTGCTTTCTTAAGTTTAAAATGGTAAAGATAAGCCATAACATGGACTTAGCAGTTACCTTGAAGAACAGGAGGGGACTTGGGAAGGAGGGCTGAGAGGAAGGCTTGACCTCTGTGAATATTGCTCATTAAGTAGATTTGATGTAGGGATTATGCAAAATGTTTTGTGCAATTGGATGATCAAATTAAATGAAAATATTTAAAAACTGTCTCTAAAATGTAGAAGTATGGTGAAAAGAATACATCTAGCAGTGGCTTAAGCTAGTGTGACTTAATCAAGATTCAAGAATGTGTTTTGAGTGATTTTAAAATTGAATAATCTGACACAACTTCCCTAATGAAATATATATCCTAAGCAAAACCAAAAACCCACAGAAACAAAGTGAACCGCTACCTATCTATCTACCTATCTATCTACCTACCTACCTACCTACCTACCTACCTA
>NW_022103896.1:47098324-47100122 GCF_000313985.2 Echinops telfairi | reverse complement strand
CAGCAGTGCCAGGAATCAGAAGATGCAACAGTGGTGGGCTTCCCCACCCACAGGCTGAGGAGAGCCGAGTGCTTTTGTGCAAGAGGCTGGCATATGGGGCGGGTGCCTCAGGACACTTCATTCACAGTAATAACCTTCATGTAAATTGTATAAAGACTCCATGAAAAAGACAGAGAGTGGCTGAATGGATTAAAAAGTACAAAACAACAAAAAGATCTCTCCTTTCGGGACCCACAAGAAGGACACTGTAAACACAAGGATACAGACTGAAAATATAAGGCAGGAAACATTTTTTCCGTGTGATTTGTAAACAAAAAAAGAGTAGGAGTGGCCATATTTTACTACATAAGTTAGACTTTAATTATAAATATATTACCATATACAAAGAAGGACATTACGTAATAATAAAGGGTCCATCCAAAAACAGATTTAGCGATTATAAATACATGTGCACCTAGCTACAATGTGCCAAAATACATGGAACCAATACTAAAAGAGGAGAAAAATACAACTCCACAATGATAGTAGGGAATTTCCAGCACACCACTTTCTATTGCAGACAAATTATATTAAAGAAGACCATTAAGGATGTTGAAAATGTAACTAAAATAAAGAGCCAGTTAGTATATACATAACGCTCTGCTCATCATTAGAACATATACTTTCTTCTCCAGAGTACATGAGTCATATTCCAGAACAGATTGTGTGATTGGACGCAAAGCAAGTCCCAACAAGCTTGAACACACTGACATGATTTATGAAAGTGTCTTCTCTGACCGTGTTATATGAAGCTAGAAATCAACAAATACAGAAAAAAGGAATAAATGTACACAAACTAAATCATACACGAATAGAAACTATTGGGTCGTAGAAGAAATAAAAGTGAAGTAAAAAAGTTCTCAGAAACATCTGAAAATGAATATATAACATATCAAAGTCATTTAGACACATCAAAAGCAGTACTTAGACATTTACAGCAATAAATGCTTATCTTAAAAAAATCATAGAAATCTAAAATCATTAGCTTAAAATGACAACTTGAAAAAAAAAGAAACAAGAACTAAAGATGTTAAAAGCTACCAGGAAAAAAATACCCCAAGAAATAATAAAAATCAAGGAAGCAATGAGCAAAATTGAAACTAGAAAAACAGTTGAAAGAATTAATAAAACTGGAAGTTGGTTCTTGGACCAGAATTAAACAAAACAAAACAAAAAATCAGAAGAATCAAATGACCACATTAAGAAATTATATTGGGGACACTACAACCTATCCAACAGAGATAATCATAACTGAATACTAACAAATATTGTACTCTGATAAATTTGAAAACCTAGTGACACATTTCTAGGAACGCACTACCTACTCAAACTAATAGGAACTGAGGTAGAAAATTTAAGCAGATTCATTATAAAAAGAAGAGATAAAAGATATCATTAAAACCTACCAACATCACACAAAAACCACCCAATTCTCCTCTGGTTCCCGGAGGCTTCCTCACCCCCACTATCATGACCCCAGTGCTGCCTATCACTGCAGGCTAGACCGGAGCCTGTGCACAGGTCCAGCTAAGACATGAGCGCTCATGACCCATGGAATCCAGGAACGGGGATGGGAGTAGTTATACCAGAGGGCAGGGGAAAGGTGGGGAGAGGAGAGGAGAGGAGAAACTAATCACAATGATCGACACATAACCGCACCCTACCCCACCCCCAGGGGGACGAACAACAGAATCCATGGGAGAAGGGAGAATGGTTGGTGGAAAATATGAAAATAATAATGATAATTTATAATTCATCA
>NW_022103896.1:47095706-47097106 GCF_000313985.2 Echinops telfairi | reverse complement strand
GGGGGAGTGGGGAGGGAGGGGGAAAAATGAGCTGACACCAGGGGCTCAAGTGGAAAGCGGGTGTCGTAAGAATGATAAAGTCAACATATGTACTAAAGTGCTGGACACAGATGACATATATACAGATTGTGATGAGTTGTGTGAGCCCCTAATAAAATGATTATTTTTAAAAAAAGAAAGTAAATGTCTAGAAATTAATGATAACAACATATGTACAAATGTGCTTGATATAATTAATGTATGGATTGCTATAAGAGCTGTAAGAGCCCTCAATAAAATGTTTAAAAAACAAAAAGCACCCAGGTCATCTAAATTTTTAAATGATAGTAATAAAAATACTTCATTAAAACAGTTATTAGACTATCTGCAGACTGGGGGAAAAAACTTTGGAAATGATTCATCTGATAATTGTCTAATCTCTAAATCTATATAAAGCAACAATTCAGCAGCAAAAGACATACAACACAATCACAAAATGGGTAAAGGATATAAGCAGATCCTTGACTAAAGAAGATATCTAAGTGTTTAAAAGCTTATGAAAAGATATCCATAGTTGTTAACAATTAACTCACTGTCACTGAGTTGAATCCAACTCATAGTGACTCTTCATGGTTAGGTCGCACTGTCTTTGCAGGCTTCCAAGGTTGCACATCTGTATAAGAACAGACACCCTCTTTTTTCTCCCACAGAACCGCTAGTGGTTTCAAACTGATGACATTATGGTTAGAAGCCTAACACATAACTCACTGCACCTCCAGTGCTGCTTCATTAACCATTAGAAAGATACAAACTCCAATGAGATACTATCTTACCCTGATTAAAATGACGCTGATTAAAACAAAACAAAATAAAAATAAAAGTTAAAGTAGGTAACAAATATTGGTGAGAATGTAGGGAACCTGGAACCCTGTTCATTGCTGGTTGTACTGTGAAACAGTACCACCATTATGGAAAATAGTGTTTTCTCACAGAACTAGAAAGAGAACAATCCTTTCTGGCAGCCATCTTAAATACACAGGACTGCACAGTGTTGTGCTTAGTAGGGTCCCTATGATTACACAGGACTGTGCAGTGTTGTGCTTAGTAGGGTCCCTATGATTACACAGGACTGTACAGTTTGCACTTAGTAGGGTCACTATGATTACACAGGACTGCGCAGTGTTGTGCTTAGTAGGGTCCCTATGATTACACAGGCCTGCGCAGTGTTGTGCTTCGTAGGGTCACTATGATTACACAGGACTGTGCAGTGTTGTACTTAGTAGGGTCCCTATGATTACACAGGACTTTGCAGTGTTATACTTAGGGTCACTATGATTTGGAAGTGACCCAACATCACCTAACAACAGCAACACAACACTAACAAGCACTAGAGATCTGAAAATAATGACACAAAGAGACAT
>NW_022103896.1:47088567-47095565 GCF_000313985.2 Echinops telfairi | reverse complement strand
GTGAAGAGTGGACTTGGAGAATATATTGATAAGTGAAATCACTTAAGCATGGAAGTCTGCCTCGTGTATAATTCCTCTTTTACAAGAAGATAAATAAAAACCAAAGTTAATTGCTGGTTACCAGTAAGAGAAGATGTGATTGGCAAAGTATGGATATGTAGTAGAGACTAATTATTTTTGATGATAAGAAAAGTGGCATCGAGTGTGGATGTGAGGAGCACAGCATAAGTGAAAAAATTAAAAAGAGCATTTGAACACATAGGGATGGTAGTAACAAATTGAAACATAAGTTGGTACAGATGTGTACATTGTTGTTGCTAGGTGCAATCGAGTCAGCCCTGACCCAGAGTGACCGAGCACAACAGAACGAAGCACTGCCCGGAGCTGTAACCACGTGACTGTTCCTATGCCCAGCTCATTGTTGCAGCCACAGTGTCAATCCATCTTGTCCAGGACCTTCCCTCCTTCAATGCCCTTCTGCTTTCCAAGCACATTGCCTTCTCCGGGGCCTGGTCTCTCTTGACAATATGTCCAACGTTTGTTCAAAGGTGAGAAGATATAGCTATATCTAGAACAAAATCATTGATATAACACAAAAGTAAAATCTTGCTGAAGATCATCTACCATTGGTTGCGGCAGTCCATCAACAGGGAACTGCCAGAGGTTCAGGGTGGATTTAGCAGAGCACGTGGAAAGAGGGACATCATTGCTGACATCAGATGGGTTGTGGCTGAAAGCAGAGACTACCAGAATGATATTTACTGTGTTTTATGGACCACATCAACGCATTCAACTATGTGGATCATAACACATTTTGGATGACCTGGAGAAGAATGGGAATTCCAGAACATTTCTTTATGTTTATGTGGGACTTTGACATGGATCAAAGGCAAGTTGTGTGAACCGAGCCAGGGAATAGTGCATGGTTTAAAAAGCAGAAAAGATGTGCATGTGGTTGTATCCTCTCACACACTTATGCAATCCGTATGCTGGGAAAATCATCAGAGAAGCTAGAATATATGAAAAAGAATATAGCGTCAGAATTGCAGGAAGGCCTATTGACAACTTGAGAGATGAAGAGGACGCAACCTTGCTTGCTGAAAGTGAGGAGGCCTTGAAGCATTTGTTGATGAAGACCAAGGATTGCAGCCCTTAAGCAGAGTAAGCCAAGCACAGAAGGACAAATATAACATGAGTTCACTGAGGTAAGCGGAAAAAATAATGCAACAAGAGGCATATAGGAAAAGCTACTATATACATACATTCCCGAGATGAGGTCCAGGTACTACTGCAGATGCCAAGCCCAAACCAGGGATCCATATGGCAGGTAACCAAAAAAGGATGGAGGGAGGTTGGGGAGAGACAGAGGTAGTGAGGGAACAGGGCAATAACCCACCCATGGGGAGGGTCTTGTTTATATCTCTACAGGAGAGAGAGAGAGAGACCAGACTTCAGCCCGGAGCACCAATATGTGAATGCAACATACCAACATGAAGCAGGGAACCAAAAGAGAGGTCTGCATGGTGGCTGGGCCCCAATCCCAACTACATGAGCAACCCCACCCCCCACCCCAAAGGACTGCACTTCTGAGGACAGCACTGAAGCAGCAGCTCAGCAAGTGGGGCAAGTCTGATCAGGAGCAAACAGAGAGGGAAGGAGAGAGAGTGGAACACACCCAGGTCCACCAAGCCCTGAGGACAATATTCCAGCTTGGAGCAGTCAATGCAGAGAGGACCACAGGGCCGGCCCATCAAGAGACATGACAACATCCCTTACTGACACATAACGCTAAGGGGGACAGCACTGGGGACACGATGTGGGACATGTGCCTGATCCGACCTCACCGTACTGGGGTGAATACTAAGGGTGTACAGTGGAACAGCAAGGGGAGCAAAGCAACAAAGTCCCTGAGGAATGCCAAAGGTGGACTTTGGGGCCAGGGTGTGCCACCCCAGGAGACTCGACTGGAAAACACTCATAAAGGTCAGTGGACAGACCTGGAACTATTTGAAGGCTTTTCTTTTTATGCTGTTGGTTATTTATTTATTTGGTTTGTTGTATTAGCTGTTGTTGATTTATTTTTTGCCTTCTTCGGTTATGTTTTACTCTGCTTTGCTTTTGCATGTATTATCGTCTATGTGTGTCTATCTGAACAAGATAGACGGATAAACAATCCAGAGGAGAGAACAATGGGATTGATGGTTCTGGGGGGCACACAGCAGAGGGGGAGGTGGGGAAAAGGTGGGGGTTGGCAACAAACCCAGGGACAAGGGAAGAAGAAGTGATCTAAAACTGATGGCAAGGAGGGAATAGGATGCTTTGGGGGCTTGATCGAGAGCAATGTAACAGAAGTGGGACAGGAGGAAAATAAAAGGAAATAGAGGAAAGAAGTGGGAGGCAAAGGACATTTATAGAGGTCTAAATACAGGCATGTATATATGTAAATACATTTATATATAATGACAAGGGATAGATCTATGTACATATATTTATTTATAAAGTGTTATGGCAACAGATGGACGTTGGGTCTCTACTCAAATACTCCCTCAATGCAAGAACAATTTGTTCTGCTAACACGGCACTCTGTGAAGTTCACCTTCCCCGACAGGATCGCTGAAGACAAAATGGGTGCATAAGCAAATGTGGTGAAGATAGCTGTTGGTGCCTGGCTATCAAAAGATATAGTGTCTGGGGTCTTAAAGGCTTGAAGACAAATAAGCAGCCATCTAAATGAGAAGCAACAAAGCCCACATGGAAGAAGCACACCATCCTGTATGACCCTGAGGGGTCGATGGGATCAGGTACCAGGTATCAAAGACCCCAAACAAACTAAACAAAGAAAAAAACATATCAATGGGAATGAGGGGGAGGGAAGAGTGGAGACCACAAACCCATCAGTAGTCAATTGGACACCTCCTGTCAGAAGGGCCACAAGGAAGAGATGAGCCAGTCAGCGTGCAGTATAGCATCGATGAAACACACAACCTTCCTATAGTTCTTTAGTACTCCCCCAGCCCCCAATTTCATGACCCCAATTCTATCTTACAAATCTGACTAGTTCAGAACATGTATACTCTTACAGATAAGAGCTCACAACACAGGGAATCCAGGACAGACAAACCCCTCAGGACCAGTAAGGGGAGCAGCAATACTAGGATGGTAAGGGAACCACAATAATAATGTATGGCCTCCCTCTCAGGAGGATGGACAGCAGAAAAGTGGGTGAAAGGAGACAGCGGTTGGTATAAGACATGAAACAAAGAATAATTTATAAATTATCAAGGGGACATGAAGGAGGTTGGAAGGGGGGTAGGAAAAAATGAGGAGCTGATACAAAGGGCACAAGTAGAAAGAAAATGTTTTGAAAAAGATGACAACAACATATGTACGGATGTATTTGACACAATGGATATATGTATGGATTGTGGTAAGAGCTGTAAGAGCCCCTAATTAAAATAAAGTTAAAAAATGGCAGCCTTCAGTATGGATCACAACTCAATGTCAAGAAGACAAAATCCTTACCATTGGACCAATAGGTAGCATCATGATAAAGGGAGACAAGGTTGAAATTGTGAAGACTTTTGTCTTGCTTGGATCCACCATCAATGCTCACGGAAGCAGCAGTCGGGAGACCCAAGAAGTATTTACTGGGTAAATCTGCAGGGCAAGACCTCTGGAGTTTTGCAGAGCAAGGATGTTTCTTTGAGGACTAAGGTAGGCCTGACCCATGCCATGAAATTTTCAAATGCCTCATATGCATGTGAGCACTGTACATTGGATAAGGTAGACCAATGAAGAACAGGTCCATTTGAATTTTGATGACGGAAGATATTGAAAGTACCATGGACTGCCAAAAGGACAAGAGTGCTCCTTAGAGGCATTGTCTTACATACATACTTTTGACATGTTGTCAGGAGAGACCAGTTCCTGGAGAAGGACGTCAAGCTTGGTTAAAAAGAGGAGCAGTGAAAAAGAGAAAGGCCCCCAGTGAGATGTGTAGACACAGTGGCTGCAACAATGGGCTCAACCATTGCAACATGGTGGGGATGGCACAGGACTGGCAGGTGTTTAGCTCTGTGGTACATAGAGTCACCATGGGTCAGAACCAACTTGATAGCACCTAACAACAAACATAAGACCAAATCTACTGCCACCTAGCTAATTCTGACTCTCCGAGACCCCGTAGGACAGCAGACACCTGCTCCATTGGTTTTTGGCGAATGTCAGCCTTTACAGGAAGTTTCTTCTTTCCCCCTTGGAGTGGCTGGTGGGTTAGAACCAACAATCTTGAAGTTGGCGTCCCAATCCTTTACCCACAGCACTATCAGGGTGGTTTTTTTTGTTTGTTTGTTTTTCTTCAAAAATAGATAGATGGGTGTGGAAAAAAAATAGTGCCCAGCTACCAGCACTGGCTGCTCATATCTGGATAGAATGGGAGGAAATATATGGAGCAGGTTTACAATTCTTATTGGAAAAGGTCAGATGAATGGGCGCAATAGAGACTAGAGGATCTGTGGTGGTTACCCAATTTCATCTCAATAAAAGAATGAGAGGGTGGAGTATAGCCTGTGAATCAGGTCACAGTCTGGTGATCCCTCCTGTGGGCGTGGCCTTCTCCTGAGGATCCTGAGACTTCCCTTCTTCCTCCCTGGAGGTGGGACACATTCTCTCTCTGCTACATAATCCCATTGACAAGTCACATGGAGCCACCCTGATGGCAGCCAGATCCTGGGAGCTGGAGGAGCCATGTGGAGCCCTGCTCCAGTGCTGAGATGCTTCAACCACCACTGGATCCACAAGACTTTCCACCCACCAGCCTGTGACCTTCCTGCATTCGGCATCATTGCATGCGCTGTGTGAGACTAAAGAGGAATTTATGGTCTAGTTTCAGCCTTTTGGGTTGATGTGGGACTTATGGACTTGATCTGGATTGCGCTGGGATGTTTTCTCAATATACAATTGCTCTTTGATATAAAGTTCTTTCTTATACATATATGAATGTCCCTGGATTTGTTTCTCTAGCCAACACAACCTAACACAGGATCCCAGGATCTCTCTGAGAAACTCTTTGAACTTAGAACTGAGCCTATCTCTTGAGATCACCTTTTAGCAAGACAGCAGAATGGCACACAAAACAAAATATATTACCTGTGAGATCAGTGCCCTATTTAGAAACCATCACTATAAGACTGGAAGGTCAAAATTTCTCAAAAGTAAATATGAGGGGATAAGAGAGGGAAGAGAAACTAGGGTATTTGAAAGGGAACAAACAACACAAAGAGAATATTGAAACATTGTGTGTGGATATTGTCAAAATGGGACTTACCTTGCTGTGTAAACTTTTGCCAAAAACCCTACAGAATATTCTTTAAAAATTAAAATAAAAACCCCAAGGAGAAGTGATTGCTGAATCATGGAGAATCTTTAATGCTAGCTAAGGGGTTCTGATGATATATTTTAGTCAGTGGACATTGTTGAAGGATTTGGTTCATGAGTATTCTGGTATTTCTTAGAAAACGTGTAGAGTGGATAATGGTTAAAGATAACTGCATATCGATTGAAAAGAAACTCTAAGCCAAGAACTTAGGTGCAATGAAATACAAATGCATTCCACAGTGGCCATAGTGTGGCAATGACTGGTGGCGATAGATTGGTATCTGTAGCTCATTAGAAAAAACTGGCCTCTATCCATACAACATGACCTTAATAACTACCACGAGGGGGAACAAATGGTATAACAGTATAGGAGGCAAACTTTTTGCTATTTGGTTATGTAATCCTCTTGGAACTGGTTCAAGTTTTCAGTAGAGTAACCAGTGTTACAGTGAGGTTCTAGTAAACAGGTTCATTTCAAATGGACAGCTGGTGCTAAATTCACCACTGTCATGCTCTAACGTTTGACTGTGGCAATGAATTTCCTATCATAGTAATGACTAGAGAATGCAACATTTGATTGCTTCAGCTTATGGAAAACTAAAGCCAATGCAGATGTAGATAACCGCTAGCCCTACTTTCCCATCAATATGTTTCAACATGATCAGACTTGAAAACCATCCATTCTTGACTATTTGACATAATTTCTGTATCTACGTTCACTTCCCACTGCTATTGTGTCTTACTCCTAGCAATCCTAGAGGCTGGTGGGGTTCAACAACTGTAGCGGTTAGCAGCCCAAAGCTTTACCTACTGTGTCACTAGGGCTCCTTTTTTATTGGATGCTATAAACAGGGAATAGAGTAGGCAATGGACTAGGAAATGGAGCAGAAAGGAGTCCAAACAAATTTGAACAGTTGAGGAGGTAGAGGACAAACCACTGACTATGACACTTACAAAACACAGAAGTGGCTATTTGATCTGACACTCACACTATAATAGATCTCTTATCCAACATAGTGACAGCATCTACTTGCTCTTTACTATTATATAAAGTTGTCCTTATTTTGAAATGATTGAACCAAACCATAATCACAACAGATTCATCATAAACACCTTTGCTTGCAGCATTTGTAGCTTTTAAAACATTGAAGAGACTTTGAGTCTTTTCTTGCATAAAATAAGAGCCATATGCACCTGTTCTGACTTACATACAAATTTGACTTAAACATGCACTGGGCAATAGATCCTGTTTGAAACTTGGGGATTTCTTGTATATTAGTAGCTATAGATTGACAGTAGATCTCACTGGATTCATTAAATGAAAATCTTTCAATGCCACAGCAGTGAATGTAAACAAACAAGACAACTGAAGAATTATTTCTAGACAGCCTGTAATGATCTGTGTGGTACGATTGAAGGGAGAAAACTGTGTGGTACAACTGAAGGGGTCTACCCATCACTGAGCTGCAATCACCATTACACTGAACACTATGTCTTATTCTAAACAGAATCTTCCTTGTCCATTACAAAGTCTGATTCACACTAGATACCCTATAGTTGCTGAATAAATAAGAATAAACTAGATATTTATCTGATCCAGGACATAATTTATATGGGTCCAA
>NW_022103896.1:47076667-47086832 GCF_000313985.2 Echinops telfairi | reverse complement strand
GAGTTGATTCCTACTTACAGCAGGCCCAGTAGGACAGAGTTTATGAGATTGTAACTTTTTAAGGGAATAGAAAGCCTCATCTTTCTCCAATGAGTGGCGGGTGGTTTTGAACTGCTGACCTTGTCGTGAGCAGCCCAATGTGTAACCCAAAGCTTTTCCACTGGTCTTTTGAGTCATAATTTCAAGCCAAACGTCCTCTAACTAGATAAGATCAAAGTTTATAGTTGTATGAAGTCGTCATTCATGAAATTTGACATTATATACAGGGAGCTCTAACAATTTCACCATATGATATAATGAAGCCAGTTCAGACATTATAACGATGTCTATTCTGAATAAGATAATTTCAGGATTCCAAACCTTCAGCAGAGAAATTCCCAAGTTAGAATTAAAAGAGACAGCATCAAGAGGTTCTGATACATCCAAATTTTCCCTCCAAAGAGAAAGGTTTCCACAAAAATACCAAACAATGTTTTCAAGATTCACGCACTCAAGAGTTGGTCAACAAATGTGGTGTCCAGCACTCCTCCCATCAGACCCTCCTCTGTTACTACTCAGCCAATTGCAACATTTTGAGGATTTGAGTTTTACTATGATGTGTTTTCCTTTCTCAGCATTCATGAATGTCAAAGGTACAGCAATTATTATGTTTGAGAAAACATCAAATGTCAGCAATGTATTAGTCAACCATCACAGCTTGTATATTTAGGCATCACTTAAATTTTGATAAATGCATTCTTCAAAACCCTTTGTTCAGCTCGGATTGATCTTAAACAGCTTTGTCTCCATAGAGACTTTTCAGCAGAGTTAGTAAAATGTAAATGTATGTTTCAATTTTTCCCTGTGCTTCCAGGTAAAACGTTCCTAGTATCTTGTAGCGAGAGCACTGATTCAGAAGTAAAACATTTTCTATGTCCTTGTCTTCGTTTTAAGGAGCCCTGGTAGCACAGTGGTTCAACCCTTGGCTGCTAACCACCAGGTTGTTGGTTTGAACCCACCCTCCTCTTCGTGAAAGAGAAGACTTGGCCACCTGCTTCTGTAAATATTTACAGGTTAGGAAACCCTATGGGGCAGTTCTGTTCTGTCCTATAGGGGTGCTATGAGCAACTTGAAAGCATACGGCAACAACTACCTACATCTGCTCTTGGTTCATTGGGTTGCCCATAGCAGCTCTTTGAAAATGATTAATCAACAAGGCCTGTATACTGAAAATAGCCAAGGCAGCAGCTAGAAGACTCTGCAGTTCTTGGTTTTGTGGCCAATTAACACTCACACAAGTATTCAATCCTAACTTCTAATTGTCTGGTAATTTTTTGCGTTTGTGGGCTTTCATGTGAAACTTCTTCTTTTTTTTAATAAACAAAAAAAGAACGTGAGCAGCTTCTTCTGAACTTGAGAAAGAAATCTTCAAAGCTTACAAATGCTCTCTCAAGCAACAGGAATGGTACCACAGGCTTTGAGACAGATGGTAGCCAATCCAAATTCAGTATGGTAAGCAGGCACCACTCAATAAAACTTTAATTGCTGCATATGGTATCTGCTAACTTGTTTAGAAAATGGATATGCAGCATTAGTTCAAAGCATTTAAATGGCCTGATCGCACCGGACAGCATGTTGGGCTGCCACCTGGAAGACCCACATTTCATAGCAGATGTAACACTAGAAGAATAAAGCTGGTGGTTGAGCGTCCTGGAATGGAGATGACATAGTCAGCACCCAGCTGTTCCCCCCACCCGGGCTGACTCCTATTGCTTCGGTGTCACTTCCACCAAGTCCTGAAATCACTCATGTACTGTATTCTTCTCTCAAGGAGCCAGAAGGGGGAAAACGACAAAAAACATAAAGAATCACTGAAAAAGCATGCTCTACAGTCATGCTGAAATCAGCAGGGGCTTATGTCCCTCGGATAGCCAGGAAAGGAGGAAGTTGCTTTAGAATGCAGTTCAGGGGGTGGGAAGGATAAAGATCTGGTTGAGAATGGCCGACATATGTGCAACTGAGTGCCAAATGATGGGAGCCAAGACTGAAGAGAAGATTTCTTCTGAGAGTGCAGGAGGGGGTCTTGGTAATTTATCATTTGAATTTGTCTGGCCCTGTTAAAAATAAATAACAATTACCCATGGTGAGGAGGTCAGTTTATCAACCTACTGACTTGAGAGTAAAACTTGTCATGTCTTAAAACAAAGACTCTTTAACCCTCTCCTGCCAGGTAAGGTAGCAAAATGTGTGAAAAAAGGCAACAGAAGCTCAAGATCCCTAGCTAGTTAAAGACAGAGGATATTAAAGAATGGAGCAGGGCCATTGTTTTTAGGGCGATTTCAGGGCCACATTCACCTTTCAACCTTAACGCTCAGTTCAATGCCACCCCAATCTGCAGGAAGAGAGTCCACAAATGCATTTCCCAGGCACACTATTGATTTCTGACCTGTAAACCACTCCATCCAAAAGGTTTGGGTGCAGACTAGGGTGGGTGCAGAGTAGCCTGGGTACTTCTCAGCTGCAATCTGCATAATGTTTAGTATTCAGTGAGTTAAAGCAGGCAATGAAAGGGAACTGTCAACGCAATCTAGAAGATATGAAGAAATGAAGGGGGGGGGGGAGCCGTATGCTAATAATCCACTCAGTAATTAAGTGAAGATCGCTGCCAAGCGCCACTGCCACTTTCAAAGGGTAATTTGTACAGGAAATCATAGAGTCATTGTCAAATCATTTCAGGATAAAAGGAAAGTCATCCACTGAGATAAGATAAATGCTGGGTGTCTGGCAGCGTGTGCCCTAGGAAATGCCTTTGCTTTAATTTTTTTTCCCCTTAAAAAAAAAAAACCTTGCACAAGTAGGGCTAGAAAAACTTGACAGGTTGAAATGTACATTTACTATTAATAATAGGGGCAATCTATGCATGGATGCATTTTTAAATAGGTTACTTGAGCAAAGAAAAAGGTAAAATAAATCAGTTAAGAGGACTTAACTTTGCAACTAGTATTTATATGGGGGGGGTGTTCTGTTCTCCTCGCTTTTAGACCATGGAGAAGTTTTCAATCATTTTCTCTTTGCCTCTTGATCCAAGCTAAATTATAGTGTTTCAAAAGTATTATCAAACATCCTCTTTTCTTAAGAAGACAATGCTTCCTTCTTGGAAAATTAATTGTTCTTTAAAGAAAGGCAAAGGGGAAGGAAAGCCTCTCCTCCCATAACCATCCACGTTTTACACTTGAACTTAAACTAGTTTAATTTTGACGAAGGCAGCACAGTGGCTCGGATCTGCCCTCTGTGAGAGTGGAAGTGGATATGGCTGTTGGTTTTTTAATGTGATTTTATTCTTAAGGAGAAAAAAATCATCAAAATGAGATGTGCATTCTATGGATTGCCATTCAAACCCACACGCTCCCTCGTGGACTTATTCTGCCTTAACCTGTGCTAGATAAATGTCGCCGCAATGAATCAACTGATGCATGCATTTGTGAGGAGCTGTTTCTACACCGCTAAATTGATTCCCTGGGTGAAATGTTTCATCCAAACATTTCTTTAAGACTGATGTGTCTGTCATACTGAGAGGAAAGTTTGCTTCCTCTAGGGACCAAGGTGCCACGATGTTTGAGACCCACTGTTAAAGGACCCTCCTTGTTAAGGCATTGGTCCACTCAAGAGCCCTGGTCAGGGAAACTCACAGCAGCCCTTATGAGACAGTGTGGAGAATAAGCAATGTGTAAAGTCTCTTCATTTAAAATATTTCCATTGCATTGCATATTCTCTGGGGGGCATGAAGCATGTATTTTATAGTATGTCATAAATGAAGTTAAATGAGATACAACCATCTCCTGCCTGGCAACCTGGTTAGATGTTGGCCCTACAATAAAGAGTTAATTCCTAAGGAGAGAAGCAAACAAACAAACAAAAAAATAGATAGATAGATAATTAATTAATTTATATCATTTTCTTTGCTAACTATATTTCTATGCATAGTAGTGGGCTTCATAGGATTTAGTTGGCTCTTTCTTTGGATATTTCAGAACTTATCAACCTAGAATTGGGTCCTCTCTCTCTCCCTTCTTTCTCCCTTTCTTTCTTTCCCTCTTTTCCCAGCTCGTCTACTATCCACTCAACTATGAATCTATCGATCTAGCCAATTCTATCGAGCAACATATGTGTAACAGATATTGTGAAATATATCCAAATACAGGACAGTCATGCCTTTGACCTTGCAACCTATTAAATCAGCGGTGGGAAAAACAGTAAGACGTTGGTGAACAAAGCAGATGATTGTCATAAACTCTTAGCACATTTTTTTTTATGGGGCAGGTAATTATCCTCCTGTTGGAGTCTATAGAAGTCATTTTGTGTATAAAAGCTAGGTTATGAGTTTAACACAATTGGTTATTCTATTCTTCCAGAAATCTTGTATTTTCCTACAGATGTCAGAAAAACTAGGAAGCACCTGAAGGCGGAGTTAAAAATATCAAAACCCAGGTAGCCAGTCC
The DNA here is from genome assembly GCF_000313985.2 of Echinops telfairi. Classification (NCBI taxonomy): domain Eukaryota; kingdom Metazoa; phylum Chordata; class Mammalia; order Afrosoricida; family Tenrecidae; genus Echinops; species Echinops telfairi. Next base: position 47,082,354 of record NW_022103896.1, on the reverse strand, counting down.
TCAGGTTATAAGTACATTTGACTTTCTGGAGAACTCTTACTTGCCCTTTGATGCTTTGTAAACTTGCCATCATTCTGATCTGATGGAACCAATCCCAATTCACAACATAGTCTTCATCCTCATAGTCTCTGTCACTTGCTATGAGTGCAGCTTTTAAATCACTGAAAACCCTTGTAGCCTTTTTTGGTACTAAGATAAAGCTAAATAAGAACCATATGTACCTGTTTCAACTCACCTACAAATCTGACATAGAGATACACTTAGAAATGGGTTCATATTCCAGGAAAGAACTATACTTATCCCAGGAAAAGCCTTCCCTGCTCTTGGAAGGCTTAGCTGACCGTGAGATGAAAATCTATCCACTGATAAAGCATAGTGACCTGGAACCACTTCCTTTAAGGGCAAACAATCTTACACTAAATGTTAGTTTACGTTAAAATGACCTTGAGTTGTCATGACCCTGTAAAAAGGTTCATTAGTTATTCTGTGTAAAATTAGTTTAGTGGGTACCCTTGCTTCTTCATGAAATAGTAGACAGAAAAGAAAAAACAACAACAACAACAACCATAAAATAACAAAAGTAATAAGAAAGGCCCCCAAAGTGGTTGACTAAATAGTAGGTCAATTATTTGGGGTGCCATGATTCTGTTCTAATATTATGCATTTCGAGTTTACTGAAGTTTGGGATGTGCTAAATTAACTTAAGGAGATTTCTTCATTTTACACATGCTATTTTAGAATCTTTAAGATGCACATCCTGAGACTCTATGAAGATATTAAGAGGAGATAACATTTCCCAAATGCATTTGACTATAGTACCTATTTTTCAAGGAGCATTTTGGAAAATTAGTGATCCATGAACACATCTCTTCTAATGAAAAATAAAATTAATCAAAGCTTCTATCTGACTGAGGCTTAGGAATACTGAAGCAGCCACCTTTTTTTATGTTAACAAGACGATAGGCCAACCATTTAAAAATAGGTCATTTATTTAAAGCTCTATATTTGAAAGAATTTAATATTAAAAGCTTTCACTCCATGAGTACTGTGTCCCAGAATGAAGCTAACGATTTCACACACATCATCTATTTAATCTTTCCAACAAGCCTATATAGTAGATGACTAGTGGATCATCTACTTATTTCTCTATTTAGAAATGATTTAAGTGTAAAACACTCTGAGTTTGTATTGTAAAGTTGAATGTTAACTTTTAAATACTTGTGTTTCTGTGAAATAATGGGGACAGAGTAAACCAAATAGGTTTTAATAAAACAAATGAATCCTGATCTTATCGGCTCACACAATGAACCGTTTTAGAGAATAATGTCCCATAACACGACAAAGTTTCCTGGAATGATGTTCTTGAAAAAGACCAAAAGCAGGCCAAGGGGACCCAAAATGACAAGCGCAAAAGCACTGTCATTCCTAGATCTTCAATTGTGCAGAGGTGAACACTAATTTATCCAAAGTCCAAATTTAAACTTGTTCTTTTAGATCATCAATGTCTATATGCTTGGTGCAAGTTGATTCTCTTGGGAAACACTGTTAGAAGTCATATAAATTATAATTCAGAGTTGAATTTTGCTTCATGCTTTAAAAAAGTGAACACTTTATAAAGTTGAGAGTAGAAAATATTAAGAATGTGAAGGAAATAAAAATCAGTGCATGAGTTTATTCCAAAAAAATTTGGAATAAATCTGCAATACTGGATGACTGGAGGCAAATTCTCTCCATAATGCACCCGTCTTCAGCTCCCTGGAGTGCCGGGGGGTGGGGGGGGGGGGGGGGGTGGGGGGGGGGGGAATGATCTTTGTGTCAGGAAGGTAAAAGATTTTGAGGCCAGGGCAACTCAAATTTGTACTGAATTCAAGTGGGCATCCTCCCAAATCACTGAAACTTTGTAAAAAATTCACAGGACAGCTGCCTCACACAGAGCAATTTTTTTTTAATTTTAAAAAATTATTTATTTTTCTTGTCTTTTTTCTGTTTTCATTTTTTAAATTAGTGTATTTTTTAAACAATTTCACAGACAAACAAATCACATAAAATGCATTCCCTTAGTTCAACAACATTCGTGAGAGCGGTGGACCCATCGCTACAATCAATTCCAGGGCATTTCTTCTTCCCTGTACTCCTTGCTGTTAGTTCCCCATTTCCTGCCAGCCTGCCCTGTCAGCTTCCTTTGAATCTATTGATCCAGTTGTCTCTTTTGGTTGACCTAAGCTGAATTTTATATATAGAAAATCATGCAAAATCAAGAAAGAAACACAAACAAACTTTCCCCAAACAAGGACACAATGAAACAAAGAAAAACTTCAATGGATAACAAAGCAGATAAAAAGTGGAGCACTTACACATCGGGTCAAGAGGGAGATCACTGACAAAGTGCTGGATTTTCAACTAAATTACAATTGCAGTAATCCATCCTGCAATGTACTCTTCTGGGAACAAGGTCTTTCCCATCTCTGGACCATAGTCAGGGAAAATTCATTAGATACCTAATTCAAATGGGGAACCCTGAAAATGGGTTTGGGTGTTCACTGTCATCCACAGCCTTCTGCAAATCAGGTCTTCAAAATGTAAGCTCTAATACCATGCCCTCCTCCAGGCTTGGTTTTTATTATTTACAATTCTTGGATCGCACATACTGGTATGCTTCTTTCATGCGGACTTACCCAATGCCTCATTTAGATGGCTGCTTGTTTTCAGACAAGCCCTTTAGAACCCCAGGAGCTAATCTTTCTGATAGCTGGAGACCATCTGCATTCCTCCCCACCCTTTGCTGAAGTAATCCCATGTCTTCAGCGATCACCTTATAGCACTAGGTATTGAGCAGGACCATGTCATAAGAATGAAGTGTTCTTAGATTGGGGCTAGAATTAAGAGTGGGCCCCCAAATCCTGTTTATATTATGGTTTATCTATCTTCCTGGTTCACTTTAAGACATCATTGTTATTTTATTGAAGGATATTATGAATTCTCCTCCTGGGGCATAGGGTAGTTCTAATGATATTGCCATTAATTTAACCACTGGTATAGAATTTAAAATACTGTTGAGAATCAGAAAGCATACATGTAGAAGGCAGATTTTTAGAACAAAATACATAGATTGTTGATTTGTACAGATTAACAATGTAGGTGACGGCATGATTTTCACTTACAATGAGGGCTGGAGATAGGGCAAAACTTTCATTAATACTTGTTACAAAGGCAAAGAGGGGACAGAAATAGCACATATGTGGTAGTCTTGTTTTACCGCTATTGAGCATCCTCAAGGCAAGAATTTTGAACCTAAATCCAATGACTTCCACATCAATATCCTTGGGACAGTAGTCATTTGCTTTTTCTCATAGTGGGGCATTAAAGCCTTAGCCATATGGAGGTATTTCAGTTTCTTTAATCTGCTAGTGACGTGTTTAAGATAAATCCAGTTCATTTAATGAAAGTTCCAAATCAAATCCTTCTGGTATAGTCTATGAGGGATATTGTGCACCTCAAAAGGCCAGTCTAAAGTTCTGGCTGTCTATAGAACATGGCTGGGTCACTAAGGGTTGAATATAAACTAGGTCAAAGTGCTCAATTGGGCCCAGGACCGGGAGCTTATTCTCCCCTTGGTGATCTGTGAATTTAGTGCTGAGTGTTTGTCCCCAGTGGCAGGCTGCCCTGCCCCGTTTAGCCATAAAACCAAATGATAGTCTCTTTCTCTGGGACAGACGTACCCTCTACCTTGCTACCTCTTGATTTGGGTTTCTGATAATATCCACTAATTACTCTTGTAGTTCAGAGCAACAGTTGTTTGGTGGATTGGAGTATTTTAAGAACGGCCGGAAAACCTTGAAGATAAACGCAAGGCAGACGGGTCAGCTTGGAAGGTTATGGCAACTATATTTTGAGGTTCCAAATGGGTAATCTTGATAAATTACTTGAAGGTAACACAGGACAATAACAGAGGCTTATTAGGGAGAAATTTAAAGAAAATTGACAACTGCATTGGTAAGTGAAGGGCTAGGTAAATTGTGCACAGGTTTTTTGTTTGTTTTTTTTCTATTTGAAAGTGCCAAGGACTATCTTAGGAGAGTTTCACTGGAAACTTCACTTTTATATTTTACAGCCCTGATTTTTCTCCTCCTGACTACTTGCCACTTTCCCAATGGAAAGATTATTTTAAAATATTTAAAAATTATTTTAAAATAACATGATTTGCATCACTCAAGGATCCCAGAACTGTGCGTTTGCTGTGGTAGAAGAAGATCCCAGCACACCACAGGGAAGGGCTAGGGCTGGAGAGAAGAAGCTGCTACCTTTAGAAGTGTATAGGCCTGGATAGAGGCTCTGTTAAGAAACAATAGGCTATATTTTGATATTTTTGTTTAATAAAGTTTTCTATGATTTTTGTAGCCATCTTTTATACTTTCTGCCATGTATGTATATATATATGTGTGTATGTGCATGTGTATGCATATGTGTATGTGTATATGTATATGCACATATTGCACACATATATAAATATACATATGGCTAGTGGCTGTAACAAACATTTTTGGTTTCGCAGTCTACATGATGATAACTAATGAAATTAAGGAACAATGTTTTCTTATGTTGGGTAGTAGGCTATTCAATTTTTAGAAGGCATGACGCTAGTTTAAGAAAAGAGTTGTCATTATTTTCTCCTTTACCTATGTGAACAAATGCCGTCCTGTATATCAAAGGATACATTCTATTTCCTCTCCTTTTAAATCAGGGATGGCCCTTAAGGTTGCTTTGACCAATAGAGGGCCCATGACATAGTGCCTTAAGCATCAAATTGCTAATTAAGGTCAGTGGTTCAAACTTATCAACTATTCTGTGGGGAGAGATGAGGCTGCGTACTCTTTTAAAGATTTATAGTCTTGGACACTCTATGGAACAGTTTTACTCTGTCTTGCAGGTGGCTATGAATTGGAATCGAATCAATGACCATGTTGGGTTTTTGTTTCTTCGCTTTTTTCACCAATAGAATGTAGCAGAAGTGAAATGGTTCCAGGTCTGAATCTAGATTTTAAGAGGACTGGACATTTTTTATTTGGGGGAATACCAGACACCATACAATAAAGAAGCTTGGGCAAGATGACTAAATAAGGGGATATCAAGTGGAGCAAGGCACTGGAATGACAGCCATGGGATTGAAGCCTTAGCGGACCTTTTAGTTCAGCATAATAGCAACTAGAAGAACCAGCGGAGTGAATGACCTCCATTAATCCCAGATAGAGCAAGTGAACTGACTTGCTGTGCCACACCCACATTCCTGATGCACACAATCCTTAGGAATGCTACTTTGCTGTTCTGTAGCTGTAAGCCACCACGCCAGTGTCAGGACAGTCTGTAATATAGCAATATGTAATGGGACAAAAAAGAACGTTGAGTTAAAAGAGTTAATGAAAATCCTTAATTTAAATGTATGTGTTCAAGGTCCTCACAAGAGATTAGAATGAAATTCATCAAAATTCAAAAGTTGTCTATTGTTTTCCTCAAAGTAATTTTCTTTTCTTCCCTTTTCCAAATGTTGGAGATTTAGCTTTAAAAATACATTATTCTTGTTGAGTTTTGATTGTTTGGTTTTTTAATGGTTTTTGGTATATGAAATCCAGGACAGGTAAATCTATAGAGACAGAAACTGGATTAATATTGCCTTGGGACTATGACAGGGG
>NW_022103896.1:47048529-47074745 GCF_000313985.2 Echinops telfairi | reverse complement strand
TTCCCGACATGATCACTAAAGGCAAAATGAGTGCATCAGCAAATGTAGTGAAGAAAGCTGATGGTGCCTGACAAAAGATGTTGTCTGGGATCTTAAAGGCTTGAAGTTAAACAAGCAGCCATCTAGCAGGAAAGCAACAAAGCCCACATGAAAGAAGCACATCAGCTTGTGTGCTCATGAGGTGTTAATGGGATCTGGTATCAGGCATCAAATGATTCCAAACAAACAATTATATGGATGTGAACAAGGGGGTGTCAGAGTGGAGACTCAAAGCCCATCTGCAGACAATTAGACACCCCCTCACAGAAGGATCACAGGAAGGAAGGTGCAACCAGGGTTGAGCATACAGCAGTATAGCCCATACAACATTCCTCTAGTTCCTGAATGCTTTTTCTCCCACCACTATCCTGACCCAGTTCTACCTTACAAATCCAGCTAGACCAGAGTCACGACCCTGGTAAAGATAAGAGCTGTCACATGGAATCCAGGACAGATAAACCCCTCAGGAATAGTAATGGGAGTAGCAATACCAGGAGGGTAGGGGGAAGGGGAGAGAAAAAGAGGGAATTGATGACCAGGTTAGATATATAACACCCCCCCCAGGGGGGATGAATAATAGAAATGTGGTGATGGAGACAATGGATAATGTAAGATACTAAATAATAATATATAATTGATGAAGGATTCACAATGGTGGGAGGGTGGGAGAGTGCTGGAGGGAAGGGGCGAAAGGGGGAGCTGATATTTTGAAAATGATGATGGCAACATATGTACCAGTGTGCTTAATGTAGTTGAATTATAGATTGTTATAAGATCTGTGAGAGCCCCCAATAAAATGATTAATAATAAAAAAGCAGGGCTTTGCATTTGAATTAACATTTATTTGCTTATTCGACTAAATAGGTAAGTAGTCAGCTCTTTGAGGCATACATGGGTTTGGTGGATGGGAAGCACATTTGAGAACGGTGATTTTGAGAAAACGAAAAGTCTAATTGTTCAATTTAGAATCAATTGTCAGAGTGTTTCAGAGTAATCGTCAGTTTTCCCAAATGAGGATTTTATTTAGTATGGATGGTTTGCAATAGCTGGAAGGTGTACTTGCAATGTGACTCGTTTTTCGTGAGGGGAAAAAAAGAGGTTTTCTATTTTTCTCAACTTCACTGAACAGATAAACTTCTTTGTGCAGGAAACAGCCTGACTGTACACGTTGTTCAGTCATAGCGCTTCCCATCTATTCATTGGGAGAGAAGGTAGTATTCTTAACCCTCTCGGATACTCTAGGGTGCTACCAGTTTCAAAGAGGAGCCCTGGTGGCTGCAAGATCAGTCATTCGAAACGATGGGAGGTAAAGGAGGCTTTCTACTCCTGTAGAGAGTTTCAGCCTCAGAAACCCACAGGGCAGGTCTACTCTGTCCTACAGCGTCCCCGTGAGTCAGCAGCCGCTCGAGAGCAGTGAGTTTGGAGCTTGGAGCTTGTCCCAACCATATTAGAAAAATATTAGTTAGTCCAGCACTATCCTTTGTTTAAGTAAAAATTGGTGAAGATTATTTTGCTCAAGACTAATTAATATTGAAGTAGGTTTGAAATTGCCCCTTTTGTTCTCGAGTTATCACAGAAGAGGGTTACTGAGTAATGAGTTAAAATACTGAGCGCCGTTGTGACTATGCTGGAAAATGGATCAGCCATTATGTGCCCAACAATAGGTCACACCCGTATAAGTAATTAACGTCCTTCAGATGTATTTTATCATACTTACTTTTCACAGTGTTAAATTATTACCCTAATTTTTATTCCAAAGACTTTAGTATTTATCTGGTATTGAATGATTTTATTGCGCATATTAGCATTTATTTTTAAAAAATCACTATCGTTTCAATTATTCTTGAAGGAGCCTCTTAACTCATTGCCCTACATGTAATCTCACACGCCACTTCAAAAAATTCAACACAAGAAGAGCATAAACATGAGAAACCGATGAAAATGAAAGGTGCTAGTTGTTCTGATCTGCATTGCTACAAAGCCATCGTTTTGGTGGTGTTGTGGCTGAGCAGTTTGCGCATTAGTTTTTTTATGAAATCCATTTGTCAAAATTTTATCAGTAAGCTAAAGCAGCTAAAGCTCTATTTTTCATGATATTAAATATTAGACATATAGAATTTCATAAACATAGACTCCTTAGTTGTTTTGTGAAGGTGTTTTTCATGAATGAATGACCCGACAAGTTAGGCGGTCAGCCACCAATGTTGATGACTCATCTTTCAAAGATTAATTCCATTTTTTTAACGCAGCGAGTGGCCCAGGTTTCACAAAGAGTGTCACCGAATGCACAAAGTTGAAAACAAGCCCCAAGACACAGAACAATAAATAGCATGGCAATGAATCGTTCCTGGTCACCCAAATCCTAATTATTTTTATGATTTATCTTAATAGCAGTTAAATATGTTCCTTGCATTCCTTTATCTGTAACAATATTTAGATTTTTTTTTTCAGGTTTCCGTTGGTGATATTTTCCACCTTCAGTGAAGAGAACGAAAACTCAGTCATTATAAAACATAAAGCAATCTGTAAAATTACAAAGCTTCCCCCAGCCTCTCCCCCACTCTCCTTCCCACATCGCTTGTAGACCATATGTCAAGGCTACTCCTTAACTATCACTGACTGTTGTTACTGTAGTAATCAGTCTCTGTCAGAGCAATTACTTAAAATCATCGGTCCTGGTTGTTTTTCACAAGCCACAGCACACTGAGCAGAACAATGCAGCTGACAATCCGAATGGTGCAGATGGAATGATCATAGCTCACCCCCAGGCTGACTGACAGTTACCTGCAGGAAGGGGGAAGGACCCTATCAACTGGAGGAGCAGCTTGCTTATTGCCAGAGAGGGGGAGAAAGCACCCTGCCTGCACCTTTGTCATCTGGGGAATCAGCAGACATTTCCTCTTGGCATATGCAAAACAAACAATGCCATTCTTCTCCTGGCTCAGCAGCTCAGGGCAGTGGGCATTCTCCACGCCCAAGGCACTGCTTCGGAGCCACTAAACAGGTTAATCAATGGGGGCGCCAGCCTTTACAGGACTCTCATTAACAGGCCACAGTGGGTGAAATGCATTAGCCTTTCTTGTCTTTTAACAGATCAACATTTTTAGGGACTGTGCCCAAGGACACTCTCTAAGGAATATATATATTTGTTTCTAACACTTCCAGGCAGTAGTTGTTGGGGGTGTGTGTGATGTGCGAGTGTGCCCATGATGGAGATGATTGTGGGGTGATAGCTTAGAAGGGGGATCAGATCTGACCCAAGTGCTTAATTAGTTCAATCACCATTGCATTCGAAGGTGTGAGTTTTTGTTTTATTTGGGGGAGGGGAGGATCCTTTCAGCTAAGCAAATAGTTTTCTTCTATGTCCTGATTTGTGTTTTAATGAACAAACACCAACAAATAGAAAGCAAAGTCTTGAGGAGAGATGGGATTTTACTAAGGTGGAAAACAAAACAAAATAAAATAGCTTTTTTCCCCCCTCCTTCCACTGGTGATGTTCTTAAAAAGACCTGCTTCTCGGCAAGTGGTGCCGGCTTCAATCAGCCACGTTGGCGTGTGGGGAGTCACACTGCTCTGGCAAGAGCATCTGCTTCAATGAAAGGCACTGCAGGCTGTAGGCGCGTCCATAAGCCTAAAAGCTAGAATTGTATTCAGATTCATTCTCAGCGAAGTCAGCTCAAAGTCATTAGAGAGAGAAAGGCGGGAAGAGTTCTGGGTTCCCATCTTCTGACCTTGAAGTATCTACGCCACCCTAAGCATATGAACTAATGAGATCTGTATGACATATAGACATCTAGATACACACACTTATTCTCTTCATAGATGTCTTTGCCTGGCAAAATCCAAAACCCTAACACCAACACAAAGAGAGAAGTGCATTTGTTTCAGGAAGCAGGGTGGGTGGGGGCAGGGGTGGTAGTGGCTGAGAGGCAAATTACAAGAGTTGAATTCTTATGGCATGTGATGATTAAACCTCCATTAATCATAAACAACTATAGGCCACCAACAGGGCTTGTTTAATCATTTTGAACCAGTTGTGTGACTCTGTCACCACCGTTCTGCTAGACATCTTGAAAGTCTTTCCTTATTTGGAGTTGGGATATTCATGTGACACGATACTCCTGGGTAGTCTGAATTTGCAGCATCGTCCTTCAGACACTTGCCAAGACAGAGCTTGCCAAAGGAGCACCCCTCAATACAAGCCTTCGGGCTATCTTTTAGATACGCAAGGTTTGTGTTGTTGTTGGGGGGTTGGGCGATTGTGTGTGTACCCTTCTTAGAGAGTGGGGGTTTTTAATAAGAACAAATTATAATGATCTTAATTGCCTCTAGTTAAACTTAGCCAGTCTGAGCTGGGAAGTACTTTATATCCGAAGTCTGAAAAGTGCTGGGAGACTTCCACTCTGCCAGGCGGAGGTTAATTTCCATCTGAGGACTTGAGACAAGGGCCTGTGGCAGGAGGGGCTTCCCATCAAGGCGTCAGTGCCCTCTGGGAATTAAGAGAACTGGAGGGATGTGATTTGAGCTCATGGTCTACATCTGATGAGGGATAGCTGCGCTGTCCAATATGGCAGCTAGCAGCTAAATATGACTATTGGGCATGTATAATGTGATTGGTCTGAATCAATATGCATTGTAAATGCAAAATACAAACTAGATTTTGAAGGGAAAATCATGTAAAATATTCCAATAATATTTAATACTAATTACATGTTCAAATTATATTATTTTAGATATAGCAGGTTAATTGAAATCTCACTCATAGCCGTTGAGTGGATTCCTGCTCTTTACAAACAGCTAGCGCAGAGAGGAACTTACTCTTCGGTTTTCCAGGACTGTAAATCTTTCAAGAAGCAGAGTGTCAGATTTGTCTCTTGTAGAATGGTGGGCGGGTTTGAACCTTTGGTTAACAGGCACGTGCTTGCTCACAGTGCCATCAGGGGTCCTGTTAACTAAAATAAATTAAAATATAACTTAATCCATTTATTTTGCTTTCTTTTAAAAATAGCATGTGCCTACTAGACAATTTAAAAGTATACACATAAACCACAATATAGACGTTCTGTTGGAAAGCAGGAGCCTATATCATCCATGCCCTGTTCCAGTCAATTTACATGTAGTTTTTCTTTACATCTTTATGGGAACTTGGTGAGAAATTATGATTATTCTCAATTCGGGGGCCAAGATTGAGAAATACCAGGGAGCTGGCTTAAGACACACAGCTTCCATGTGGGAAAACAATGCTGAGAGATGTGTTCTCATCCCAAAGGTCCTTTTCTTTATAGAAATTCTTGCTGCTTTCCTTAACCCACTTTTAAAGCCTGTGAGTTGGATTGTAAGCAGTGGTTTTAATGCCTAGGTTGTTCACCTTTGCCTAAGTCGCTGTTTCTCAATGCGGATACTGCTGTCTCGGGGAGGAAACAATTGACTGTCCTAGGCATTGTAGGGTGTCTAATATACCTGACCAAGCCACCAATTTCTATCAAGTCAGTTCTGGTGTCCTGGTGTCACTAAAGGCTAGTACCCCTTCCTCACTCTGCTCTCTTTGTGACCATCAAATCCACCTTCAGCCCCATTTCATTTCCAAACAAACTCTAGGGCAATGGTTATGAATGGCTGTCTACTGTTGGTGTTATCAAGTTGGTTCCAAGTCATAGTGACCCCATGTAGAACAACACTTCCTGGCCTGGACAATCCTCACAACTGTTGCTGTTTGTTGCACACATGCGTCTCCTTTGTTGTTGCTGACCTTCTACTTTACCAGTCATGACACGCTTTTCCAGGGACTAGTCCTTCTTGAGAACAGGTCCCAAAGACATAAGAGGAAGTCTCACCATCTTCTCCTTTAAGGGACATTCCAGTTGTATTTCGTCCAAGAAAGATCTGTTTTTCATTAGGGCAGTTGATGGTATATTCAGTACTCCTTGCCAAAACTGTGATTCGCATGCTTCAATTCTTCTCCAGTATTCCTCATCCATTGTCCAGTCATTACATGAATACGAGGCCATTGAAAAGGCCATGGTGTGGGTTAGGTGCGCCTTAATCCTGAAAGTGACATCGTTGTTCTTCAGCACTTTAAAGAGGTCTTTTGTAGCAGTTTTCCCAGCAAAATGTGCTTGATTCCCTAACCACGGATCCCAGGAGCACGATTGTGGATTTAAGTGAAATGAAATCCTTGACAACTTACACTGAGGAACATTTGTCTAGACCGGAGGATCTGAAAGTGATGGCCAAAGAACCATATTCTGTTTTGTAATTAAAATTTTATTGGAGCACAGCGTTGCTTGTTGAGTTTACTGTTGCTACTTTTGTACTACAAGGGCATGCTCCAGCAAGTAAGACGGAGACCTTGACGCTCAAAAAGCCTTAAATAGTTTGTTTGTCTCTTTATAGAATAAGACTGTCTACGTTGGCCCATCTCCATGCACTCTTCTACCGCTCCGTCACTTTCTGGTTTTAAGACTTGCGTTTGGGGCTGATTTCTTCTTGATCCTGATTGACTGTGTTTTTGACTTCTATATTATTATTTTCATTCACCCATGCACATTCACTTTTTGTTTGCTAACCTAAGCTCTTTTTATTTGAAGTGACGTCTTGGTCTGAAAGTTCAAATTCCGCTCTGGGTGTGGCTATTTATCACGGGTGCACATTTTGAGCAAGTTCTTCTGTGTTCTCGAAGACTCCCTGAAGGAGAGCTACTGTGCTGATGATCAAAGAACCTCATGAAATCGGAGCTACTAAAATCACACCCTCCACGGTTCCATCACCAAGGCAGTCTGATTCCTTATAGCTAGTTGTCAAGTGTTCGCTGTGAGTGTCGGGCGCTCCAAGTACTACTTCTGTAGCTCTGAGACTGTAATGCCAACAGTCTTTCCAGCACTGGAAGCATTTTTATTTAAATCAGGCAGGTCAATGACCACTAATACCAGTGATCTGATGAGAAGGATCACTGAAGTAGTCTGCTCAGGAAAAGAAAGGACCATTGAATTGAATTTATTGTTGACCAGCTGCTTAGAAATCAAAGAGGTGTCATGTTGTCTCATTGCTTAAAACAAGTAAATAACCTTGCAAAAGAAGTTCAGAATTAATTGGAATTGAAATAATTATAGACGATGATAAGCCAGCCACCAGAGAAATGCAATAGTCAAGCTGTGTGGTAACAAATACATTGATTAACATATGTCAGGACAGCACAGAATGTAGCCGAGAAACACAGAATTATGAAGGTGAAAAAACACTCCCGGCTTCAATAGCAGTTTTTCCTTACAGCCAGTATTCTGTTTCTGAGACCACTCACTCTGGTAGTGAGAGAGCATGTGAACCTGATCGGTCACTGTGCCACATCACTACTTGGGTCCGAGTCTCAGAATAAACATACTTTGATATCTAGAGACATGCACTTTGATTTTGTGATCGGCTGGTGGGTGGACCATCCCCAGCCCTGTAGTTGAACAGGGTTCACCATCGTCACCTCTGTCCCAATGAGGTTCTTTTCACCACTGAAAACATCAAGAGACCTCTGGAAGCTGAAATGCCTTCAATTTTGGAACTTCAGTGAAACCATGTGACCTAAAACAAGCGTGGCAAGTACAATATGGCCCATTTGGAGGCCCCAACAGAAGAGGAATCCTGAAAGCATTCTCTGTCTGACTGGAGCTTGCCCCTGTTCACTGTACAGGAAGTGACCGGGTCAATCAACTTATTGCAAGAAAACAAGATTGCTCTTGGCAGATCTAAGCCTCCTCCCAGCCTCCTGATTATTTTTTTTTTCTCCACAGAATTTAGGACATGACTCAGTTTCTTAACACATTTGGGGAAAATTTCTTCAAAGAATGGAGTGATGTGTGAAATTAAGAAGCAGAAGGAGCAGAAGGAAGACAATATGGTAATACACAGTGAAGTTTCCAAGACTTGAGAATATATCTCTTGTAAAAGATCCCTGTATGTTAAAGTGCATTCTGTTTATTCTAGCTCAGTGGCTCAGCTGGTCATATAATATGTTAGCAATGGCAGACTGAAAATGTAGCGCAAGATTGAACCATCAGGGCTTTCTGCAAGAGGCATATCTGAGGCTTTGTGAGAGTTTGTGCCATGTTAGGGGCTTCAGGGAGTGACTAAAAATGCAGGTTGGGAGAGAGGAAGATGTAAAAAGTGGACAGAATGAAATAGTCCTTCAGTCTCAGTGAGTACTACGTACCCTTGCACCTTGCAGACTCTTCCGTCTTAGTAAAACATAGATATATTCTCAGAGAATCTGAGCTCAATTAGCAATCATATTATTTATAACCAGTATGAGCTCACCCTAGGAGCCAAGTGTCACAGAAATTGAGTTCTCATTTGGTTTGGTTTTGGACTATGTTAGTGCAAGGGAGGATGCCTCAGTTCACAACGCATTCAGGTAAGAGAATGCCACTTGGCCTGAGCAGTTTTAAAGAACTGAGCGAGCCGCATAATTTTACAGCAAGTGAGCACTTGCTAGAGAAATGATTATCAACATTTTATATTTTGCAAAAAGCTTTACAAGCATTTACTGGAATGTGCCCTCCTCACTCCCCTGCTGGTTTTGCCTTCGTTTATAGATCAGGAAACTGAGGTTCAGCGACTTGGAGAGACTTTGCAGGGCCACATAGTAATTCAACAGAAAGTTTCATAATATCACACAATCACAATAACAGAAGGATTTAAAAATAGCCTTTCAATTCATTTGCAAAACGAATTATACTCACAAGGCTTCTTTTTGGCTTGCAAAAATAGACATGCCTGTCTACCTCCTTGATATCAATCTCTTTATGCGCTCAAGGTAATAGATTTTTTAAAGGGGGAAAATTCACACAAGAAAATTCCAGTTTCAAAAAACTAAAATATGCCCAGAGCATGCTTCATATATTTTAATTAATTTTCTGCGATACAAAATTATTCCGATGTCTCCCCCCACCCCCTCTCTTTTTCTCTATTTGGGTACATTGGCGAGCCTTCATTTTCAGGGTTCTTTTAAAAGGATCATAGCTAAGAGCCAAATGTTCTGCTTTCAAAAAGACAGCTGATCGCTACTAGTCTCCTCAAGAAACCCGGGGACAAGAATCCCACTCTTTCTCCCAGAAGGTCTCTCAACTGGCTTTAATAGCATGAGCCATTTTTCAAGTTGCCAAAGGACACCCCCAAACCCAGTCTCTAAATCCCTAGCATTGTATCTCATCCGCTAACAAAATAAACAATTTTCTCTCCAGAAATTCTCATTTTTACAAACCTAGGAATCACTTTTAGACTTCTAGACTTACAACATTTGAGCTAATCACCACTGAACATAAATAAATAAGTTGGTAGATTCCTGAGTTTATGTTTGTAATTTCTCTTCAGTTACTCCTCTCTCTTGATCGTCAGGGTTCCACGTTTACAAGAGAAGTTTAGCTAACGTTTTACAGTGCTCAACTTCTGGGGGTCAGGTGCCAGGGCAGCCCAATGGTCAAGGGCTCAGCTGCGAATAGACAGGTGACTGTTTCAAGCCTACACCAGCGTCTCTGAGCAAGAACCACATGGCAGCCTGCTTCCATGGAGATTTGCAGCCTTAACAACCTGATGAAGCAGTCCTGCTCTGGACTACAGGCTCAACACGGGTGGGGATGGACAGGACTCGGTCTCGCTTTAGTTACTCCTAGTGAAGTAGATACTAATAAAAAACCGACCTTGTTTCACTAAGCCAGGAATGCAATTTCTGAGTTAGAGCTCACAGAGAGAAATGCGTTACCAGAGAAGATTATGAATGGTGTTCTGGACTATTTCCATAGCCTCAGGACTGGGTGTGGTTATCTTCTAGTTGTTTTTGTTTTACGTTTCCCAACGCCGCCCTTTAATAGCTTGTCATCTAAATCATTTGTAAATTAGTGATTCGTTCATTATATGTTGGTGAACCTCAGCCTTTCCTCTTTAAGCTCTCAAAGATTCCTCGGGGTTTACTTAAACTCAAGAACAAACCACCTCACCCTCGCCGAATGACTGAGTAGATTCTGAATCACAGCAACCCTACAGGACAGAACGGAACCGCCCTTCTGGGTGTCTGAGGGTGTACCTCTCTACAGGAGGAGAAAACCTCATCTGTCACCAGAGAAGCAGCTGATGGACTTGAACTGCTAACCACGGGATTAGCAGCCTACCATATAGTGCACTATGCTACCAGGGCTCTTTAGGTGCTCAGAGGAAACCCAATTCCTGACTGATTTGCTATTTAAGGTCCTCTGCTCTCTGGCTCCTTTCTAGATGAGACATCTCGGTACTATCCATAATGTCTCAGCAGATCCTTTTCTGTCAAAGAAATCTCTTCTCTTCTGGGCAGTCCATCTCCAGCCCCATCTTTTTTGTTTGAAGACCATATACACAACACTTCTCTCAGGAGTTGCTTTTTCTGTGACAGTATTGCTATTTCTTTAACCTCTAGTATTCACTTAGCACCAGATGCATGCTATATCATGTCACCTTTGTTGATCTTTTTATCATTCCTCTTCTATCGACATCTGATGTGCTGTGATTTTGGGATCCTGTCTGGGGCATCAATGATGATGACTAACTTCAAGTTCTAGGTGCTGGATCAAGCACTGTACAAATATCAATCCATTTCACTTAACCATTAGCATTCTCAAAGACCCTATTTCTAATAAGGTCACATTCACCGGACTTCGACACAGCCCTTCTGGGAGGTGCAGTTCAACCCATCACATGTGTCATTTAATTGTATTAAACAAATAGGCACTGATGTGTAGATAATTTTGTTAGTGAATCTGATATCTCCATAAAAATGTACCCTTAGTCCACCCTTCTGTATATTCAGACCATTGCTCTTGGAAATTGAGAGTTAAAAAAAGAAGAAGAAAGATGAGGACATTGGGATTAAAAAATCTCAAAGATTTGACTTAATATTTAATGTGTCATATATATATTTCAAAATGATAAGTCTCCCTTCATAAAAATAAAATAGTTCAGTGATAACAAATGGCAACATTTTCCTCTTTATTATTTCTTTTCTGTTTCCAAGGGATTCCAGGTAGCCATTTTCCATGTTGAATATATTATGTCAAACTAATTCCTATGTGAGTATGTAAATCTATTGCTATAATGAAAGCTATCATTTATAAAACATTTTATTGAAGTGAAAAGTTAAAGAACATTTTAAATTCTCTATGCATTGCATATCTTGAGATTCTTTCACATGCAAACTAATAAATAACCTTTATTAATATTTAATAACTTTTCATTTTTATCATGGATTTTGTAATCAATATTTTCATTAAAAGTTAATCATGCAAATTGGTAGATACCACCGCTTATTTGAGGAATCTTAAAACATTTATACCTTGTGGTCATTAATAGTACTTATAATAAGAAATCTATCATTAAGAAATAGTAATAAATGAAAAAAATTAGAAGCAAGAAGGTTTATTGCAGTAATACACATGCAGTGAAAAAAGAAAATCTCTTAAAATATCCTGCATTAGAGGAAGTAAATTATGGTACAGTGGCACAATAGAATATTTATGTGGTAATTAAAAATGAAGAGTTCTTTAATGACATCAAAATGCTTTTAATAATCAGTAATGTTAAGCAAAATGCAGCACACAAAATTATATATACAGTGTGATCACAACTATTCAGAGAAGACTAGATCCGAAAGGGCTCGGAAGAAGATATGCTGACATATGGAGAAAAAAGAGGAAACCTGTAGGAAGGAAAGACAAGAAGCAATTATTCAACAATGTGTATAGAGTTATCACTGTACAGTGTGATTATGGTGATCTGATATTTTCTTCTTTATACATTTATGCATTTTACACTTTTAAATGTCGGTATAATGCTTTTCTTAGCAAAAAATACTTTTTTTAAAAAGTAAATTGCAATTTTCATAGAAATAGGTAGGGGTTCATGAAGAGAAGATATCAAAGTATGTGGTCTGAAATTTTAATGTTTTGAAATGACTAATGGTCACAAAATAACTCTCTAAGATGTGGTTAGGCAAAGGCATATCTTTCAGGTTCTGAAAAGCATTTCCATTGACATTGGATGGTATCACAGATTGAATTGTGTTCCCCTGACCACCTCAAAAAAAATGTGGATCAAGCTAGCTGGGCCATGATTCTCATTGGTCTGGCTGTGGTGTAATGATCTCCCAGGAGGTGATCTGATATCCTAAAGCAGTAAGAGGGTTGAGGGTACAATTTGACTTCCTTAGTCTGTCACAGCTTTCATGATGTAAGGGGGATTTCCCTGGGGTGGGGACTGTCCCACTTTTTATCTTACAAGATATACAAGGAGAAAGGAGCAAGCAGAAAACAGAAAGATCCACACCCACCAAGAAAGAAGAGCCAGGAGCGGACTGTAACCATGGACCTAAGATCCTTTCCTGAGAAACTCCTCGACCTAGGGAGAAGGTTGCTATGAAGACATTTGGTCCCCAAGGAATGTTGGGCCTACAGCTGTTGAAAGGAGACGAGGACTTCGCCCTAGGGATGGCACTCTGCAGTGAATTTCCAGCTTCAACGGCAGGAGAACCAATTGCAGTCGGCTACGGCCACCCACCTGTAGCACTTCTGTTGTCGCAGCCTGAGATAACCAAGACACTAGGACAGTGACCTCGAGCTTACTGAGTGCCTTAGCAAGTGGACTTTTCAGCATGTGGTTATGAGCAATTAGGAATTTTGTAAAAAATATTTATAAAAGATAATGACTATTGTGCAATTGCTTACAGAATATTTCTTCATATTAACTGTGAAGTACACTACTTGTTCCACTGCCACGGAGTTGTTTCTGAGTCACACTGACCTGAGAAGACAGAGCAGAAACTTTGGGTTCTTGAGGCTGTAACTCTTTATGGGAGCAGACAGCCCTTGTTTTGGCCTGTGAAGCAGCAGGTGGTTTAGAACTGCCGACCTTGTATCTAGCAGCCCAACTTGTAACCCACTAGGTCACCAGAGCTCCTTCCAAGTACACCAGAACCATTTTATTATGTACTTGTAACTGAATTCAGTACACATCCACACACACACACACACACACACACCACCCCCATATAATGTTTTCATAAAAATTCCAGTACATTTTTTGGATCAATGACTGTTTTTATTCAAATGAATTATTCTCTTGAACCAAGAACTGGACCAACAATAAGATAGGCTTCATTATCTCCTCTGGGCCTTTGAATAAAGACAAGACTGAATCACAAATATGTCTTAACTATGATGATTCCTCTTCTGAAGGATTGTGCACCTGAGAATCTATTCACAATCCGTGCCATATGTATTTTCTCTGTTTCCATTTAGTATGCTACTGATTCTTTTCCTTTCGACACAGAAGCCATGAAAAGAAATTTTTGCATATAGCTTCGAAACTACGGATTAAGGATATCCAAAATTTGTGAGCAAGATGTCCTTTACATCATCATTTATGAGAATAAAAAGATGAAATTTGTTCTGACATGTCAAAATTAAACGAAGTGAAGTTTATGCAGAGGAGTTTGAATCATTTAAAACATTTACAAAGGCATTTATTGAAATGTAAAATAATTTTAAAATGTAGAGCTGTTAAGTTAAAAAAAACCATATAAATGCATATAAAACTATTAGCAATGGTTAATTAATAAGCTAGTTCTCAGAATTCTCAGTCTCTAATTATCCCTTAATAGAAAATTGGAATTAACTTTATTAAAAGGATAAACTCTTTTTTTTATGGTTTGCTTGATAAATAATTTTATTTGGGGTTCTTACAGCTCTTATAACAATCCATACATCAATTGTATCAAGCACATTAATACATATGTTGCCATCATCATTTTCAAAACATTTTCTTTCTACTTGAGCCCTTGGTATCAGCTCCTCTCCCCCACCCCCACCCTTGTGAACCCTTGATAAATTGTAAATTATTATTGTTTTCATATCTTACACCATCCACTGTCTCCCTTAGCCCACATTTCTGTTGTCTATCTCCCTGGGGTTGGGGGTGGTGGAGGGCGTTATATGGTTGATTCTTGCTATCCGTTCCCCCTTTTTCTCCCTTCTCACCAAATTTCCCCCTACCCTCATTGTAGCCCACTGAGATTTATCTGTCCTGGATTCCATGTGTTGAGAATGGATTCCATGTGTTTAGAACTCTTAGCTGTACCACTGTACATGCTCCAGTCTATCCGGGTTTGTAAGGTAGAACTGGGGTCATGATAGTGGTGTGGAGGAAGCATTAAAAAACTAGAAAAATGTGTTCTTGTCAGTGCTACACTGCACACTGGCTGATTCGTCCCTTCCTTGTGATCCTTCTGTGAAGGGTTGTCTGATTGTCTACAGATAGACTTTGGGTCACCCTTCCCACATGCCTCTTCATATCGATCGGGTTGTTTGTTTTGGGTCTTCTGACGCCTGATCCCTGATCCCATTGAAACCTCGTGATCACACAGGCTGGTGTGCTTCTATATGGACTTTGTTGCTTCCGTGCTAGATGGCCACTTGTTTAACTTCAAGCCTTTAAAACCCCAGATGCTATATCTTTTAATAGCCTGGCACCATCAGCTTAGTTCACCACATTTGCTTATATACCCATATTGCCTTCAGCAATTGTGTCAGGAAGGTGAGCGTAACAGAATGTCATGTTATTAGAACAAAGTATTCTTGCTTTGAGGGAGGACTTGAGTAGAGGTTCAATGTCTGTGTGCTTCCTTAATACTTACCACATAAATATATGTATACAGGTCTATATCCCTATCATTATATATTAATATATTTACATATATGCATGCCTATATTTATACCTCTAAGTGTTTTTTGCCTCCTAGTTCTTTCCTGTATTTCCTTTTACTTTCCTCCTGTCCCACTATCATGTTCCACCTTCATTTGGCTCTCTGTACTTCCTCTTCGCTATGCCCTTAATCAAACCCTGTCAGGCAGTTTATGCCCGTCACCCATCGATTTCAGATCTTTTGTTGTTCCTATGTCCCTGGGTTTATTGGCTCTCTCCTCCCTTTCTCGCACTGCTGCCTCTCCCCTGTACCTGAGGAACTGTGATCCTGTTGTTTTTCTGCTTGGGATTGTTTATCTTTCCTATCTTATATAGATAGACATGAAAATGAAGCAGCAGCAGCAGCAGCATTGGCCTATAAATGTTCCAGGTCTGTCTGCTGACCCTTATCTATGTTTTCCAATCACGTCTTATGAGGGGCCATGCCCTACCCTCCAAGTCTGAAGTCTGCTTTACTCAGGCTTCCTCTGAGACTTCATCGCTTTGCTCCCTTTGCTGCTCTGCTGCACTCCCTTTGTGCTTCACCCTGCTGCGGTGGGGAAGACTGGACACAGTCCTGCACTGTCCCCAGGGCTGTCCCTTCAGTACTGTGGGTCAGTGAGTGATGTCGTGTCTTGTGGTGGGGCTGGTCCCTCTCTCTCTTTCCTGTGGAGACATAAACAATGCCCTCCCTGTAGGTGGGTTAGTGTGCTGTTCTCCCACTACCATGTCCTCTTTTTTTTTTCTTTTCCTCTCTTTCTAGTTGGCCTCCATATACACCCCAGGGTTGGGTCTGACCCCTGCCAGAGGGCCTGAGACTTGCCCCGGGAAGTCATGCATTTAGTGGCTTTTCCCCTGTGCCCCAAAGGACAAACTCTTAACTCTGGTAGTTCTCCAAAGTCTTTTAATAGCTTGAATGTTTCTAACTACATTTCACAACACTAAAATGACCTAAAGTGACAATCACTTAAAAGAATTGTTGCAAATAAAAATTGTGATTCAAATTAAGGCTAATTAAAAGACATCATTATCAAGATCATAACATTTAAAAATCAGAAGGAATTTTTATTGTTTATATAATTTATTTTACAGATGAGGAAACAATTCTAGAAATATAGAGACTCCGCTGGTAAGAGAAGTGGGCTTCCTTTTATTTCACTCCTCAGTGCTCACACTTCTAGAAAAAGTCACACTACCCTTTCTGTTCACACTTGAAATCTGTTCAGCATTTCTCAAATTGAGTAACTATTCCATTAAGCTCATCACTCCCTGAAGTCTGATTTCAAAACAAATTAAAAAGAAAACAAAAGCAAAACCCAAATACTGAGCACCACATAAATCGAAATTACAAATACGACTTTTGATTGTTTTGATTTATTTTTAATTACCCTTTGTACTTTTTGTCTTAATTGGACAAAGACAGTGCAGACTTGTTCTATGCAATTACGAGTAGTTATGTGCAAAGAAAATGGAATGCCATTTTAAATCTTATTTGAACTGACTCATAGTTCACTTGTTACAGGAACATTCGAACAAGGATAATATTTAAAAAGCTAATGAGTTTTAGTAAAAGTATCTTCACAGAATGGCTTGCTGAGGAATTTTATCCATTGAGTTGGGAGTCGATTAAGGTTTTATTCCTCTCCAACACAAAGCAGAGTTTGGGGAAAAGATTAGAGTATTTTGAATTCAATACTCTTCGAACTGTCATCTCAAAGATTTACTTTACAAATTCTGTGGTAGAATTCTATGGGGCTTTTCTTAGAAAGAACTAAAGGCACATCAGAAGTGCTACAACAATAGCACTTTTCCTGCAGCTGAAAGAAATCAGGTCATGCCTAATGAACTCCGGCGGCAACCTGAAGTTCAACTGGATATGTTTGGGCTCCTCTTTCTCATTTATTTTATGGGTGAATCAGAATTTGTGAGCGTCCTCTGCATGTTTTTCTTACAAGTTTCTGTGCTCTTATCCAAAATATACTTTGAGCCGAAGATGTACACATGATGGAAAGCCTGTTTTCACATGCCAGTACCGTGGGGTGTGTATATTATCTCATCCAATCAAAATGGAGGAGACATTGCAATCACCACCCTTACCATCTACAGTGCGAATATGCAAACATAATGTTTGCAATAAGTCATCTTCCCTCATCCTTTCTCTTCCAATTATATGGCTGGAAGTGTTTTGTGTATTTCTGTGTTTTTCATAACATTATATTGGCTTATGTGTGTTTAAGGTGGTGGTGGTGGGTGGGGGGGGAGCTAGCATTTAATGAATGGCTAGTCAATGGATATTTATTAAACACCAGGCACCAAAATCCTGGGTCAGGCAAACAGTTAACTAGCTCGGTCGCTAACGTACAGATTAATTAATCAAGACTGCTCAAAGGCACCTGGGAAGATAGCCCTGAGAAAACGATTTCCCCAGAATAATCCGTTGAAAGCCAATGGTTCTACTCTGACACACATGGAGTTACCATGCGTCCCAATAGAACCCGGTTTTCACATGAGACTATGCACATGGCAAGGTGCCCAAAGTCCCTTCGCTATTATTTTTCCTTCCCAAATTCATGTTCAACTCTTGATGTACATACCCCGTTTCCCCGAAAATAAGACAGTGTCTTATATTAATTTTTGCTCCAAGGATGTACTAGGTCTTATTTTCAGGGATGTCTTATTTTTCCATGAAGAAGAATACGATATACATTTCTTGTGTATTGTTTTATTAAAGAGACCTCTCACTCACCTTCTGCTCTGGCTGTGCTGCAGCCGGCAGTGAGCTGCGCTGTGGTGCCCGCCGCTACGGTCCAGAGTCCAGAGTTACGGTAGCTTCAGAGGGCCTTATTTTGGGGGAGGTCTTATTTGGGGGGGATGCCTTATATTTCAGCGAGAGGCAAAACTGTAAGTAGGTCTTATTTTCAGGGGATGTCTTACTTTCGGGGAAACAGGGTATGCACATACACACGCATCTCTACATGACTGAGGAGCCCTTGTGGTATAATGGTTAGGTTTCGGGCTGGTCTCCTCATGGTCAGCAGTTCAAAACCACTGGGCTTTCTACTCCAGTAAACAGTTACAGTCTCAGAGTCGGCATTGACTTGACGGCAGTGAGTTTGGAGGATTTATATATATGACTATGGGGAATTTCTCTTGTTTTCAAAATTCTAATTTTCTAAAGAAATTATACTTTGATGTGAGCCTCCTACTACTTGCCATGATAGCCTGGTTTTCCTCTCTAATCTAACAAACTTTTTTTCCTGAGAAAAAAAGATGCTTCTCCCGACTGTGAAACTTTTAGCAGGTCTCATTCCTGCGGTAGACACTTAAAACAAAGATCCATTTTTGGCTGGCTGATTTGTTTGTTTGTTTGGAAAATCTTTGCCTCTCTGGAAAGCATGTCTGTCCCAGAACATGGTATTTTTGCCAAAGTCCCACACTGAGGGCTGCTCCTCAGGATGGCCTCAGACAGAATGTGTGAATCCCCATCATCAGCTGAAACGTGAACTTGAACAATACACGGTTGGCTTCCTTCCAGGGCTAAATCAAGCTGTGTGAGAGCAATGAGGAAGCTCCCCGCCTCCGTGGGGGAAGCAGGGCAGGAGGAAGCTCGTGGTTCTTCTGATGCGATTGAGAATCTCTGCTAAGAAAGCCACCTTTCACCCATTTTGGAGACCCGTGGGACTCCCCTTCTCGCAAAATGACCTCGACTTACATTGTACTTGTGAATCATGAGACAACGAAAGGCATGTTTTCCCTGTAGATTTGGTTGTAGCTTCTATCCTTCTAAGTCCTGAATTTCTATTGGGAATTTCTATCCACTTGGCTCCTCTCTAGAATAAGTGGCATGCCGTATGTGGAACCTCGGGGCTACTCTCAGAGTAATGCAGATTGCTCCTTTTATTTTTATTTGTCTCCTTCCACAAAATATTAGCACATGCCAAATTCGGTTCTTCACCCACTGATTTCCTCAACCAAAGTAAGCGCAAATCATCTCACGATTCCTTTTCAACCCTGTAGGAAATGGTTATTGTAGAGATTCTGTGTTTGTGTTGGAGTGGTAGATATTTTTCAAAGTGGTTCGAACCAGATTTTTACCTAAGAGAGCTTATGATTCCTGCCCTGGGTTGAATTGTGTTCTCTTCAAAATATGAGGGGGCTTCAAGAAGTTCATAGACAAATTCCATGACCTCTTCATTCTATTTTCCCACAGATGTTCCAAAGCCCTGGTGGCTTAGTAGGGTATCCATGGGCTGTTTAAACACAGGGACTGCAATATGACATCACCAGCCACTCTTTTTAAAGTTACCACATTACGGTAATTTGCTACAAGCTCTTCCATATTCGTTTAGACCCATTTCACCTTTTCTCGTATGCAAAACTCATAACTGAATTTTTAAGAATGACCTCTTAGAAAGGTTTTCTTATTGATCAGCATATCCGGTGCTTTGACTTGGTCTCTGAGATCTTATTATAGGATTTTGTGTCCCCTCAGCTGTTATTTTCTTTAATACTGGACTCTCATAAATTCTTCATATGATTCGTTTCCTTGTAAGGCCACCCAGCACTGGCATCACCCTTGGTAAAGTCCACCCTCAGAGAAAAAGAGGAAGACCCTCAGTGAACTGGGTGGACCCTTGCTTCAACAACGGGTTGGAACAGAACGGCAATATCGGGGCTGCAGAATGACCGGCAGTGTTTCATTCTGTCGTACAGAGGGTGGCGATGCCCTGAACCCACTAGAGAGCACAGAACTCAACAGCAACACCAGCATCAACCCCCTGATAAGCGACCGAGAATACATAAACGAATGACAGCAAGTACACTGTGAGTGATGTTGGGCTGTTCATCTGCCCTAGTAGACACTAACGTCTAGATAACAAAATTCTCTCTAAGCCAATTTTCAAAATTGTCCACAGTCTTGACCCTCCAACTAGGCAAAGCCAGGAGCAAACTCCGATGTAAAGTTAGTCTATGAATGGTGTTCTGTAGAGCATGCAAAGAAGCTACACGTTTGTGGAACAAATGCCTCTATTTTTAAATTCCATTTTCTTGAATTGGAACTTTTTGAAGCTCCTGCATATTTGTTGAATGAATGGATGAATGGATGATTGAAAGTGTTCTGTTACTTTAATTTTAAAATGGTAAATTGTCAACGGGGATTTCTGCGATCTTACTTATGGAACCATTCACACCCCCTCGATGGGCCTCGGTTTCTTCAGCAGCAGGACAGAATCAAGACACCCAAATCTGATGGTGAAGGTGGGGTTTTAATGGGAATGTCTTTAAGAATTATCTTTGTGACCCGAATAGAAAGCACTACCAAAATGGAAAGAATTTTTCCAGCATTTAGTTTTATTGATAAGAGGCACTTCTAATTTTAGTGTGATCGAGATCTCTCCTTCATCCTCACTTGATTATAGATGCTTCAGGATTTGGCTCAGAGAAACAACTTCACCAAAAAAGACATAGCTTTGTGTTTTGTTTTGCAGAAATCCCCATAAGCAGAACATTTCATAGATGTTTGACACAATGACAAATAGTTATTTGCAGACAGATGCTGGCCATGTGTCTTCAAGATCAATGAAAAATACCAGCAAGTGGGAAATTGGAGCGAGGGCAGACCAGATATTTCCTGAAGCAGCACAACTCCCAGTTGGAAATCTCAGAATCTTTGTTTCCCAGAGCCGGCCTGTGAAGCAGGCCAGAAGTCGGGGTGTGGTTCTGTGCAGCTGACTGCAGCATAACTCAATTAGGGAATTCTCAGTGGCTGGGCATCTGGGCTCTAAAACAGTTGTTTATGTTCTCCAGATGGTCGTGGACAGCCAAAAGGATACGTTTAAAAGGAAGGGATCCAGAGAGAAATAGCAAAGTAGCTGAACTGCTTTTGTTTTTCCTTATTACTGATTTTAAGAAAAAGGTTACGTGTGTGTGTGTGTGTGTGTGTGTGTGTGTGTGCCTGCGCACACGTGCACTTCATGCTTTTCACTCACTTAAAGGGTCCTACACATCTTGAATCTTTTCTTCTTTGCAAAGGAGCCTCCCTGGCATGAACACCTGCAACTCAAAGAAGATGCAATGGGGCAATCCCTCTGAACAGCGATAGACATGTTTGACTTGTACAATCATGGTTTGTGTAAAGCAATGTATACCTTAATATTGGTGATAGAATATTTGTAATGAAAAGGTCTCTTATTGAAGGTTATGATGCCATTTTTTTGGAGACTAAATGAAATACAATTAAACCATGGCAACGAAAATGCGGGATATATTAGGACAGGTTGACATGAGACATTGGCGAGCCTTTTTTATATCTAGTCTCAGCAACCATCATCCTGAAAGTTCTATAAACTCAAAGTTGGCGGAATGTTTGAGGGGAGACATTAACTGTAATATAATTGGACAAGGTGTTTCCCTGCAGATAACCAAGTGCTGTTCTTTGAGGAGATTGATTCCCTAAAAATGGTGTTTACTTAAGATGCTGTGCTAAATGGTGTCAGCGCTGAACCTCTATCTATTGAGGAAGCCAGTTTCAAAATAAAGGTTATTATTTTTGAAACCACAATTCATTTAATTATTAACTCTTCACTCACTCATACATCCATTCATGAACCATTCACTGGCTACCTATTCTGCACCAGGCACGTTTCCCATGCTGTGACAGAACAAAGTTGCAAATCGGAGGGGACTTTTTTTTTCCTAGTGTGACTATAAAAACAGCTCCCTATATTGAATGCTAAAGACCCCTGACGGCTCAATGGTTACTAAGTTATCAGCTGCCTGTGAGTCACTTCTGATTCCTAGCAGCTGGTCTGTTCAGCATAACTGCCCACTCCTGTAAGGTTGAGGGACCCCCCCACCCCCTATTCTGGATGGACTTGTGGACCCAGAACAACAACATATTGAATGTTTATTCTAAAGCAAGGGATTTTGACATACGTTCCCTTAAGTTGTTCTTAATCATCTTTTTCAAGGAAAGTATTATTATGGTTATCACCATTCAAAAGTGGAAGTGAAATGACTTTCAAAGGTAATAGAATGAAATAACTCTAAGAACTGGTATTGGTCAAACCACCGAATCGCTCCAAAGCCAGTGCTCTTTCTCATGTGCCGCACTGTTGTAGGAAGATCGAGGGCATTTCTTCAATGTTTGCAACTTTTGATATGATGTTGATGAACAGAACACATAATGCTGCTTACCATTGTGATAACAGACATGTTGCTGTCCCCATCGCGACCATTACTGCTTTTTGATCCCTTCATGCTGCTGTCGAACCTCTGAAACTTGGACACAGAGCAGACTTGGTTCAGCAGTCTGATTGGTCTGGGAGGAGGTGGACATAAAACCCTATCAATGTTTCCCTTTGTACCTCATTTTGTTATGATGAAATCTACCATAGGACCAAGTCTTTTTCTTTTCTTTTTTTTAACTTTACTATTTATTAAATGCATACCTCATGCTAGGCTATGGATGAGAGAGAATCTGGATAGCTATGCTGGAGATTAGAGTTAAAATAGCGATTGAGCTAAACACTCTAATATATTTTTAATC
Organism: Echinops telfairi; assembly: GCF_000313985.2. NCBI lineage: Eukaryota > Metazoa > Chordata > Mammalia > Afrosoricida > Tenrecidae > Echinops > Echinops telfairi. The sequence continues at coordinate 47,052,412 of NW_022103896.1, read as the reverse complement.
AATATGATATATGTACATGGTTTAAAAAGAGAAACGATACTTTAACAATAATAATGATAAAGTACAGCAATTCCTTAATCAGTCAGATCTTTTATAATCAGAAATCACTTTTGTTTCTTTTAATTACTTATTCTAGCATTTATACACCCTATATTTCAAAATAATGTGTGTATACCTCTTTCTTTATTTGACATAATTATTTTTTGACTTTTTCAGACAGTTTTCTTACACTATCCACTTGGCTTTCCCTCATCCTCCTAATATAGCAGTAGTGTAGCTATGGTTTAAACATTCCTCATTGCTTATTATTCATTATTAGGCTATGTAAATATTCTCAGTTGAGCACTGCCATTGAATTATATTTAATTCCATATTTTTTCTTACTAAAGTTATTTTTTTCCGTTTGCAATTATTCTTCCCATACTTTTTTTCATTAGCCTCCCTTCATTTTCCTTAAGCTCCAGTTCATCTAGAGAGTTATAGTTACATTTTTTAAAAGTCATTTTATTGGGGGCTCATACAGCTCCTATCACAATCCATCCATTTTTACATTTGTTGCCATCATCATTTTCAAAACATTTTCTTGTCACTTGAGCCCTTGGTAGCTATTGGCTCCTCATTGTTTTCCCCTTCCCTCTCCTATCCCACATCCCTTCCTCAAGAATGCTTGATAATTTAGACTTTTTTTTCCATGCCTTACACCGACCACTGTTTCCCTTCATCCACTTTTCTATTGCCCATCCCCCTGGGAGGGGGGTATAAGTAGATCATTGTGATCAGTTCCCCTTTCTCCTCCCACCTTCTTCTTCCCCTCCTGCTATCACTACTCTCATTATTGGTCCCAAGGGGTTTATCTGTCCTGAATGTCCATGCTCTGGTCTAGCTAGGTTTGGAAGGTAGAATTGAGGTCATGATAGTTAGGGGAGGAAGCATTAAATAGCTAGAGGAAAGTTGTATGTTTCATCAGTGCTATGCTGCACCCTGACTGGCTCGTCTTTTCCTTGTGACCCTTCTGTAAGGGGATGTCAATAGTCTACAGATGGGTGTTGGGTCTCCACTCTGCACTTCCCCTCATTCACAATGATATGATTTTTTTTGTTCTGGGTCTTTGATATCTGATACCTGATCCCATCGATACCTCATGATCACACAGGTTGGTGTGCTTCTTCCATGTGGACTTTGTTGCTTCTCAGCTAGATGGTCGCTTGTTTACCTTCAAGCCTTTAAGACCCCAGACGCTATATATGTTAGCTGGACACCATCAGCTTTCTTCACCACATTTGTTTATTCAGCGATTGTGTTGCAAAGGTAAGCATTACGTTATGCCAGGTTATTAGAACAAAGTGTTCTTGCACTGAGGAAGTACTTGAGTAGAGGCCCAATGTCCATCTTCTACCTTAATACTTAACATCTAAATATATGTACATACATTTATTTTCCTATCATTATATATATATATTTACATATGTATATGCCTGTATTTAGACCCCTATAAATGCCCATTTGACTCCTAGTTCTTTCCTCTTGTCCCATTACCATGTTCAGCCTTCATTTGGGTTTCAATAATTCCTCTCAATTTCATTGCCCCTACCAGGGATCCTCGGCCTCCTCACCACTGATTTTAAAGCACTTGTGTTCCCCTGTCCCTGGGTTTGTTAACACCCACTTCCTTTCCCCCACCTCCCCCTCTTCCATGTCCCCTGGAAGCACTGGTCTGTTGTTTTCTCCTCTGGATTGTTTATCCAGCCTATATTATCTAGATAGACATACAGAGACAATAATAAGAACAAAAACAAGACAGAGCAAAACCAAACAACAAAAGAAAACAGAACAACAAAACAATAACAACAGAAACCCAACGACAAAAAAAAAAGAAAGAAAGAAAAGAAAAGCCTATAAATAGCTGCAGGTCTGTTTGTAGACCTTTAGGAGTGTTTTCCCGTCCAGTCTGATGGGGTGCCACACCCTGGCACCAACGTCTATTTTTGGTCTTCCCCGGGGACTTCATTGCTTTTCTCCCCTGGCTGCTCTGTTGCACGCCCTTAGCATGTTGCTCTGGTGTGGTGTGGTCAGATCGGGCACAATTCCAACCATGAGCTTCCCAACTTATAGTTCAAAATTTCCCTTTGCTCTCACATTTGAAATTTCCTTTCGCTTGGATTTTATGCCTTTTAACTTTTTGATTTCACACTTGTGTTTGACAGAGCACATGTTCTACTAGTTGGGTCCGGTTGGACAGATGATTCAATGCTTGAAGGTATCACCATACCTTTAGGAAACACTGGTCTGCCTTCTGGATCAGAGTGCTTCCATCTGGATGAATTACTGCATGAGATCACCTTCGACCCAAACGACATAGCTGTCTTCTTGTTTTCCTACAGCGTGTGGTGTGCATGTGTGTGTGCACGCACGTACATTTTCTAATTACCTGGTTTACACTCATATTTTGGTGAACATTCTTCATTCTCTGAGAGGGCTGTTTGTGAGAGAAAGTGCATAAGATACATAGATATATTTCGATTGTTTTCTTCACATAAAAACTTCTTGTAAAAACGTCTTTGTTCTATTCTTACACTTGATTGATTGATTGGCTGGTTATAGAAATCTGGGTAGAAATAATTTTCCTCCATAATTTTGAAGATGTTTTCCTGTTGACTTTGTGTGCCCAATCTGACACTCAGATTACTCATTTTTTATGGGTGCCCTTCTTTTTCTCATCAAAAGTTTCTCATGCTTTCTGACTGTTCCTATAGCTCTGAAATTTTACAATGATTTGGTTTGGTGTGAGCCTATTTTCATTATTTATGCTGGACACTCAATGGGCCTTTGCAGTCTGGAAACATATTACTAGAAGTTCTTGGAAGTTTTCTTGAATTCTTTCTTTGATGATTTTTCTACTCTGTTTAAAAAACTTCTTTGTTATTGTTTGAGTGTGATTGTCTTTATATTTGCCTCCTATTATTTGACTATCAACCTCTTGAAATATATTTTTATTGTTTGCCTTCTTTCCTCCATCACTTTAGTTTTTGCTCTACTTTTTTGAAAATTACTTTTCATTTTTGCTATCTAAAAGCCCTGTTTTTCAGGGCACTAACCCACCCAAGGGGAGGGTATTGTTTATATCTCCATAGGGAAAGAGGGACCAGACTTCAACCCAGTGCTCCAGTATCTGAAGCCAACATACCACCATGAATCAGGAAACCAGTAGAGAGGTCTCAGGGGCCAAACCCAATCCCAACTATGTGGACATTTCCCCCTCTCTCCAGAAGAATTTACTTCAGAGGACAGCACTGAAGCCACAGCTGAGGGAGAGGGACATGTCTGATCAGAGCACATAGGAGCAAATGAAGGGGGAGGAAGAGAGAGTGGAGCACATCCTGGCCAACCAAGCCCTAAAGATGATATGCCCGCTCAGAGGAGCCAATGCACACAGAAGACCTTATGGCCGGCCCCACTATGAGACATGACATCCCTCATTGACCCATAGCCCTACAGGGGGACAACAGTGAAGACAAAGTGTGGGAATTGTGTGCAATCTTACTCCACCACACCGAGGCAAATCACTAAAGGCATGCAACAGAACAGCAAGAGGAACAGAGCAAGGAATTCCCTAGGGAATACCAAAAATAGATTTGGGAGTCAGGGCCTGGCATCCCATCAGACTCGACTGGAAAACATTCCTAAAGGTCAACAAATAGACCTTGAACTATTTACAGGTTTTTCTTTTTGTTGTTGTTTTATTTTCTTTTGTGGCTTTGTTTAGCTCTGCCTTGTCTTTTGTGCATATTATTATCTCTGTAGGTCTATCTAGATAAGATAGGTGGGATAAACAATCTGGAGGACAAAACAACAGGACCAGTGATTCTGGGGGGACATGGGAGAG
>NW_022103896.1:47045837-47047936 GCF_000313985.2 Echinops telfairi | reverse complement strand
TATCAGGCATCAAAGAACAAAAAATCATATCATTGTGAATGTGGCAGAGTATGGAGTAGATACCCAAAGCCCATCTGTGGGTAATTGAACATCCCCTTACAGAAGGGTCATGGGAAAGGGACAAGTCAGACAGGGTGCAGTGTAGCAACGATGAAACATACAACTTTCCTCTAGTTCTTTAATGCTTCCTACCCCCCACTATCATCATCCCAATTCTACCTTACAAATCCCGCTAGACCTAAGTATGTACACTGGTACAGATAGGAACTGGAAACACAGGGAATCCAGGATAGATGAACGCCTCAGGACCAGTGGTGAGGGTGGCAATCCTGGGAGGGTGGAGGGAGGGTCAGGTAGAAAGGGGGAACCAATCAAAAAGATCTTCATATAAGCCCATCCCTGGGTGATAGACAACAGAAAAGTAGGTGAAGGAAGAAGTTGGACAGTGTAAGGCATGATAAAATCATAATAATTTATAAATTATCAAGTGTTCACGGGGGAGGTGGGGCAGGAAGGAAAGGGAAAAATGAGGAGCTGATAACAAGGGCTCAAATAGAAAGAAAATTTTTGAGAATAATGATGGCAACAAACGTACAAATGTGCTTGACACAATGGATGCAAGTACGGATTGTGATAAGAGTTGTACGAGCCCCCAATAAAATTATTTTTTTAAATAAATAGGAAAAAAATTAAATAAGAAAAATAAATGAAAGCCTGGTTTTGTTTTCATCATGTGCAGTATCCGTTTTCTCTCTTGCCTACCTGCAAAAAAGAAACTTTCAGAGCCAAGTAGGGGACGGTTAAGAGTTTCTACCTTTAACATTCAGCACATTTGGCCTCTCAGCTTCTTTTCTTTAAGTACAGAATCCATATGCTTCAGTGAGCCAAAGACCCTGAACTCTCTCCAGAAAATAGACTTCCAATGTTTTTGAGATGTGGTGGGGAAAGCAGGAAATGAAGAAGAATCTCCCACTTTCCCAAAGCTTACAGCAGTCCTTCCGAGGTGAGACATCTTTGATCTTACTGGTTCTGACTCCTCCCTCTTTCTGATGCCAGCCTGAATTGCTGGTTGTGGGGCTGACTCAGTTTACTCAGGAACAGGTAGCGTTTAGGCTGTTGAAGGAACAGGTAGCATTTAGGCTGCTGAACGAACTTGGGAAGGAAACTCCCAAGAGATGCTCCAGGAAGGGCACCCCATGAACAGGTGTCCTCTTCCTCTTCTCAAACACGCCTGTGCATGTGGTGTTCATGCCACATTTCCAGTATCAATGGTGGCTTACGAGTGCCTCTCTATAGGAGGCTGGTCTCGGTTTTCTCACCATCAGTGTGGAATTCATTCTTCTCTTGTCTGTTAGTCGCTTACTGTTAATCTATATCACTTATGGCTTTCACAATTTTCTGGATGATATCTTCTCCCTTGGTGTACCCACTTTTGTGGCATTCATCAATTTTCAGAAAAAACTCTGTTGCTATAGTTTTAGCGAAATTTAGGGTGTGGAAATGAAAGAAGAATTGGCGTGTTTGAAATTTGGCATTGGTGACAATATTGAATAGACCATGGACTACTGAAAGAATGACTGCTTCTGTCTTAGATGAAGGGCGGCCAGAACATTCCTTGGAAGGAAAGATCGCGAGACCTGCTCTTGTGTACACTGGGCACACTAACAAGAACATTGTGCTCACGAAAGCAGAGGGTCTGAGAAAAACAAAAGGAAGCCCCTCAGTGGGATGGATTTCCATAGTGGCTGCAATCGTGGGCTAAAACATAGCAACAATAGCGGGTTGGCACAGGACCAGACAGTGTTTTGTTCCACTGCAGATAAAGTCACTGGGAGTTTAATCAATCCAGGGGCTCCCAACAGCACCATGAGCTTGAGGAGCACTGTGGTGCTTGAGTGGTTCTATGCTGAGCTTCGAACTAAAAGCACACTGCTTTGCACCCACTAGCCACTTTGCAAGAGAAAAAATGTGGTTGTCTGCTTCTATAAAAATTATAATTTGGAAACCCTTTGGGGTAGTTATATTCTTTTTCTTTAAACATTTTATTAGGGGCTCATACAACTGTTATCGCAATCCATACACACATCAATTGTGTAAAG
>NW_022103896.1:47014331-47038263 GCF_000313985.2 Echinops telfairi | reverse complement strand
ATGAGGGAGGGGGGAGTGGGGAGGGAGGGGGAAAATGAGGACCTAATGTCGGGGGTTTAAGTGGAGAGAAAATGTTTTGAGAATGATGTACAAATGTGCTTTACACAATTGATATGTGTATGGATTGCGATAACAGTTGTATGAGCCCCTAATAAAATGTTAAAAAAAAATAGAAAAAATACTAAACAATACTTGGCGAAAACAATAAATCTTATGTAAGATTAAAAAAAAAAAGAGTTCTCTCACTATTGTTGCAGAAGACTTCTTTGTTGTGTCCTCCTCTGGTATGCCAATAATTCTAATGTTGTACCACTTCATAGCATCAGACATAGCTCTTAGATTTTCTTCAACTTCTCTGATGATCTTATTAGATTCTTGTTTGCGTTTGTTGAAGTTTGCTTGGCTGCCCTCCAAGTCATTGATGCGCTTCTCTGATTCCTCCTGTCGATTCTCAAGCTTTGTGTTTCTGTTATTGGTTTTTGTTATCTCCTCCCTTAGCTCTTGTATTTCTCTTTGGTGTATGGCCTTTATCTCCTCTATCATTTCATCCTTTTTCTGCATTGTTTCCCTAATATCCTGTATGACTCCAAGTAACTTTCTGAAAATTTCTTTGTGTGGCAGCTCAATGTCTGCTTCTTCTATGTATGTTGTTATGTTCGGGATATCTTCTGCCATTGCCTTTTGTTTCTCCTGTTTTTTTTGTTGAGGTGGTTGGGGCTGATGGCTGTTTGTGTTGCATTGTTTTAGAGGAGCCAGGTGCCATTTTCTAGGGAGTCTAAGAGCACTGGCTCTCTCTAGAAGACTTTTAGGAATGCTTCTCCGAACTGCCTACAGCTAACTATTATTATGGCATTAACCTACCCACAGAGAGTTATTAGCCCCAAGTGAAGTGAGATGCCTATTAGAACATTTCATGTAAGTAGGACATACAATTATGATGCAGTTGAAGATGGTAGTGCCCATGCTCTGTTTCTCTTTCCACCTGGAAGTTAAATATTTGACACATGCTATTTGCTTTTTATAAAAATTTTTTGTAGCCTTTGTTAAAAGCTTATGAATTTATCACTTTCACTTTATTTCCTTTTCCTACTTATTCTATATTTTCACTGTCCCTTCTGACAATCTCAGTTTTTAATAGAAAGTTGTGGGAAAGCCTTGATGTATTCCTAAGTCACATAGGGTTCCTGGGTTTCAACACGGCTATTGAGATGAGGGGTGCACCACAAAACAACGACCGTTCTACACCTGCATGGATTTGCATCTTCCATTAGGAAAAACGATACACGTACAAGGAGTTCGCCTGCCTGTCTGGGCGGGGCCTTTATCCTTGAATACCTTAGGTGTGGCGCACAGACCATGAGCTATTAATAAAAAAAGTCAGTTTTCATTTAGTTTCATTACGCACATTCATTATTTCAACTTATATTTTTAAAATAAAGCTAGCCCTAAACCCAATTTTGTTAGCTGAATAAATGGGTATCCATGAGGCCTCTTGACAGACTAATGAGGAAAAAAACGAAAGAGAGTTTTGTTTTCATGAGCCCCTATCCTATGCAATAAACACATATACTCTCCTATGGAACACTGGTGGTGCTCACAATGATAGTGTTGCTGAACATTGATAAAACCAAGCAAGCAGAATTGGGATAGCAAGGAAAATAGTGTCTCCACCACTCCAGAAGCTTGCACAGTGCAGCTGTATTGGCATTCACCTCGCAGTTTCCCAGGTGACCAGTGTCAATGTAATTACATTTTTGTGTAATCTTTGCAAAATGGAATGAGTTATATCTCCATTCAAAAGGCAATGGGAAAGTGCTCTGCTTTCCGATTTCATCGGACTGTGTTCCTCTTCTGAGGCCCTTTCATACCCTGCATCAGAAGGGAGAGGTGAGATTTCAGCAGAGTACATCTGCTGCTCTGAGAGATATTTGGGAAGAGGCCATGCTCTTGCTGTCACGGGTCCCTCTTCAAACCCTAAGCAGTAGCACCTTGAAGCTTCCCTCCTTAAACAACTCTGAAATCACCCTGCTCAGGTTGGGCAGATGGATATTGTTGGGGTCTCTGCAGGATCAAAAGGAAGCTCAGGCTCACCCAAGCAGGTTGCCTCTCCCCTTTAATATGTAAAAAGAAAACCCCTACAAAACAGGTGCCTGTGTTAATTGCTGCTCCCAAGAAAGTGAACAGGGAACAAGGAACGGAGCTAGCTTGAAAACTGTAGTCAGAGCAAAGACCTTGAGTGCGAAGGCTAGCCAAGAGAGATTTTTTAAAATTCATCTAGTTAAAAACTTCACCAGTTGAATGGAATGACAGATGAATGATGGATACAGGTGGGAAAATGGGATTCCCTTCACAGAAAAGAGTAATGTGCACAGCAATGAGGAAACTCAAGGTTCAGGGTGTGTGTGTGTGTATGTGTGCACGCCCGTGTGCATGTGCGTGTGTCCCCACATGCGCTCTTGTGCATGCAGATGATGCCTATGTGTGTGTATGTGTGTGTGTGTGTGTGTGTGTGTCTCCACATGCGCGCTTGTGCATGCAGATGATGCCTATCATGTCCTGCTTACTGTATTGTCCGAAACTGCTGGAATAAATCCCCTGTGGGACTTCTCTGAAAGAAGGCAAGATCAAGAAGAGTTTGTCATTTTGGTGTAAATTTAGAGGAAGTGCAATTGTCATTGTGCTACCCACTAAGGTCAAGGTTTTGTCAAAGGAAGAACAAAGTAAGTAAAGCTCTGAATAACACGGATCAGACTTATTTAGATCCCGGCTCCATGGCTAATTACACGGAGAGCCATTTTTAACTTCACTGAGCTCCATTTTTAATCTATAAAATGAGAATGTACTTTGGTTTGGAGCTTTTGTTTTGGGGTTGCCCACTGAATGGTGGCTCGGGGCCACCCTATAATTACTATTTCAATGCCCTCCTTGCTTTCTTATGGCACTCAGTGGTCTGGTAGCCATGGTGTGGCTGCTGCAAATGAGTGTTATCTAAAGTTTTGCCGTTACTAAACCCCATTCTTCGTGTAGATAGCATCATCATTTTTACCGTGTTTAATCTGTACAGCATTTAATGTTATACAGCATTTAATCTGTACACATCAGCAATTCATGTATTGTGGTTGGAAGCTGGCTTATATTTATACAATTTCCTTTTCTCAATAGTGTCTTAAATTCGATATCACTGGCTACATTAATGACACCATCAATAGAATTATCTTATAACCCAAAGGATGATTTATAATGTTCTCTATCGTAAAATGATAATGATGTCTCTAAAGTGAACCAGAGACATATAGAAGTTAGAGATATATGAATGGATTTTTGGCTTGCAGTTAATTCTAGCCCAAATCTAAGAACAATTCATTCTTATGAGATGGCACTACTGGATATGGTAATAAAACTTTAAAATTAATTTTCTAGTCCTTTACAATGAGAAACGATAATGTATTTAAAATATCTGAAAGCATTCTAGGAACTTCATAGGTGTTCTAGGAAAAGCAGATATTATTTGTGTGCTAGAAATAAGAATAAAAAGAATATAACCTATGACACCATCTTAAAAATAACTATTATTATGGAAAAAATAGTGAGTTGTACCACCTTGTAGTATCAAAGGTAAATTTTTGTCTGTGGGTGAATGAAGTTCTATCCTTGAAAAGCAAACAAAAACAGATAAACAACATAGACATGTACAAAAACAACTCAAAACAAAAGAAAAATAAGCCATGAACAAAATAACCCAAAACACAAACCAATAAAAACCTTTCCAGATTTGAACAAATAAAATTTCAGAAACTAACAAGATATTAGAGCCAATATCTACTTCAAGTGTTCTTTCAAAACCAAATTACTTAAACAAAATCTCCCAATTTGATACTTAGCTGTGTTGCTGGCACACTGTATATTTGCTGATGATTATTTATGATCACATCCTCACTATGGAGCCAACCAAGCATCTTCTCTCTCCAGAGACATGCCAGAGTCTCTGATCATCACAAACACCATGACCAGCAATGCCACCACTTTGAAACAGAGTAAACTTACAGGGACATCAAGTTGCAACTTCCTTTATTCCCTCCATCCACTAATGGAAGACTCTTTAAAACATCTACCATAGGAGGGGGTAACCACTCCCAAACCCAGAATTGCACGGGGTGTACGGGAGCTTTTGTAGTATGCATTTTATATTCCCCAGTAGGCGATCATCCAGCACGCCCCCCTCCCCGCACCTCTCACCCTCTGAGTTAGTGCATCCAGTTGTGATGCCTGCGAAGGTCCTCTCTGATCACAGTGAGTGTTTTTGTAAAAGCAGTTTCACTAGAACCTCCATGTTTGTGATGGGTGATTTAAGAGAACAGCATGTGCCTGTGAAATTTGTTTCCTGCTCAAAAAAATATGCTGTAGAAACTGTTGTGACATTTAACACAGCTTACAAGGACAGCGTTATGGGAAAAACTCAAGTGTACAAGTGGTTTTCTTGTTTCAAAAAAAAGGTGAAATATTGATTGATGACAAACCTCCTTCTGGACTTCCTTCGATTTCACAAACAGATGAAAATGTCAATTTGTAGTGTATTTGGTGTTGTTCCACCAGGTCAGACTGTTAATCAAGCTTTCTATTTAGAGGTTCTGAAAAGATTTAGTAACAGTGTACAACAAAAAAGGGTTAACTTGTCAGACAGGGGACTGGTTTTGCCACCATGACAATGCACTTGCTCAGGCAGCATCTCAGAAAACAGCATGCCTCTTTTGCCCCGACACCTGACTTTACTGACCTTTCTCCTTGTGATTTCTTTTTGTTTCTGAGAATGAAGAGGGACATGATAGGACAGCGATTTGATGAAGTAGAAGAGGTGAAGGGAAAAAAATGAGGGAGGTGCTGTCAGTCATCCCAACAGATGAGTTTGAAAACTGTTTCTAAGAATGGAATCACAGATTTGACAAATGTTTAAAGTGTAATGGAGAATACTTTGAAGGTGATAGGTCATTTTATTGAAAATTTAAATGCATAGCTTTTAAAAAGTTAATTCCAGGTTTTTTGAGGTACCTTCTCGTATGCTACTTCTCATGGTTGCCAAATGCTTGTTTCTAGGTGTCTTGCTTATAAGACTCTTTTCTAGACATAGCAACTTCTAATTAAATAGGTGCTTAATAAATATCTTCTGATTGATTAGAGCATTATTTTACTATTTAAGCAGATATCCTGGTAAGTTTAGCAAAGGAGGAAGAGTTCTTAGGATTTTTATTTTCCTTTGATAAACAATCTAGACCATGCCCCCACTATAAGTTTAAGTACTTATATTTTGGTCCTAAAAATCATATGAAAAATAAACTAAAGTCACTATCATCAAGACTATTCCAACTCAAAGTGGACTCTATAGGATAGGGTAGAATTGCCCTTGTGTTTATTTGAGATTGTAATGGACCAGCTGTGGTTTCTAACTGCTGACCTTGCAATTAACAGCCCAACATGTAACCCACCAGGGCTTATTGATCCTAAAGTGACTTAAATTATTTTATGTCATCTACTTGTGTAGTAGATTAATCAAGCATTGGAAAACCTTGTCCAAATAGTAGATCTATGGTCCAAACTGTGTGTTGGTAAATACTGTAAGTTATAAATACCTTGAGGTTATAATAATGAATTAATTAATCCACTTCATTCTCTAGAGTACCTAATATAATCTAGGAGTCTTTGGGTAGTACAAATAGTTAATTGCTCAATGGAAATATTGGAGCCCCAGAGCTATCTCAGAAGGAAGGTCTGATTATCTACATCATAAGTATCAGAGATGAAAAACTGCACAGTTTTTCTTTGACACATATTGAGTTACTATCAGTTGGAGGTAGCTACTTAACAACTGGTTTAATATATTCTAAGTATATTACTAGAGTTAGAAAAATGCATAATCTGCATTCTATTCCACTGGCTATATAATGGAGTACAGATACTCCTGGCTTATAATGTGTTGAATTAAGGCAAACCACACTCTGACCTTTGCTTTTGTACCTCATGCCATTAGTAATCTACGACTGGTCTGTCAGCTTATTGTTAGCGTAAGCCAGCCTCTAACATCCAAGTGGGGCCATAGGTGCAACTGTCTGGTGATAATATATAAAGATCATAGTAAAGTCATAGAAGATAGGAGAGAAGATTAAAATAAATGTGGGGAACAACCTGTGGCAAAATCTTTCTGTATCCCACAGTTGATCACACTGTAGGGCCCTGGATGGTGCTGTGAGGCTATGAGAGTGTCACTGCAATTTCCAATGTTCATGGTAGCATGCTCACCTCCAGGATGGCCATGGTCTTAGCAGCCAGGTCCACACAGCGAGAGGGAGAAGAAGAGACCAGTATATTTCTAACCAAGGATTGTATATACTTAGGGGCTATGCAAGCCCCCCCTGATTTCAAGTAACCACATACGTAACAGGAAGGGGTTGTACAATAGGCAATGTAAGCAATGGGAGAGGGATGACCTAGGGGTACACGCAGTAGGAAGGGGAGGGCCTAGGGGTACACAGGTGACATGAGGGGCGGATCGTAGATTCAAGATGGCAGCTTAACCTTAGTCATCCTTCAGTTGGCTTGACTTTGTCTCTGGGCTCTCCTTCCGGGAAGCAATCCACTATCCTTATCAGCAGGGAGTGGGCCCCACAGACAGTGGGATAGACAATAGTGTCTGATTGCTCTAGATGGCTGATGCCCCCAGGGAGAATACCTCTAAGCAGCTTGCTTCCAAGTGTGCTACAGTCATTTACCAAGTGTTGCAAGCAGTGTCGTAGGCTGGGCCTACAAAAAATGTGGGGAACAACCTGTGGCAAAATCTTTCTGTATCCCACAGTTGATCACACTGTAGGGCCCTGGATGGTGCTGTGAGGCTATGAGAGTGTCACTGCAATTTCCAATGTTAATGGGGTTAGCCAGGCTTGGCAGCTTTCAGGGGGGCTTCTAGACTGACAGACAGACAGGGAAGGTTGGACACTGAAAATCTTATGGAACGCTGTTCCACAAGTGTGGGAAGATGAGGGTGGGAAGGTGAGCCCCTTAGGGTAGAAGGCATTCAGAATATAATTGGGGAATCGCTTTGTTGACTTTAATGATATAGATGAAGTAAAGCCTTTGGGATCTTTATTTGCTCATGAAATATGACTCAAAATGACTAGGAATAGATGCAAACATCCGTTAATAGTTGGAAAGTGAAATGTACGAAGTATGAATCTACAAAACTTTTAAGTTGTCAAAAATGAAATGGAATGCACAGCGATTGCTATCCTAGGCACAGGGAGCTCAAATGGACTTGTTTTGGCCGTAAGTCACAGTCACATGGCTGACTATCCTGAGAACGACACATTGAAGAGGAATGTTGTCAAATCCATTGTCAAAAGGAACATTTCAAAATACATCTTGAAGTACAACATTGTCTGTGATAGAATAATATCCATAAGCCTATAAGGAAAACCAGTTAATATGACTGAGTAAAATTTATCTACCAACCCCTAAACCCATTGAAGAAGTTGAAGAATTCTACCAACTTCTGCTTTCTAAAATTTATCAAGCATGCAACCATTGGTAATTACTAGTGATTAGAAAATGAAAGCTGAGATCAAAGAGAAAGGATTAATAATTGGGAATTATGGCCATAGTTAATAGAAATAAAACCGGAGAATGCATGACAGAAATTCTGCAGAATCAACCTCTCTCATTCATTCCAACAATATAAATAGGGACTATACTGTTAACTTCACCATGTAGAATACACAGGAATCACATAAGAAAATCGTAAGGGCCAAGATTAAAAACTAAGCTCTGAACTAAGCTACAAAACTAAAGAAACTTTCATTAAAAATGTCAAAACATGAAACCATTATTTCTTGTCACATCTTCCATGTAGGTAGTATGGTGCTATTTCCATTGTGCTAACCCTTCTCCTCAATTTATACCACATCCTTGGAGGGACACAAAATGCATTTCTTTTAAATATTCTTTGAATATTGGGAACAGAAAGACGTTTGAAACAGCAAGACAGGTGTTATGCAGGAGATGGGCAAGATCTTCAGTGAAAATCTTACACAACAGGCTTTGCTCCCTGAAGAATGAATGAGGGATCTTTTTCCTCACCCGTGAACTTTTCATTAAAAAAAAAAATCATCTCACAATAAGCCCCAAGGTTAATTTGGGGTCCTTCAAGATCTGTCAAGGTGACCCTTTTTGAGTTCCTCAAACAGTCATTACTTTTGAGCTCATTTCTGTCTTGAATTTAAGCAGTTCAGATAATCACCTTGGCAGTCACTGTTTCGATTGGACCTGCTTTTGAAGGCACTGTAACCAAACTGAAGTGAGTGCATCTCTAAGAACTGGACTTGTTTGCTGCCATCCATGGACTGCAGAGACAAGTGTACACATGTTTTGTTTGTAATAAAGTCATGCATATATGATTGGAACCCTAGTTGCAATGCTTTATGATTTACCCCTGTATGTTTTGAAAATCACTTGCCAACTTCCAGAAGAAACAAGGAAAACAAATCGAGCCCTGTTCAGAATTGTTTTAGGGTTATTACATTTATCATTTTGACATTTTTCTATGTTGAGTTTTCATGTCTGTGAATATAATGCACCACTCCTCACTTATCAATGTAGTTACGTTCCAAAGACGGGATTGTTATGCAAAATCTAGCATTCTGTGAAAGTAGAGGATGACCCAATCAGCTCATACATTAAGGATGAGTACAAAATTTCATCATTACGTAACTGTCAATCCACTGAGAATCAAGGTCCAGCCAGTTTGGCACATAAGCTTCACTATCATAACCAGCATTACTCGCCTCATCTCAACATTTGTAACTGTCAGATACTTGTTCTTAGTGCATAGAATTATTGAATAGAAGAGTTTTTACTATTGTCATAAATATGAACTATTAAATAACAAGATAATAAGTGAGGATCTAATAAGTAACTGAGTAGTTCCTATAATGCTTTAGGGTATTTTTAAAAAATTTCTTTTGGTAGATTAGTTGATATTTGCTACTTTATATTTTTTATCCTTTTTAGTATTTAAGAAAGACATATCAAGTCATTGTTTGGGGGATATCAATGTGTGGTAGTTATATCATTTTCAATTTAAGGATTAATTGTGTAGGGGTGGAGTTTAGCCTGTCAATCAATGAGGCCTCTGTGTGGGCATGGCCTTCTCCTGAGAATTCTGGGAAATCCTGATTATTTCCTTGTTGGAGGTGGGAGACTCTCTGCTCACTCCCTGGGAGACATTGCAGCCGACAAGACACATGGAACTACCTACTGCAGGGACCCCAAGTTGGAGAAGCAAAATGGACCAACCCTGATGCAACCAGACCTCTGAAACTGGAGAAGCCATGTACAGACCCCTGCCAGCGCTGAGATGCTTACAACTCCACTGGATCCAAAGATTTTCTACCCACTGGCCTGTGATCGTCCTGCATTCAACATCATTGCATGTGTTTTGTGAGTCTGAAGAGGACTTTATAGATTGGTGTCAGACATATGGGCTAATACCGGACTTGTGGACTTGATCTGGACTGGAGTGGGATGTTTTCTCGATGTTCAATTGCTCTTGTATATAAAACTCTTTCTTATACACATGTGTGTGCATGGATATGTTTCTCCAGTTTCCCCAGACTAGCATACAATGTTATTGTTTTTATATTCAGCTTTTGTTCAATAATTTTGCTTTTGCTATTAGCCTGGCCTTTCCTTTCTCTACTCCCTCACACACAATGTAGCAAGAGTCTATAGTGAACCCTCGTTTATCGCGGTTAATCGGTTCTAGACCCTACCATGATAAATGAAATTCCGCGAAGTAGGATTCCTTATTTGTAAATCAAATATTTTCGTAGTTAGAGCATAGAGGACATGAAAAAACACCCTTTAGTCACCATTACACTCGTATTACCCAATTTATTAAACGAAAAAGGGAAAATACAGTAAAACATTTTGGACGTTACAATTATCATTTATTATTTATTATATTATTTATGGCATCAAGCGTGTACAGTATGAGCCAATCAGTGGCAGTAATGACAGAGCATGCGCTGTTACGCAAAAACCGCGATAGAGTGAAGCCGCAGAAGTCGAAGTGCAAAGTGGCGAGGGTTCACTGTAATTTGAATCAGGTGTTCAACATTATTGTGACATGGAACAACATTTTAGACCAGTGTCTCTTTATTGCAATTGTAAGGCTTTTTCAAATAACCATTCTTGTTTCTCTGCTGCTACTGTGGCTGTGGACTCGGCCCTGAAACGTGTCTATTCTAACACAGTTCCAAATGATTCTGAAGGAAAGCCTGGGTATGAACCGCTGTTCTATACCCATGACAGGATGGAAAATCTAAATCAGTTTTCTGTATAATTCAAACCTTCGATATAGTTTGCGCTCAAGTGCCTGTATAACTGAGACAAAAACACTCATTGTTTTGGACAGGTTTGCTTGCATTGCCTTTTATCCTTGATTTGATAAGGGTATGCTATCCAAAACCAGCATCCAATAGAAATTTAAATGCTAGATGTGTTTGTATGAAGAAGCAGGATTTAGAGGAGAGATCCTTTGAATCCTTGATAAAGATCAAGACTGGACAAACCAAGAAACAGATATCTGGAGAAGAGGTGGCTGAAGTTGGAATGTTTTCTCTCTTGGCTTGTAGCTCAGCAAACAACAAGCTTTAATGCATAAATCACATGTAAATGGACGAGACTAGGAATCCAGATGTTTGGAAGTAACATCCTCACTGGGAATGTGCTGTAGCCCATCACCCAGGCCCTCTCTGAGGGAGATGTTAGCCAACCTTTGCTTTCTAAATAACCTCTGGAAACCAACCTTGTTGTCACCAACATCACAACTTTGTTTGGGCTGGCAATTTACCAACATCCGTTTGGCAAGGGCTTTCCCCTGCCTCAATTCTCAGATATATATTTCTCAATTTGAAGCACTGAATGCAACACACCACAAGAAGTATTAAAAATCGCAAAGGCTACATCCCAAGCCATTTGCAGGAAAATATCTATCTCTCTATTTAAATTCTTATTTTATCTTTTAAAGCTTGGCTGCCTGAAGGATGAATGTGTACATCGCTGCTCATTATAATCCAAAAGAGGGAAACATACGTATGGGGAACGACCCTGGTACCTCTCCACAGTTTAAAGTGTTCTGAAGCTGAGGGGTCATATGCTGCAGCATTAAATTACAGAATATCAGAAAGTGAGAGTGTTACTAATGTTTTAATGCTCAGACCTCATGGATTTTACAAATGCAATGACATGGTTGTCAAAATCATCAATACAATCCATTATACCTTTGCTAGAATATAGTCAGTCCAAAGTACCGATTTTCAGCTTTTGACCACATTTGTGATTGCCAGAGTTATTTAATCATTTGTTGAGTGCAAATGCTGTGTTTATGAGGGGAAAAAAACCCAACAGGGCTGTTTCTTTGGCTGCTTGAAGTTCAAGTTGGACAGATAAATCACGTCAGCATTGCACAAGCCAGCTGAGAGATGATTAAGTCATTTGGATGTGAGGTTTCTTGGCGTCCTTTCCCTGTTTTCTCCCTTGTCTCTTTTTGGAAACAAAACCATGTCTCTCGTCCCAGGTCCTTTCCCCAATCCTTCTTAGTGTTCCTGCCCCTAACATTCCCTTTTCTTCCCTGGTATCAGGACAGAATACACTTCTTACTGGGGAAAAAGTAATGAGAAAAATTAGTAGCAAAGATTCATAAAATCTTCCTGGGTTACTTGGGGAGCATTGTGAGTGTCCCTACACCATTTTATCTCAACATGATCAAGGTGAGTATCACTTCCCCTTTGGGTGAAACTTCCTGCCACACAGGGAGTTGCTTTATTCACCTCTGCACCCCTAACATCTCCTATAACAGGAGGTGGAGAAATATTCCTGAACTGAACTGAAGAGAATCCAATCCAATTACTGTGTCTATGAATTAGAAACCAGACCCAGAAAGTGAGAAGATTCAGTGATTTGTCCAGACTCCTAAGCTAGTCAATGACAATATCTTTCTCCTTTGCCAGGGGATTTTAGAAATCATTATGGGTATACAGTATATGTGTCTGCGTTGTTTTAAACCACAGAAGACTTACTCACTCTGAACTGTGCAGACGGATCCAAAAAGGAACAGATTAAGTACACAAGGTCATTTGGAAACATCATAAGAGATTTTGCATATGGGGCCATCATTTGGCATGTGATCCTTGGCTTTCTACATTTTGTTCTCTTTGTCCCAGATGGTAGTATGATTTCACATGCTCAATGCCTGGCTTAATGATTTTGTTGAAGTTCAATATTCAGATAATAAAATGATGCGATTTGTGTGGGACAATTTGGAACCTAAAAAGTACATAAACTGGGTTCCTGAAAGTAATGAAATATATTGTGCCTTGCTATATATTGGCTAAAGAGTCCTGGTGGCACTGTGGTTCAGCACTGGCCTGTTACAAAGGTTAATAGTTTGAATCCACCAGCTGCTCTGCAGGAGGAAGATGAGGCAGTCTGTGTCCATTAACATTTACAGCCTAGGAATGATTATAGAGGCAGTTCTACCATGATTCTTAGGGTCTCGTGAGCTGAAACCGTCTCAAAGGCAAGGGCTTTTGGGTTTTGACAGAATGGGTTGGTCAAGACCAATGATATGTTTCTTCATATTTTCAAATCTATGTAATTTTATTTTTAACTTCTTTCCTTAACTTCAAGGAGCCAAGTAGTGCAGCGGGTTACACTCTGGCATGTTCACCACAAGGTCAACAGTTTGACTCTACCACCGGCACTGTGTGAGAACAATGAGGTTGTCTGCTCCGGAAAAGATCTACACCCTCGGAAGCCCTAGGGGGCACCTCTACTCTGTCCTATGGGGTCTCTATAAGTCAGAATTCACTTGATGGCAGTTGGGTTTCAATTTCTTTTACCTCTACCCAAATTCTCTTTCCTCTACACCCCTTGGCAAAATGTATAAATGAATGAATAGTAAATAAGTAATCATGTGAATTGTGTCGATTATCGTAAGCAAAGCATCTTGAAGTCGTTGCTATTATTGAAGCAGTTCCCAAGCCTGTATTAGAATGATGCCAATGTTCTCTTACTCCTCCTAGGTGACACTGTCTCTAAGAAATGAGTTGGGGGCTAGTTGAACATTAATGAATTCCTCTTGAGTATTTGAATGGTTTTCCCTACATAACGAAAGGTTTGACTTACTTTCGGTAAAAATAGGGTGTATTATTTGAAATAAAAGACATTGGTTGTTTTCCCAAAAAAATGGTATCAACTATTTAGTTCACATCTGAGCTATAATACAGCATTGTTCCTGTTTTGACTGCTGTTTTGACTTAAACGGGATCATTCTCTATTTAATGCCCAACAAATGTTGAATTTGGAGATAGAATTACATACATTGAATTAAATGCAGTATACAAATAAATACAGTATGCTGCTGTTTAAGGACTGCTGGTACAATCTGCTGCCAATTCTTGAAACATTAAATCCTACTCCTCCTCCCCGAAATAATAATATAGGCAGGAGGTGCACTGGAGAACAGGAGGTGATGCAGCTATTGAAATCAACAGAGTCAGGCATCCAGTCACCAATTTCTGCTGGAAAGTTGCCAAAGTGGATTTTATTTTATTTTTAACTACTGTTAAAACTGGCAGAATTAAAACAAACACACAAATGCATATACTTCATGCTTCACAACTAAAGACAACAACGAATACCAGTTCAGGAATCAGGGACTTTGGGATTTTAGTTCCTACTCAGTTAATCTAATCCAAGTTTCTCTTAGGTTGCCTGCTCCCTGATTCCTCACACTGAGCTCCTCACTGAGATGCAGTGGTGCTTCCTTGCAAGAGCTGTGCGATGCTTCTTTTTCTAGTGGAAGAACAATATTCTCAGGCTTGTGGTACAGCTTCAAGGTGTTGAGGCTCAATTTCAAGTATTCACAGAAATAGAAGCTTGCAAAAGTATGGCCAGTTTTAAAAAATGAAGGAGGGCATGATCAACGAATAATTATGCATTTCACCTTCATGCTTGGTGAGAGTTGGGTAGGATTCAGTAAGAGGACAAGATTCTTGGCATTTCCATGAGCTTCTATTTCTATTATCTTCAATACTTTCAGATTTCAAAGAACAGATTTGGTGTTAATTACCAGATTTTGACTTTTATGGAAACCCTACACCACATTTCCTGATTTTATACCCAGTTGCATGTGAAATCTGAAATGTGGTTTTATCAAAATAAACTCACACTTTTGTGTGTGGAATTTCACTTGTAAAGTAGAAATCACAATTTTAAAAACAAACAAAATTTGCACTTGGTTTTGATTAAAAAAAAAATGCTTGGCTGTGATCGGATGAAAAACGTTTTACTTAGCACTGGCTTTTCTCTGAAAATTATTTTTGTCCAGAGCTAAGAGGTGCTAAGCAGCAGCATCTCCCATACTGTCAAACACCGTGGCATTAGTAATTTAGACAGAAAGACATATTTGCTTTCCGTCATGGATTCATACATCTATTCTAACATTTCTTATTTTGGGGGGTAAGGGGTAGTGTTTGTTAGGACTAGTGATGGGAAGAAAAGAAAATCTTAAACCCTTAAGTCAAAGAAATGAATAAAATAGTTTGCATTCTAATTCAGAAACACCCAATTACTTCCTTTGAAGGAGGGTGGTATAGTGGAAACTTTTCTCAACAGACAAATCTATTTTTGAATTCTAGTCCTACCAGCTATTGGCTCTTTTACCTTGAATAAGTTATATAACAGGGTTCTTGATGGCACAGTGGCTAAGTGCTGAACTGCTGATTCTCATTCTGGTAATTCAAACCTACCAGCCGCTCCTCAGGAGAAAGAGGGCTGGCCTCCACGAAGATCGCAGTGTAGAAACCCCCAGGGAGTCAGTTTCACCTTTAAGGTTTCTGTAAGTCAGAATCCACTTGATGACCTCGGGGTTGGTTTGAGTTTTAAGTTATGTAGGTTTGTGAAGTCCGAGTCTTTCTAGGAGGACAGTTTAGAAAATGAGATATAAGAAATGTAGAGTTTCTATTTGAATGCTTCGTACATAATAGATACTTGGTGAAGGTGCTGGCACTTGGGATGGCATTTGAATACCACAGAAAAAGAATAACCAAATCTCATCAGATAACTTGAGTTATTTAGGCTTTAAAAGAGATTTTATATGTTAAATTGAGAAAAAGGTTGTCCTAGTTGTGCTTTTCATCAGCTCTGGCAAAAAGGCATAATTGTGGATGCATCAGAGTTATTCTAATAGAATTAGCCCTGGGAATTCAACAAACTCCCACCCGATAAAGAAAGAATACAAGAAAAACTTTTCCAGGAGGAGGACATGAATTTGGGATTTGTTTTATAATTTACAAGGTACATAAGCCATTCCTGGAGATTCTGATATTACTAGAGAGGAGATGTAGAATGTGGTTTTGTTGTCAAGACATTGGAGTGAGAACCCCTTTTATCACTTATTCAGGGAAAGCTATCAGCAGGCCTCCTAACCACCTAAGTATGAATGGCATCATTTATCTCCGGAAGTCATGGCCAGAATCCAGCGAGATAATGCACGTGAGGTCTTAGCAGGCCCCTGGCACACAGTAAACTTTCAAAAGATGTTGTAAGTTTTAACACCATTGTTAGCCCTTCAGTTCTTTACAGGGCCATATCTTAGAGGCATCCACTTACCAATATGGAAGACACAAACATTGACTAGAATCTATAATTATACTTTTAATGCTTTTCTTTCTCCAAACCTTTGCCATTTTACATGAGCATCATTAGAGATCTGCCTTCTATTTCAAGAGGGATTATTGGGTCTTAACTCATCCAATGATTTGAACATGATCATCAATCTCCATCTAGGACATTCTTTAGTACAATATACACAAGGAGCCACAGTCATCATGAACAACCTCTTTATGAGTCTGCTGCTAAACTC
This sequence comes from Echinops telfairi, assembly GCF_000313985.2. Taxonomy (NCBI): domain Eukaryota; kingdom Metazoa; phylum Chordata; class Mammalia; order Afrosoricida; family Tenrecidae; genus Echinops; species Echinops telfairi. Next base: position 47,022,293 of record NW_022103896.1, on the reverse strand, counting down.
TTTATCTCTCTGAAATAGATCAAAGTGAGTAACTCTGCCAGTCTTGTGTCTCTTACTCCGTGAATCAGTTATAACAAACGGAGCTGCTCTAGTAAAAGGGTCGTGCTCCAGAGGCTCTTGTGAACTCAAAGAGCTCAGAGTTGCCATTATTGCATTCGAGGAAATATGTATTTATTAACAGGAAATAAATAATTGGTTGCACACCAACCAATTTGGTGGCCAGTCACGATTTTTTCTTCTATCTCCTTCCCTTTCTTTCTTTGATCATTTTTAGTCAGTAGATATTTTTTGAATGTTACAATGTCCAGCAGCATAATAGACAAATGAGTAAGACTATCAGAGTCTCTGCCTTCCCAGAGCTACTATTAGTTCGCAAACTGGGCTGCGTATTAAAATCACAAGGGATTTATTTTATTTCTTTTAAAACAGTTTTATTGGCACATAATCTACACATCCTACAACTCAATAATTTAGTCATACCAAGAAGAGTTGTATGATCGTTATCACAATTAAGAAATCTATTTTGCTGTTGTTCTTCGGTAGCATTGACTTGGTTCTGACCCATAGCAACCCTATGCACTACAGAAGGAACCACGAACCCTTCCTGAGCCATTGTCAAAATTGCTCCTCTGTCTGAGCCCACTTGCAGTCATTGTGTCGGTCCACCCTCTTGTGGGCCTTCTTTTTCACGACCCCTGCTACTTTACTACGCATGATGTCCTTCTCCAGAGACTGGTCTTTCCTGACAGAGTAAGTAAGAGGACGCTTTGCTAACCTTGCCTTTCAGGAGCCCTGTGGCTGTACTTTCCCAAGATACGTCAGTTTGTCCTTTTTAGCAGTCCGTGGTATTTTCAATGCTCTTTGCCAGCATCACAATCCAAATGCATCCACTTTATTTTAAAAGGAACCATATCTGACCAATTGCATAGGATTCTTTTTGAAGTAGGCAAAGAACCTGAAGCAAAAGGGATCTGATACTTTGGAGGATCTGAATAGAATCTTCCAAATAGGGTTATGTGATATTAATCACAAGGCAGTGGGTAAAAGGAAGATGAGTGTGGTAGAAAAGCAGGGTCTAGTCTTAGGACAATCTGCCCATTATCAGAACTGTTACTTAAAATTCAAACTGGGTTTAACAAGGCATTCATTAAAATTATCAAAAGCAATTCTTTTCCAATTTTATAATAAGAGTGGGATATTAAAAAGATGTTTGAAGGACTCACATCACATTTCAAATATATGCTACAATCTGAAATTAGTTTAATGTGGTCTTCACATTAATTTTTCAAAGTAAGGAAAAGGGAGCTTCAATGTCTATAGTGAAATTTCCTTAATCACTTGAACTACAGATGCCAATTCTTTCATCTCCCTTCCTCGCAACATTTTTCTCGTATAATATTTCATATATCAAAGTGCCATCAATTATTAACTAGTGAAAAGTTATGAACACATACTTCCCTTTTACTTGGCTCTTTATATAAAGTTATTCAACCTCATTGCCTAATTGATCACCATGGCCTCAATGTCATGCCTTGGCTTCTGCAACGCTGGGAAGACCGAGCTGCATAACATGACAGAAGTGTAAGCAGGTGGTGATTGGAATTCATCAGTATGATTTGGTAAACCCATTTCCAGAATCTTATTTAAAATTTTATCTGGATAATGTTATGAGTTGTGACGCTTTTAATCTGTAGTCATGATGTGGATCTGGCTTTATTTGATGTTTAGATGGATGGATGGAGGCATGAAAAAGGCATCTAATGGTCTATTAGAACATTGATTTGTTTGATTCATTAATATGTAATGAAATGTGTATTGTAAGGAACTACTGAAACATATTTCTTTGGCTATATTTCAAGAATGTTTCTACGATTGAAGAGGATTATTTTTCCAGGAAAATAAAGTTTAATCATTATCAGATGTTTATTCTGGAAGCACAAGGGTAGTAATAATCATGTTGGAAATGATGTTAAAGTGCTTCCCTTACATTTAGCCTGTTTTCTCTCTAGTTATGGGTTGCACATGGCAGCCCAGAGCACATAGCAGGGCAGAGCTTCTTTGAATGTGTCTTGCTTTCAAATCAAACATCAGTGTGGGTCTGAGTGCTAGCACTAGACCTCAGCACAAGGTTCCATCTGGAAATGTGAGGAAGCCATGGTCAAACCTCCTCACTCTTCTAGAAGCTACCTCTATCTGCACACAGGTGTAGGACTGCCATCGGACGTAACATCATAGATTGCATTGAATGATGTTCCTGTTGTGTAACATAGAAGAATTTCTTCAGCAAAGACATTCGGTGACTGCGGCCTATTGAAACCTGCACTTTTGCTCACACTACAGAAAAGAGGGATATAGACATATACTGGAGTCAATGGGCCATCCACTGAATCTTTGGGACATTTTCCCTCCATTTAACTGGAGGAAGTGTAAATAGAGAGATTCATTTGACAAACAAACCAGTGACTAGTCGGTTTTAGAAAAATAAGTGGAAGAGAAAGTCACGGAAACATAATATTCTAGTCCGGAAACGGATAGAAGGAGAAGCGTGGATTAAGGATGATGAGTTCTGTCTCCTTAGAGCCCTTGATTCTATTTCACTCTTTACCTCTTCGTTGCCACCCTCCTCGGTCCTTCTTATTTCTATCATTTCTGTAAAGGTTCACATAGTCTCTAGTCTTTCACTAATCTTATTTGATTTTCACTCTGCTTCCACAGTGATCGTTTCAGATAAAACGCAAATCCATTGCTGGTATGTTAGCTTCTTTACAGGCTAGCTCCAACCTGCTATTGGCATTTTAAGCTTCAAGCCACTGACTGGCACTTTCCTCAGCACCAGCTGCTCTCTCTTCCACACTGTCCTTTATGAACTTCCTATCCCTTTTTAGCATGACTTGAACTTTAGGACTTGACTTTGTCATCGCTTTCTCCTGGCTATCTCTTCCTTCAGCTCCCTTGTGTTAAACAAGGACTATGTACAAACCTTATTTTAGCTTATTATATTAAAGGCATTTTGACCATCTCTTAGCAGGTATAACAGAGCTCCCTTGATTTAATCTTTGAGGAATGAGGTTGTACTGGATTCATTTTCGATGGTCATGATCTGAGACAGTGCTTGATATACATTAACTGCTCACAACTCATTTGTAGGACAAGTGAACAAGCACATAAGTAAGTCAGTAATCATGTTAGAAAGTGGAAAAACTTCTCCAATCTGGTTGCCTGAGGATCAACCATCATTGTAGCAGTTCATGACCAACCAACTACTTTACAGAACAAATGGTCATGAATGTCCTTGATTTTAAGACAGTCACAGCGCCTAAGACAAAGTGAACTAGCCCACAAGTACAACACTACACCAGACCCCGTGATTGCATGTAGATTCAACCCATTTTGGCAAGTTGACTGGCTTCGGCATGATTTACAAATCCTTGGATGATGCTAAGGAAAAGGAATCCAAGCCATGGCCTGTATGAACGAAAGAATCCTCCAGGGAACAGCGACAAGAACACAAGAGCAGACAGGAGAAAGTTAGAAGGACTTCACAGTTCTGGGGAAAAAAGAATAAAGGTTCTGTAATGACTTGCTTGGTTTGTTGTAATTGTGCAGGTAGCCACAGTTTTAATAATCTCTCTCTATTTTTTTAAATTAATGAGTAGGAAGGAAGGAATAAGGGGGTTTTATAAAGTCAAAGAGAAAAAATTAAATATATGTATATTCAATTGTTAATTCTTTTCTATTTTATTAGTTTAGAGTTTCTTATTTTTATTCATAATTATGCTCTAAAGCTTCTGCTATCCTTAACTCAGGGAGCAATATAATAAAAAAGTTTTCAAGTAACAAACTCCTTCCAAATGGTGCATCTAGCACCTTGTAATAAATCAATGTACAGTATATTGGAGGGGACAGTGGAACAGTCTAATCAGAACTCTAAAACTATAACTGGAGTGATTGCATAGGTTGTAGTCAGCTTCACTCACCTGTGTCTTTTCCTATTAAAAAAATCCTATGATATTTACATACTCCTTTCTTTGGTCTATATAAATCTTAGTGGGGAGTTGTAGTAATAATGAGGCTAGCCACCAGGTCCGCAGTTTAAACCCACTAGCCTCCATGAAAGAAAAGATGAGGCTGTCTTCTCCCATAGAAATGTGCAGTCTCAGAAACCAAAGGGGACAACTGACCTCTGGGGTTGTTATGCAACAGAAGTGACTGAATGGCAAAGGGTTTGTTGTTTGGGTTCATGGCACTTAGTATTAAATTGAAGCAGCAGCAAAACGTGGTAAAAGGCATTCCTGGAAAGCCAGTCATGGTGTGATCTACTTGGTCAAATGAAGATTTAAAGCCTCCTGCAGCCAGCTGATTCTGATTCATAGTGACCCTATAGGACAGAGTTGAACTCCTCCACAGGACTTTGGAGAGTGTAGTTTTGTAGGAGAGAAGAAAATATTATTTCTCTCCCACAGAGAAGCTGTTGGGTTTGAATCACTGACCTAGGGGTGAACGGTCCAATGCTTAACACACTGCAACACCAGGGACCATTTAATAAAGATTATTCTAAAATTAGGACTCTTGAAATATTAAGGTTAAGAAAGAGCCTCGCAATGCAAGAAGCACCAGATCCATTTATCCAGAGTTGCGTATTAGGAATGTGGAGTTGACCTGACTCATGAGTAATTCTTTTTTTTTTTTTTATAAGAGCTGTAAGAGCCCCCAATAAAATGATTAATATACATATAGCATCAAAATATCAAAAAATGGATGTTGTATTTTATCAAATGCTTTTTTTGTATCAATTGATATAATCATATAATTCTGATCTTGTATTTTGTTTATGTGATAGATTACAGTGATTGCTTTTCTAATATTAAACCATCTTTGTATACCTGGTATGAGTCCCACTTGATCCTGATGTATTTCTGATGCATTGTTGAATTCTTTTGACTAAAATTTTGTCAAAAATCTTGGCATTTATTTTATTTTATTTTTAGTTAAGAATTTTTTAGTCGTTTTATTAGGGGCTCATACAACTCTTATCACAATCCATACACACATCAATTGTGTAAAGCACATTTATACTTTCATTGCCCTTATCATTCTCAAAACATTTGCTCCCCACTTAAGCCCCTGGCATCAGGTCCTCATTTTTTACCCTCCTTCCCTGCTCCATCTTCCCTCATGAACCCTTGATAATTTGTAAATTTATAAATTATCAAGGGTTCATAAGGGATGAGCAATTCTAATGAGGGTCCATTGGTTGGCTCTGCTGTGAGATGCTGCATGTGCTGAGCCAGGCAAACCAAAAAGAATGACCCAAATGGAGAGGTTTACAAAGAGGGACTGACATTTACATGAGCCGTGCTTTCACTTCAATTTAATCCTAAACCACCAAACAAACAATGCACTATCAAAGAAGAAAAGGGATACATGAGCATGGAGGTAACTTTTCAATGGCTTCCAATTTACTTTTCAAGGAGCAGCTAAGATTCAGTGAGCAGTGTGTGTAACGCAGAGAAAATTCACTGTGGAGCTTGGAAGGCAAGATGATTGCCTCCACTTCTGATAGGCAGTCAGAGCCATTTCGACACACAGGGGCTCAACTCCTTATTGGAGCAGTCACGTCTGAGTGTCCTGCAGTAACATCGTTCTTGGATCTATGTCTTGCAGCACCACCGGAGGTAGAGTAAGTCTGACTGTGGTTATCATATCTGCCTAGCTATTTCATTAAGTAGTCTGTTGTTCGAAAAAGAGCCTTGAACGAGAAGTGATGTGAAACGGGAGATGTGGCAGCCAATTTTTCATCAAGAGTGTGACCCCTTTTAAAAAGGAAGGTGGTATATTGGAAGAAAAGCAGCACAACAATAGCCTGGAGACATCGTTTGAGTCTCCTCCTTTCCCAGGCTAGCATTAGCCTGAGTGTATACATCTTATTCCGTCACTTTCTGCTAGCTTGTCTCACAGCTCTGGCAAAGACTCAGGGAGCAGTGAGTGCATGTAGCATAGAGAAGAATTCACTGTAGAGCTTAGAATCAAGGATGATTGCATCTGGATTGGAGGAAGGCTTATTAACCACCCGCGGTATACAGATAACACAACCTTACTTTTGAAAAGTGAAGAGGAGCGGAAGCACTTGCTGATGAAGATCAAGGATTGCAGTCTTTAGTACGGATTACAACTCAATGTAAAGAATACCCAATCCTCATGACTGGACCAATAGGTAGCATCATGGTAAATGGAGAAAAGATTGAAATTGTCAAGGACTTTGTCTTGCTTGGGTCGACAATCAAAGCTCATAAAACCAGCAGTCAAAAGATCAAAGGACGCATTGCATTGGATAAATCTGTTGAACAAGACCTCCTTAAAGTGTTGATAAGCTAGAATGTTACTTTGAAGACTAAGGTGCACTTGGCCCAAGCCATTGTATTTCAATTGCCTCATATGCTTGAGAAAATTGGAATTGAGTAAGGAAGACCAAAGAAAAAGCAATGCATTTGAACGCAGGTGTAGCATATTCAAGGTGCCATGAATTACCAAGAGAACACTGTCTTGGAAGAAGTGCACCCACAATGCTTCTTAGAAGCAAGGTTGGTGACACTTCATTTCACACAGTTTGAACATGGCATCAGGGGATGACAAGGACATCATGCTTAGTAAAGTAGAGAGAAGGCCTTCGGCAAAATGGATTGGCACAGAGATGGACACAATAGGTTCAAACATAAGAACCATTATGAGGATGGGGGAGCACCTGGAGCTTTTTCATTCTGCACACAAGTCACGACGATTCAGAGACGACCCTCCAGCTTATAACAACAACCATAAACCCTGCTGAACAGGGAAGTTTGAGTTGAGATCTTTGCCCCTTGTATGTGAGAGTCCTAACCGGTAGAACATCCCTAATGGAATTAGTGGGCCTGGTTCATATATAAAAGAGTTATGTGTGTGTGCGCCATGCCCTTTTTCGTGTCCCTCCTCAATGTACCTCTCTGTACCTACGGCAGTAACTATACTCTCCTCTTACCATAATGGCATATGTGGACTTCCCTTACTCTTCATGGCTCACAGGTCTCTGGAGTCAATCTTGCACATGCTTTCCCAGTTTCAGCTGACGGCATCTCCTATGTTTGCGGCAGTGGCCAGCTATCACACAGTGGCCAGCCTCAAACACACAGCTTCCGAGGCAGCCAGCGTGCTGCTGCGTGAAAACTCCAGCAGTCATCTTCCGAGAGAGCCAGCGATGATCCGAGTCATCTGAACAGTCCTCCGGTGCATCTGTCTCATACGCCGCATACGATTGGTGCGAAGTATCCCTCCAGTTCTCCTATAAAACTAACATCAGTGTTTACCTATAAACAGACACAGAAGTCAGTGCTGACTGCACTCTGCTTTGTATACAATCCTATTATGTAAAGAGCTCAAGCAACATGTCTGTCTGCCTAGATGTGTGTGTTCTCCGACTCCAGCTGCCAACCACCTAAATTATTCAGCAAGTCCTGATCATGCCAAGTTTTTAGTCAACAATGGAGATCCTGCCAAGAGCTAATAATGTTAAAAAAAAAAGCAATGTTTGTGACAATTAACAGAGCCTGCAGCCTGCAACGTGCGTTGGACTCATTTGTAAAGGAAAATTTAAATGATATGCTTCATTATAAATGGTCCCATGCAACACATTGCTCATCAAGCAAAGCAGCTTCTTCTTCTTCTCCCCCAGCCCCCTTCCTTTCTAGCTGATCAACCCAAATGGCAGCGCAGGGGCAAGGCTCTTGGCCACCACTAGCTGTAGCTATCAATGTGGTGTGGTTATCTATCAGTATTATAACCAGCTTAGATCAAACTGAATAATTACTTCTAATGTGGATGAATAGAGCGTCAGCCTCTTATCTTGTCTATTAATAATCACAAGTATAACTTCACAGCCAAATCAAGAGGTATGTTACTGTTCCCCTGAGAGCCTGTTTGGGTAACCGC
>NW_022103896.1:46995640-47014231 GCF_000313985.2 Echinops telfairi | reverse complement strand
GCCTGTAATGATGGCCTGGCAGCTGCCAAGCCCAGCGATTCCTCCCCCACTCTTGGCAGAGAGAGAGAAAAAGAGATTGATTGGGGAAGTGGGGCTGATTCTCCATGCTAAATAACTATTATTTCTCAAATAATGGTTTGAGATAAAGGGGAAAGAAAGAGAACAGAAGACTGTTGCTTAGTCCCCAGGCCCCAGACTAGGAAAACGACACTGCAGCCTGGCCCAGCTCAGAGATATTTAGCTCACAGAGAGCACACTCACACCATGTGCCTTCTGTTTACAGCCTGCTTCCGTTCCTTCTGCTGAGGCACCTTGCACCACTGGATTCTCCAGGACAAAACTCCCCCCAAAACCCTTCACTCATAGAAGTGATGCACCTGTCAGTTTACAATTTGAACATAAAGGACTGCAATCATTGACTGAAGAACGTGATAATCGTTTTAGTATCTTATTCTTTAAAAACAAGTTGCCACGTGCAGTGTAGTCTCTTTCTTGTCTTGCTTTACATCGAAGGCCACTTTGTGGAAAACCCATTGATCTTCTCCTAAGAAAAAGAATGCATAAGGATTTCGGGGTGTTTCAGTCTTCCTGAAACTCATCTCTCAGTTTTAAGGGGGCTATTGGTGCCAGCTTACACATAGGAAACTAAGAAAGGGTTCAAGAATAAAGGGAGAGTTCCACATAGCAGAATAAATTGTATTTTAGATGTTCATTTGTATTTTATTTGGGGGAAATAAGGTCCAATTGGAGCAATATTGGTGGAAGTTAAATTCATTCATTAACTTTCATTGTTCCACCCCAGCCCCACCTGCCACTCCCTCCCTCTGAGTTCTCTCAGTTCTCAGTGTGTGCCAGCACGGGACTCTGTGCTGGGAAACACTGCTGAGGGCTGTGGTCCTCAAGAGACTCACGGCTCAATGGCATTCAGCAACATGCTAAAAAATGCCTATACCCTAAGATGAGAAATATAATATCATTAATAGGGTTAAGCTATTGCCACACAGAAAAAAGAAGTCACTGATTTTGTTTGGTGATGAGGTAAGAGGGAGAGGGAGAAATACAGAGATTCAGAGAGAAAGCGAAAGTGATTAAAGATGAGATAAGAATTCCCAAAGCAAGCAAATGTTTCAGGTCTTTTAAAGAAAGAACAAGAAATTTTTGGGCAGACTAAGAGGCTTCCGCAAACAGGGAGATCAAAAATATGCACAAAGATGTGGGGAGATAACACCAGGTGACATGCTCAGAGAGCGCAGTATTGTCCAGGTGTACAGGAGCCCTGGTGGGTAGTGGTTATGTGTTGGGCTTCAACCTGCAAGGTCAGCAGTTTGAAACCATCAGCCTCTTGACATGAGAAAGATGGCCTAAAGAAATTCAGAAGGGCCGTTCTACCTTGTCCCATAAACTCGTGATAGGTTTATTGTGCCAACTGGGCCAATAGGAACATGTGGGCAGAGTTTATTCAGGTTGCAGCTTGATTGGAGGGCAACCAGGATAAATAAAGACAGACAGAATCCCATCATCCTCTTCCTCTCTGGTGATCAGACCAGCAGGCTGCTGCTTGAGCCAGTGTGTTTTACTACCTGTGGGCCAAGCCTCATGGATTGTGTCACTAGAACTTGTGGCTCCTTCGAGGCCTGGGTCACCACACTGCTGGTGTGTATGTCACTTGAGCTTGAGACTGGTGGATCGCTGCACATCACTTGATTTTGAGATCCCATTGGGGCCTGCTTCTCTATGCTCCCGAGCTGCTGCCTGTTGCTGATCCACCCTGCTGTCTGCTGCCTGTGCAGACTCTGCCTGCATTGCCTGAGGGAAGATTCTGCTGTCTGCTTCCTTGACCTTGGACTGGCAGTCCAAATGAGGGTGAATTGAAGGACTTCTAGTATATTAACTGTTCCACAAAAGTGAGTTGAACTGAGCCCTCCGTACTGCTGTGTGGACTGATGAGCTGTATATATATATATAATGTATATAATCATGTGTCCTGATTTTTTCCTCTCTAAAGAACCCTGCCTAACACAGTCACTATGAGTTCATCACTGCCTGCATGGCACTGAGAAAGAGCCATGCAGCAATGAACAATGAAGCAGATAGGTAGCAAGGTTTAGGTTGTGAAAGATTTCAAACTAGTAGGTAATCGAGGGCAGAAAAATAATGTTTTTGTTTGTTTTTTGGCTTATTTTGCAAGTTGTAAGGAACAATTTCGGAGTATAAGTGGGCTTTAAAACGTTTCTTGGAAAAACTAATTAAAAGATTTTTTTTCCCATTAAAAGGTATATCTATTTTCCCAAAGGGACTCTCATTGAAGTCCCTGGATATGTGAGCCATTAGGTAATTCCTCCAGGTTATTCTCAAAGAAGTCTATTTAGTCTCAATAATTAATAGTTTAAGAAGTGTTAATCTTTCTCTATACCTTGTGATCACATAGTACAAAAAGCAGAGAACTGATTGGCTTTTGAAAGTGGAAGTAGTTGAAGTTCTTGACAGGAGATTCTCCAATGACCTGGTGGAGGTTAAGACCTGACTTATGCGGGCTGATGAGAGAAAGGGAAGTAAGGGCACGATTGCTGATGGGAAACGTTTGTATGTCCTATGTTCTGATGGTGATTCAAAAAACCAGTAGAACCGAAAAAGGATGATGTAGGAAAGGAACGATATCTTGTGTTGCAAGAGTAAAATCCTGAACTGTAATAGGGTAGAAAAAGATTTCAGTTTAGAAGTATTAGAATTAGTTGTAGATAGAAGGAGATATCTCTTCCCAAAAACTCACAGGAGAAAAAAAAATGCTATCTGGAATTGTAGATGCCATAATGTATATGCGGAGAGGGAATCAGACCAATCTTAAGTTCAGAAACATAGTGAAGAACAAGAAGGCAGTAGAGAAGCTAGAAACTCCCCCGACCTCCACGCTCTCTTGCTTGTTGACGTTATTGTTTGTGCCCTGGGGTCAGTTCCAACTCGGAGCTCCTGAATGATTCCCCAGGCCAGTAGAATCACTAGGAGAGATTTGATTATTCTTTTCTGAAAACTTGGAGGCATTGTATCATTGTCTTTCAGGTTGAGGTTTTATTGGAATAATATGAGCTTAAATTTCTCCCCCACAGGTAATTTGATCTAATGCTAAGTTTGCAAGTGTGATGGCTAGATTTTATGTCAACTTGATGGCACCTGTGGAGTCCAATCAAGTCAGAGCCTGGTGAAGTCTCCTTGTGGGAAGGGCCTTTTGACATGAGAGACACTAAGAACACTCTTATACCTCTTCCCTTTCCAGATTGTTTGGATTCTGCATCTAGCTCTGTCATCCCTGGGAGCTCTCAGTTCCTTGCCATGTTCTCTGGGACCTTGGATCAGGCGACTGTATGCCCACTGGCCTGTGATCCCCCAGCTTCCCGCTTTGCCCTCCTGCATCACCACCTGGCAGCTGGGTGAATCTGGAGAGGGCCTTCACCAGCGTCTGACCCATGGGCTTGAGATGGACTGGGTTGGGTCATTTTCTTGATACAAAATTATTTCTTGAAATAAAGTTCTTTCTTACACATAGATGAGTGCACCTGGTTTTGTTGCTCCAGAAAACCCAACCTATCATAGTAAAGTTACCAAAATATGGTCAATTAGTATTATGTATAAAATATTTTCTTCCACAATGTAGCATATCTTTTGCTTTGAAGTGTTAAGCCTTTTTGTTTATTTCCTGGAAAGCTTTATTTTATTATATCTCATATATATTTTTTTCTGTTTTAGTTGTATAGACCTCTAATTAAAAAAAAATATACTGAGTTGTAACTAACATATCAGACAATTCAATCATGTCAGGAAGAGTCATACAATCATAGTCACAGTCAACGTTGGGCATTTTTATCCCTTCTTGTGCCCAGTGATGTTGATTCCACATTTCCCTCATCCTCCCTTTCCATGGCCTAGGCAATCGTTAATCCAGCGTTGTCTTCATATTTTCTCTCATTTCAGTTTCCTTGTACAAAAAAAGAGCAAATAACCAACAGGGACCCAGTACCAATGACCATATGAAACAGAGAAAGACTTCAGTCTAAGAGAAAGCAGAGAATATACAAATACTGCTCTGAGGATGCCTAACGAATGGTGACCTGGGACCAACCAATATTTGCTGTGGTCACACTCCCTCTTCTTTTATGTGACATCAATTATTCTATCAGACATGGTTATATCTTCACACATGAGTGTTACTGAGACTAATGCCATATCTCTGATCCTTAAGCCATGTGTAAGTGGTGTCCAGATATCTTCCTTTATTGTTGAATCTTTCTTGGCAGCAGTACAGCCACAATGCTCTTAGACATAGGATGGTGAGACTTTGTCTCATGTACCTTAGAGATGAAGTCAGAGAGAAGGCCATCACGCTTGGTAAAGTAAAGGGGCAGAGACAAAGAGGAAGGCCCTTGGCAAGATGACTCAACACAGTCGCTGCAACAATGGATTCAAACGGAAGAACAGTGGTGAGGAGGGGGCAGGGCCGGGGCAGGTTTCCTTCTGTTGTACATACGGTTGCTGTGAGTCAGAACCAACCCAAAAGGCACCTAACAAGAGCACTGTTATCTGTTATCCGACCAGTTCTGAATCATAGAGAGCCTATGCCCAACAGAATGAGATGCTACCCAGTCTTGCTATATTTGAGCCCCTTATTGAAAATAATGTCTCAATCCATCTAGTGGAGGATCTTCTTGTTTTTGCTGACTGGCTACTGTATGCTTCTTCATGGTGTGCTTCTTCAGGGACGGATCTCTTCTGTAATGTGCACAAAGTAGGTGAGTGGAAGTCTTTCACCATCTTCCTTTCAGAAGAATATTCTTGCAGCCCTTCTTCCAAGACAAGTGCATTGGTTCTTCTGGCGGTCCACAGTTTATTCAACGTCCTTCACCAACATCGCAATCAAACATTGTCCATCTCTCCCATACAAATGAGATAACTGAAAACACTGTGATTAGGGCAGTGAACCTTAGTCCTTACAGTGACATCTTTTCTTTTTAACAGTTTAAGAGGTATTTTGTAGCAAATTTGTCTAATGGAATACTTACTTTGATTACTTGATTTACTGTCACCATGGATACCGATCATGATGCTGGAAGCCATGCCACTGCTATTTCCAAAGCCAGGGCCACCTACAGCAGACACCCTCCAGCAGAGTTTCTAGTCCATAGCAGAGTAGGCCAAGGACCTGGAAGTCTACATCGGAAAAGTGGCCAGGGAAACCCTGTCTGTAGCATCAGAACAGTACCTGATCTATGAAGGGGCTTCATAAAATCCATGAAAAATAAAATGACAAGAAAAAGATCTTTTCATGAGCTTTTTGAAATTCTCTCATAATGGCTAAAGATGGGCCTCTCAGAATGGAAAGCACTCAAGAAATGACTGAGGAAGGGCCACCCCACAAAGAAGAGCTGCCTCCTCAACCTTAATGTCATGGATAGACTAAAGCTCCGGGACCTTCATTTGCTGATGTACCATGGCAGAAATGATAAAAGCAATAGCCAACATTCATTAATAATTGTAAGTGGAGTGTGCAAAATGTGAATCCAGGAAAAGTGAAAGTTGTCAAGAACTAAATGAAGCACTTGAAGATCGATAGCTTAAGCACTAGTGAACTGAAGCAAAATAGCATTAGCTCTTTTGAATCAGAATGTTACGTCGTCTACTATCTTGGGAATGGAAAATTGAAGGAGAATGGACTATATGAAGAAGAACCTGGCGCTAACATTAAATGAAGGTTCATTAACAACCACATGCAGCGATTACAAAATTGCTTCCTGAAAGTGAAAAGGACTTGAAATATCTGCTGATGAAATTCAAAGCACGTAGGCTTTAGAATGATGATAAGAATAGGCTTTAGAATGGATGATAAGAATAGGCGTTAGTATGGGTGATAAGAATAGGCTTTAGTATGGATGATAAGAATAGGCTTTAGTATGGATTATTTCATTATGTAAAATTAAATATTTTTCACAAGAGACAAATAGCGTTATGATAAATTATGAAAACATTGAAGTTGCCCAGGATTTCCTGTTATTCAGATCCACATTCGGTGCTAAGAGAAGCAGCAGTCAAATCAAATAATATATTGCTTCGGGCAGATCTGCTGCACAAGACCTCTTGAAAGTATTAAAAAACAGAGATGTCATTTTGAAGACTAAAGTGTGTCTACCCAACCCATGGCATTTTTAGCCATTTCATTTACATGTGAAAACATCTTTTTTGATTGGAAAGAAAAAAAGGTAATGCAACTCTTCAACTTCCAGCGATTATAAACCAAGAACATTAGTCTAGACAACACCACCAGCGCTTCCTCACATGAATCTCGGATCAACCATTACAAGAAGAATTTTCACAATTCAATGATGACAGTTTTGCAAAATTTATGATTACAGAATGTATATAAAATGCTACAAATAAAAATTAAACAAATGTTAAATAATAACACACGGAAAAGAAGAAAACAAAAGAATTAATACCATTGAGAAGATAAAAAACATGACTGATTGGATATATGAGCTTAGTAGAAGAGTTTAAGAAAGAGGATGTGAGAAGTTTCACAAGTTCTTAGAAAGATGGAATTAAAATGATTGGTAAGATTCTCTACCATAAATTAACAAGGAGGTCTCTAAAGGGAGCCAAGGCAGCTTAAAAAAACATAGATCCAGGAATGGGTTTGGGGCTTGCACTAAATCCTAGCTCCAATTTAAGAACAATTAGGTCTCACATCATAGCTCTGCTCTATACTTGCCCTCCGAAAGGGAGCACAGAAGATAGGGGTGCTATAGCAAACTGTGGAGAAGAAATTAGATGGTGCCCACCTGTCAGATAAAATAGCATCTGGGGTCTTTAAGGTTGGTTTCTGAACAAGCAGCCATCTAAGTGAGATGTCAACTAAGTCCACATGGAAGAAGCACACCAACATCAGTGACCAAAGAATTGTAAAGTATAGATTCCGAAGCCAAAGGATGGAATTGTATCAGAACCTAAATTGTAAGATTCTGGTTTGCAGAAGGCTATGAGAGTGGAAACCCAAGGTACATTTGTGAGATCAACACAGGAAAGAAGCCTCTAGTGATTTCCAACTACCCATAATAGAAGGGTGGGAAGAAATCACTTACCAAACAGAGTGTTTTTCAGAGATGACTATAGGAGATCAAAATGATAAACATGACTTGTATGATCAAAACCTTGTTAGTTGATCTCCTCTCTGATGCAAGTTGTGCCTGATCTGGTTTTCAACATTTGCTGGGTTTTGTGTGTGTGTGTGTGTGTGTGTGTGTGTTAGTTTATGGTTTTATATTGGGGCTTATTTCAGATGTATTTTGTCATTTCGGGTAACCCTTTTGAATTTTGGTTCTATGATTTTTGTTTTTTGGTATATGAAACCAAGGATTGATGAACCTATTGAGACAGCAAGTAGAATAAGGGTTCCTGGAGGGCACAGTCGAGCAGGGGTGTGTAAAGAGGAGCTGATATCAAAGTGTTCAAGAAGGAAGAGGAGATTTTGAAGTTGATTGTGGGAGCAATTGTACAGTACTGCTTGATATGATTGGACTATGGAATGGTCGGAAAACTATTAGCTCTCAATAAAATGGTTTGGGAAAAAGAAGAAGACACGAGAGAGATGGTAATCTCCATTCTAGATAACTGGCTCTATATTTACCTTCTTCCTCTTCATTTCTAAAATAGAAATTTTTTAAATGAAGAAAAGATCATTAGATTTTTCCATGCACTACTGAAGTCCCTTCATATGTAAAGGAGTATTGTTGCTAGGTTCTGACTCATCATGGCCCAGTGTACAACAGAGTGAATCACTGCCCAGTCCTGCGCTGCCTCACAATTGTTATGTTTTAGCCCATTGACACAGCTACTCTGTCGATTTCTCTAATTGAGGGTCTCCCTCTGTTTTCCCTGACCCACCACCAAAGTTGACCAATTATTACCATGAGTGAAGGAGGAAGAGCTTGTCTTTAGGGGGTATGGAGTTTATGCAACAATGGTGGAATAATTTGGAAAAATATATCAATAATGGTTTCCATGTCTTATCTTTGTTCCACTGTATGTCAGTTTGAATTGTTCAAATGGGCTGAAATCACTGTGGGAGATGGGCATCCAAACTGGCATTCTTATAGTAGTAGCATGAGCATTGAGTCAACATTTTTAATTTACTTTTTTCCTGTTAACAACATTGTGAAAAATATCAGTGGAATCTGGACCAACCATTGTGATCAACTTGGATTGATGCCAATGCCTTCCCTTCTCTTAGAGCTTGACAGTGGCTAGGACTTGTCCAATTATGCTTCTATATCAGTCTAACAAAAGTAGTGCCAATTATTGGATGAAAGTAGCATGGAAAAAGGTTTAGGGCGGTTGCACCTGATAGACACTGCTCAACCATATCATGATTGTGAGTCACTATAAAGGTGTGTTTCATGTTCCTTTCTAAGAGCCATATATTATGAATGGTAAAACAATATGGCTGAGCTTTCTCTGCATATACACAACAAACACTTGCAAGGATATGCAGTTATCTCATAAAGTGACAAAGATGTTTTATTTTGAGCTAATAGGAAAAGCACAAACACATCAGATATGTATTCATTCTACTTCTCACTGCCTTTAAAACAAACCTTGCATGAATGTTGTTTCTGGTTGTGATGACCAATACTTAGTTGGCACAAATCTTAAAGGGACATCTTTAACGAAGAGGTGTTATGCTCCAGGAAATTTAAGGAAGTCTTGTATTAAGTGCATACATTTAAAAATAATCACTTTATTGGGGGCTCTTACAGCTCTCCTCACAATCCAGACATCCATCCATTGTGTCGAGAACATTTGTATACATGTTGCCATCATCATTTGCAAAACATTTTCTTTCTACTTGAGCCCTTCGTATCAGCTCATTCCCCCCGCACCTCCCAACACCCTTCCTCCCTCATGAATCCTTGATAATTTATAATTTTTTTTCATGTCTTACACAGACCATTGTCTCCCTTCACCTGCTTTTCTGTTGTGTGTCCCCATGGGAGGGGGTTATATGTAGATCATTGTGATGGGCTCCCCCTTTCTCCCCTTATGTTCCTCTTCCCCTCCTGGTATTGCTACTCTCATTATTGGTCCTGAGAGGTTTAGCTGTCTTGGATTCCCTGTGTTGTGAGCTCTTATCTGGACCAGTGTACATGCTCTAGTCGAGATGGATTTGTAAGGTAGAATAGATAATGGGGGGGTGGGCAGGGGCATTAAAGAACCAGAGGAAAGTTGTATGTTTCCTTAGTGATTTACTGCACCCTGACTGGATCATCTCTTCCTTGTGACCCTTCTGTAAGGGGGTGTCCAATTGTCTACAGATGGGCTTTGGGGTTCTACTCCATGCTCATGTCGGGAATGTGAGAATCACAGAATGCCGGATTATTAGAACAAAGTGTTCTTGTGTTGAGAGAGCACTTGAGTAGAGGCCCAGTGTCCTTCTGCTACCTTAACACTTAACATATAAACATATGTACATAGATCTATTTCCCTATTGTTATATATAAAGACAATAAGTACATAAATTTTATTAAGCTTATCTCAGGAGATAAGAACTGAACAGAATAAATTTATCATATCCCTGGAAGGGAAGCAACTAATAAAAAAAACCCTACCTTGCTTAATTATTTGGGATACTTCATTTTTCTAAGTTTAGAATGCATCTTCATCTATTTATACAAGAGCTAAAGGTGAATTTTGAATTAATAAACTATCTTCTATTTTTGACACGTTGAATACATTTCCAAATCATTGTCACTTAGAGGAAATACTCTGGCTTCTGGGTCTGCATCAAATGAACTGAAAAATGGAGGTGAAATGTTTGAGGGTTCATAAAGGAAAGAAATATTTGAATTTTACTCAATTTTATCTTGCCTTTTTTTTTTATAACAATGTAAATTCTTCCCAATCAGCTATGGACTACTTGACTTCTATTGATCAGGAAAATAGAAGTCTCAAGATTTCTTCTTTCAGGCAAGAGCAGCTGGACAGAAGCAGAGTGAGCCACGTTTTCTGGTTCGTTTATGAATTTTACAGAGATGGCAACTTGGCACAGAACCCACATTGCCAACATCTTACCCCAAAGGAGCTAGTTAGTGAGAAAAAAGAGAAATAGAAAAAATTAAAAAAAACACTTGGGCAACTGCAAAAACCAATTCCCTTCTCTCAAAAACAAGAGAAGGGGAAATAATCCATTTTTTATGGTATATTACCTACAAGCACAGACATGACTTTGGTAATCACACTTTTGTTGCACACAGACTGTAAAATATTTATGGAGACAATGTGATTTGGGTCAAAGCATTAAATAAAGTAAAAGTTGCTTTATTCAATATGTGATGAACAGTATCCATATTAAAAACCATTGGGAAAAGTGTTCAAATGAAAAAATATGCTTAAAACAAATTTATCTGTTCAATGTTCATAAATGTTTTAAGAAATGCAGACAAACAAGTCTTGAAATCCATATTTACTGTACATAGTTGAAAAACTAATAGTATTTATTTAATCCAGAGGGGGAAGTGACTCAAAAATTTGACTTTTAATGATCGACAGGAAATAATTTTCCTGAGAAATTACCAAAGTGTTTGTTGTCAGCCAGGCTACAATAGGGTTATCACTCTTCTCTTGGCAAATTGCTAATGCTATTTAGACTAACACTGATTTACAAAGGAAAGGTTTCTTCCAGACTTACAGAAAATCTTAAGTTCTGACTCAAAAATACTGCCTGGATTGAAGGAATGTGTGTGCCTAGAATGCAAATCTGTGCATTTGCTCGAGAGTTTGGTAATGCTCAGTGGCTATTATACAGCAATTTAAGTAATATATTCACTTAGGTTTATTATCTAGTCCTGATTAGGGTCAAACTGCAGGGTCCTGTTCCTCTGGGTCATTCTCAAATGTTTTATGATTAGAAAATACCACATAATCTAAGCAGGGATATAAAACACAGCCATCTAGTGTTTCTGTCCTTTATGAAATCTGTCCTCTGAGCCCATTTCCTGGGTTAGTCAAGATATTTGAGGGCATGGTGAATGTGATGGGGTGTTTCATTCCCTCACTCACTCAATATTTGGTATTCGTTTATAAAATCCTTGTTTTGAGAAGCAACTATTTCTATTTCTCATCTTTTTCTACTAAACCAAACTTCCCATAAATATGAGCCCAAATTCCACTAAATACATTATGCAAATCAGTACATGCTTTGCTTTGTCCTCTGCATGAACAAATGAAAGCTGCTGAAAAGTCTGAATGATTTGGTTCAGGTGATTTGGGACCAAATGTGAGAAAAACAGCAAGTAGTAATATTTATAAATAGTGACAAAGAGTTAGCCAACCTGCAAGGTTCTTTCGAACACCCCCAATTTTTGACACCAACTACAAGGAGTTATGTTCTAACTAGTAAGTCAGAGGTCGTAATTTGAAGACATTGAAATGCAAGGAATTAGAATCTGACTATAAAGGTAGACAATATAGTCTTCAAGACTTCATTTACTTCTGACCC
This sequence comes from Echinops telfairi, assembly GCF_000313985.2. NCBI lineage: Eukaryota > Metazoa > Chordata > Mammalia > Afrosoricida > Tenrecidae > Echinops > Echinops telfairi. Next base: position 47,002,695 of record NW_022103896.1, on the reverse strand, counting down.
TTCCTACAAACTCAATGGTTTCCCCAAACCACTCCCTTGATAATTCATTATGGGTCACAGAGATCACTGAAAACTATTTGACTTTTTGTGTGTATGTGTGTGCCAACATGGCTCCTGTAGGAACATGAGGATCTTAGACTGTCAATCAGGTCACAGCTTGATTGGAGGGTGACTGAAATAAATGGCTCTTCGAGGCTGACTTCTTCCTCTTTCTCCCTGGTGATTAGCCCAGTATGCTGCTCCTGAGTTAGTTGCTCTGCACTACATGTGGGCTGAGCCAACCCAAGGATCATGGAACATGTTGATGTACTGTGCTGTGCATTGCTAGGCTTTAAGGCTCCACTGTGACCTGCTTCGCTATGCTGCTGTGCTACTGGCCTCTGCTATGTCTCGATATCTCATATTCCTTCTGTTGTAACTCCACCTTGCCTTGTCTGCTGCCTGTGGGCCAACTCTGCTTGTTTTGCCTGTGAGCAGACTCTACATCTCCCACCAGCCACTTTGTTGTCTGCTTCCTTGACCTAGGACTGGTGGCTGGTGTCAGTCAGAAGGACCTTCAATACATTAACTGTCCCATGAATGTGATGTGGATTGAGCCCTCTGTAGTGCTGTGTGGACTACTTAGCTGTTGAATTCCTTCTTCCTATGTAAATCTATCCATATATTTATATAATAATAAATGTACTGGGTTTGTTTCTCTAGAGAACCCTGGCAAACACAATTGGTACCAGGAGTAGTTTTAGAGAAACAGGATCCTAAAATGAGTTTTTTTCTGAATTGGTTCTCAGCCTGATTAGGCCTAACAATACTGTGAATGCTCTCTAACCTTGAAAGCATGGATACGTCTGCCACTATTATCAGAGAGAATGAGTGGTGTTAATCCGTGGTGTGAAGTGGCAAAGTTAATAATATCCCTGATATCACCACCAATAGAAGTAGTGTTGGTGAGAGGAGAGTCTCTGCATGATCATGTGTATGATATTTTTCAGCATTTTTGTCAGGATGAGAACTACAGGGAAGGCATTTGTCTGGTCCTCTTTATAACAGACAATGTGGTCAAGGAAAAGGATGACCTTAGAACCTCAGACGCACATCTCAAATGCTGAATAAAAGACCTAAAAGCTTCTGCATGTGCTACAAAGGAGAGCCTTCTCTCCTCTAGAAATAGAGCTGATATTGGCAAAAACCAAATCCAGTCTCATCATAGAAATAGCTGAATTACAGTGTCAGCTGAATTGTAGGCTTAGAACAGCGTCTGATATTAAAGTAAGGGCATTAATCAGAAAGAAATGGGATCCTGGTACATGGGATGGGAAGATATGGCCTGATGTGAGGAGGATATTGAGCCCCTACAGTTTATTGAGACACCCCTGTCCATAGCTCCACCCTTCTCACCTAAGGGGATTAATCCACTATAACAACTCACTCTTGAGCAGACTAACCACACTGTGCATGCTGAAATGGCACATGGGGTTGCATCTGGAGCATTGCCTGGGGAAGATGCCTTACAAGGCATGGCTGAGATCCCCTAGGAAACACCCCACCACCCACTATTTCCGCCTAGACCTGTAACTAGAGGAAGTCTAGGAGGTCTCAGGAAGTTCCTAAAGATGAGATACAACTGGCGACTCAGGAAGAAGTGCACTATACTCACAAACTGCTTGAGTTTTCTAATTCGTATAAACAGAAGCCTGGGGAATATGCGCGGGAATGGATCCCAAGGTGTGGGCACTGGTGCAAGGAATGCCACATTAGACCAGTCTGAGTTCCTTAATATGGGTTTCTGAAGGACAGATGCTTCTCTTAATGTCTCAGCGCAAGAAATTAACAGAGGATCTAATCATTTATTTGGTTGGTTCACTGAAGCATGGGCTGCCAGATGGCCTACATTAGACCAACTTGAGGTATCTGACCAACCTTTGTAGAAAATGGTATCCAAAAACTTAGGGAAATTGCTCTGTTAGAATGGATCTACCAGAATTATTCCATAGGCCTACAAAAGGAGTGTCCTGAGAACATAGCTTTAACCAAAACTATTAGGAACAAGTTGTGAAGGAAGCCCCCGCATCCTGTGATTGCTATTTTATGCACACCAGGATTAACAGGGGGAACTGCCTTAATTGGCCTATGGAATTTTCCTGCTATGGGGTTGATGGGGCCCCATGGTGGCAGGGGACAGGTATCAGCACTGAATCAGCAGACACAGGTGTGCATGGTTATTGTAATGGACAGCGAGGTTTCCATGGTAATCAGAGAAACCTGTCTCATGTGGACTTATGGCATTGACTACTTAGCCATGGTGTCCCTAGGAGTGAAATACATGGGCAACCTACTGAAGATTTACTTGATTTACACAAACAGAAGAAAGCAGAAGTAGGTGTTTTTGAAACACTGTACATACAGAGGAATTAATGAAGCCACACACATGCTCAGAGGTAACACCTTGCAATGGACCAGCAATCTTACTCTTTGGCACATCCCCCCAAAATAGAAATCAAGGACTCAAACATGTACACTAAAAGTCTATGTGATAAAACAGAAATTAATACTGCAGAAAATATGCTTTGTAGCATTATTTTCAATGACCAAGAGGTGAAACCCCCCCAAGTACCCATCAACAGATGAATGATACAGAAAAATGGTGCATACATAACAACGGCACATATTCAGGCAAAGAGAGAAATACATTCCTAGTATATGTTGTAGAGCTGATGAATCTTGAAAGCGTTATGCTGAGTGAAATAAACCAGACCTACACAAAATATTTAGAGCAGGCAAATGCATACAGTGTTTTCTGTCTTCCTTCTTCCTTCCATCCTAATCCTCTGTCCTTAGGTAATCATTGCCTGGCTGACCTTAAGTGGTTGGTTATTCTAACACAGGGCTGAATTCAGATCCCGATTGAAAGGGCGACAAAGGGTCATAGTTCTGAGGGCCTCACCAGTCTCTATCTACACAACAAACCTGGTCTCTTTTATGATTTTGAGTTGTGTTTCACAGTGTTCTCCCGCTCTATCCAGAACCTCCTAATGAAGTGGTTCTCCACCTTTCTTATGCCACGACCCTTTAATATAGTTCCTCATGTTGTGATGACACCTAACCATAAAATTATTTTTGTTGTACTCCATAATTGTAATTTTGATACTGTTATGGATCGAGTGACTCCTGAGAAAGGGTCATTCGACCCCAAAAGGGGTCACGACCCACAGGTTGAGAACCACTGTTCTAATGTGACCCATTTCAGAGCAATGGGCAGGGTGTTCTGGATCTTCTTCTAGTCCCGGGTTGTGAAGACCGATGATTTCAGGGTGACCATAAGTTGCATAAACTCTCTCCCTACCCTCCAAAACCAGATGGTTATAAACATTGCTTGCTGAACACAAATATAAGCCAGTGTCCACTTGTACATGTTTTAAAGAAATCATTGATCACCTTTTTTGTAGTTAATTACTCCTGAGAGTAAATAAAATTTATGAACATAGGTTAGTGTCAATCACCAATAGCATATTACCAAAATTTTCCTTTGAAATTGTTGGAGGTTTAGAATAATAAATAAGTAAGTTGTTGTTTTACTTTATTCTTACTGTTTTAAATCAATGTTAAGAATGAAAACAACCTGAAGTTTGATGATTTGTGATGGAAATACACTGGAGGGAACACAAGTCTGTTAATATTTTATATCACAAAGTATTTTAATATGAACCGAAGTATATTTTTAGATCATCTTAGTGACAGTGTTCTGAAAACAGACTTATATCATCATTTTCAAGAAAGTCAGTTATAGGACAGCCTTGTCATCAGGATACTGGCAGGTAAGGAGTGGGAACGAGAGGTCTGGTGTGCCATATATAGTTTTTGTAATCTTGAAGTTGAAGGTTGTCATTTATAAATATCATCTTGTATGTTGTGGTAATGAGAATTTGTGGTAACATTTTTCAGTAAAATCTATTGCTCTCCTCCAGCTCCTAGCTATTCTGCTGCTGCTACTGTCTGACTGACAGACAGCAGAAGATGGACAATTACAGCTGCGCACAATCCACCATCAGAAAGAGAGAGGCTCTTCTCCCCGGGGCCTGCTGCCGGCACCTGCAGCCTTTCTCTCACTCGTTCCACTGGAGAACGTCTCAGCAATCTTATTAAACAAGGTTGCGCTAAAATAGTTTTTAACCTTCATTTCAGGTTGGGTACTAAATAGCACACATTCTTTCACCCAAAGGACATTACACTGGTGTCAGAAGGGAGCTTAGGCATTTTAAAATGACTCCACACTCATCTTTAAAAATTTGGCATCAACTAAAGTTTAAAATGGATTGTTTCCGCTTTCAGCGTTAGATGACAAATGCTAAGATTAACAGTGCTTCCAAAGCACTGAAAGTCAATAGAGATAGTGATATTTTCCTAAGAAAACATGAATTGAATATTTTTCTCCTCTGTGTAGCCATCTTTTCAGAAGGAATCAAGATGACAAGCAAGGGGCAGTGAAAATGCAGACTTATATGCAGAATGTTCCACTGCTAGGGGCTTGTGCTCATACATGAAAAACGACCCAAGAATACAGATATCTGAAGGCATACGGCATAGAAATTAGAGCTATATTCGATAATTTTCATATCAATATCAATAGATGAACGTGCACAGAGTTGCATTCCTTTGTATTACTAAGTGGAAACAATATTATATACAGACATTTTTATAATGTGACGCATTTTTAAGGAGAAAAACACTGCCAAGATACATGTTGACAAAATTTGATTATTTTTGAGTAAAATGTAGAGTAGTTTATATGCTTTGTATCTTTTTTCAGTGTTTGATACATTTTCTGCATTGAGTTTATATTGGCTTTGTAATAAGAGGCTATTTAAAAAATATCTTTGCTTTGAAATAAAGAGTGGAGAATAGGGAAGGAAGAGGAAGAAAGGAGAAGAGATTCTTGTATCCGGAGCTAGTTTCCTTATCTACGAAATGAAGCTCCCCAAAGCTATATCACCTTCTTATTTCTTCAAGGTAGTTCTAGAAACATCTATTCAACCAATACCTTACTTGTGAGCTCAAGAACATCAAATATGCAAGCCATTTGTTTCTTTCCCCATCCTCTGGCACAGAGCCCTGGCGATGCTACATGAAAGGTGGGCAGTTCTAACCAAATAGCCACCCCACAGGTAAAAGGACTGGGAATCTACTCCCTTGACAATTATAGTCTTGGGAACAGTATGGACTCTACTCTGCCATATAGAGTTACTATGAGTTGAAACTGAATCATTGCCAACTGGTTGCATCATTTTGCAGAGCAACGTGCATCTCATGTCTTGACATTTCAGGTGCCAGAGAAATGAAGTGAAGCATGGAACAGATATAACACAATCCTAACAGCATTCAGCTTTACAATGATACTACATCAATGTATTCATGTTCTTACTCTTAAGTTCTCCTGTGCTTACCCTACCAGTGTCTAGGAGAGGGTAGGATTGACAAGAAGCGAGCTGGTTAGTCTATACTGAAAAAAGGATCATCTTTGGATTTAAGTGTTTGTGCTATTTGATATATGTTTGGAGATCTATGTTTGGGCTATTTAATCATACAAACACTCCACTTTATCTTTGAGATTTCAATAATCTTTTTGAGAATAAAAGATAAAGAGGAATAATAATAATGATATCATCCTCTTTTAATTATCCAGAGGAACAAATATAATACTACGTACGAAAGTCCTTTTGTAGTTTAAAAGTGACTTCAAAGCTCTTAAGTCTCTTTTGAAACCAGTCATTCTTTGAGTTAAACATATTTTTTGCTGCCCTCTTTTAAAAGTCAAAGAGACCAATGAGGAATACCATCTTATCCTGAATCTCCGTATGTGTCAATAAAGGGCTGGCTGTGAGGGAGGGACCGTGGGCCACAATACATGGAGTTCACAAAGAAAAAGAGAGAAACATTGAAGCCAAGCTTTACCCGCTTTAAAGTTTGCTTAAAGGTGACCTTCATTTTCTTCATGAAAACAATGACTTTTTGTGGGAGGACATTCAATGGAAGAGGTCAATGAATTTAAAATTGCTTCTGACAATCTTACTTTGGTCAAGGTTGCCTTGACTTGTAGTTTTGAAATATATGTGAGTGGCAATGAGTTTAACAAAACAAAAAAGAATCCATCTAAAGTAATTGACAACTGGGTTCTGGTAATAACACAAAGTGCATTTTGAATCTAGAGACACACAAATGAAAATGGTTTAAGGCACATGTAGCATATACAATGCATTTGAAGGCAATTTAGTCAGATTTTCAACTTCTCTGGTGTAATGGAAACTCTAGAAACCTTACTATAATCTCCCCCAGTTCAGGTGAAATGATTGCGTTTTTTGCCCCTGAGATGAATTAAAAAAACAACAACACCCTTGTATTAATTATTCTACATTGTCAAATTACTTTTAAAGTATCAGAGAAACTGTGACAAGAAAAATAACAATTCAGTTGTTCTGATGCATGCGAGCCGGTGTAATTTTGTTCTCAGGGATAGAAGTGACAGTAATATTGGTGATTATACTGGTGAACTAATCATCTAAATTCAAACGAAAACAGCTCTGCAAGGATCTAGACCTTTGGCAAAATCAAGTCTTTATTTGGGAGTTCCACGTTTGCTTACATACTGCATCAACTAAGCCAGCATCGTGTCAACATATTCTTCCTGGTGCTCGTCATAGATTAGGATCTTTTCTTGGCCACATAATTTCCTAGCTTTGTGACCTGAGTAAAATATTTAATCTCTGAAAATCTTTGTTTCCATGTTTTCACAATCTGTTTGGCAGTATAAAGATCAAACAAACAAAAACAACAACAAAATAATCAACCATTATTGAATACCAATATATGACACACATGATATACAAATCTCTTTCAATTCTCACAGTTACCTTATAAATATTGAAATTCAGTAAAAATAGAACTCAAACAACTTGCTCAATAGCAACAGGGACACCCTTGGTGGACAGGTTTTCGTGGAGCCTCTTGATTAAGTGAAGTAGGAAGAAGACCACACTATCTACTTCTGCAAAAAATGAGCCAAT
>NW_022103896.1:46992226-46995174 GCF_000313985.2 Echinops telfairi | reverse complement strand
AGTGTAGCAATGATGAAACATACAATTTTCCTCGAGTTCTTGAATGCTTCCTCCCCCCAACTACCATGATCCCAATTCTACTTTACAAATCCGCCTGGACCAGAAGACGTACACTGGCACAGATAGGAACTGGAAACCCAGGGAATCCAGGACAGATGAACCCCTCAGGACCAGTGGTGAGAGTGGCGATACTGGGAGGGTGGAGGAAAGATGAGAGAGAAAGGGGGAACAGATTACAAGGATCTACATATAACCTCCTCCCTGTGGGACAGACAAAAGAGAAGTGGGTTGAAGGGAGACGTCGGTTGGTGAAATATATGACAAAATAATAATAATTTATAAATTATCAAAGGTTCATGAGGAAGGGGGGAGGGAGGGGAAAAATGAGGAGCTGATACCAAGGGCTCAAGTAGAAAGCAAATGTTTTGAAAATGATGAGGGCAATGAATGTACAAATGTGCTTGGCACAATGGATGGATGCACGGATTGTGATAAGAGTTGTATGAGCCCCCAATATAATGATTTTTTTTAAAAGATTTCAATTTGCTGATATTAAATGACTAACAATGAAAACAAAACAACAACAAACAGCTACAACTATCTATTAATAATCAGAATGTGGAATGAACGAAATACCAGTCTAAAAAATAGTAAAGGTAAAATCCATATCCTAGGCATCAGTGAGCTCTAATGGACTGGTCCTGGCTATTTTGAAGGGATAAACTATGCCAAGGGAAGAGCACCAGCAGCTGCCTCAGCAGAGAGAGGCGAGGCTTTCTACTTCCGTAGAGATTTAGCATCTAGGAAACCCACAAGAGCACTTCTAGTTTGCCTATAGGGTCTTGGGGAGTTGGAATTGGCTCAATGGCAGTGTATTGAGACTCCCCTAGGAATTACCAATTAAAGAGGAAGGGCATCACATGTATCAAGACAGATCTTGAATTTTTCCTTTTCACTGATAAATGTGATGCCAAAGCTCTACAGTTTGTTATTCCTGGTACTGTCTCAAGCCTCATATTGAAATATTGTAGAATTTCATACATAAAATATTGAATTATAAAGGAAGTATCAAAAGAAGTATGATGATTAAGGTTTTGTGTCAGCTTGACTGGGCCAGTATTCTCAAAGGTTTGGCAGTTAAGACAGAAATCACTATAATGATCCTACTCAGGGTCGTTGCCTTCTTTCAGTATAAGTGGATGCTGTGGAAAAGCTTGCTTTTTTTTTTTTTTGCTGGATCGGGATAGTGCATCTGGCTTGTCATCAGACCTCTGGTTGTTTGGACATGAACCAGCAGCCTGATGTATTTCCTGCTGTTCTTAGGAGTCATGAGTAGCCTGTCATGTGTGTCAGGAGACAGCTGCTCAGGAGACTTAAAGTTCGTTTAGCTCTACAAGAATATATGAGTCATTTCCATGATCTAACCTTCTCTGCATATACACACTCATATATAAGCTTTACTGATTTTGCTCCTCTAGAAAATCCAGCCTAAGACCAACAGAGTCACTAAGTGGCTTTTATCATATTGTCGATAACATTGCAAGGAATAGGAATACCAAAACACCTGATTGTGCTCATGTGAAACCTGTACATAGATCAAGAAGTAGTTGTTCAAACAGAAGGAAATATTGCATAGTTCAAACCTGGAAAGGTGTGTGTCAGAAATATCCTTTCACCATACCTATTCCATGTGTACCTAGAGCAAATAATCTGAGAAGATGAACTAGATGTAGAAGAATGAGACATTGACACTGGTGAAATATTCATTAACATCCTGTGATATACTTAGGATGCAATCTTGTTTGACAAAAGTTAACTGCACTTGAATTACTTATAGATGTAGTTGAAAGACTACAGCCTTAAGAATAAATTACACTTCAATAGATAGGAAACAAAAGTCCTCACCACTTGATCAATAAGCAACATCATGATAATCAGTTGTCAAGGATTTCATGTTATACTTGGATTTAGTGTTCATGGAAGCAACGGTAAGGAAACCAAAGGACCTATTGCATTGGGCTTAAAAGCAAAACAAAAACCTTTTTAAAAATGTTTTTTAAAAAAAGTCACGTTGAACCCTAAAATGTGCCTGATCCAGGATCACGGCATTTTTAATCAACATTTCAGATGCATGTGAAATCTACACAATGAATAAAGAAGACTAAAGGAGAATTCATTCTTTCGAATAAAAAGGTTGCTGAAGGATATTTGAATGCACCACTGGTGGGAGAACGAACACATCTGACTTGCAAGAAGGACAGCCAGAATGTTCCTTGGAAGAGAAAATGGCGAGACTGCATCTCCGCTTACTTCGGTGGTGTCCTGGGAGAAAGGCAGACCGCTTGGTCAAGCAGCGAGTCAGCAAAAAGGAGGAGGACCCTCCATGATAAAGTTTGACAACAAAGGGCCCAAGCAGGGCAGCCAATCGGACAGTGTTTGTTCATGCGCATAGGAACACTGGGAGTCAGCACAGGTTTAAAGGCTCGTAACCGTAACCGTAACAAGACGGAGTTCCACGTTTGCTTACATACTGCATCAACTAAGCCAGCATCGTGTCAACATATTCTTCCTGGTGCTCGTCATAGATTAGGATCTTTTCTTGGCCACATAATTTCCTAGCTTTGTGACCTGAGTAAAATATTTAATCTCTGAAAATCTTTGTTTCCATGTTTTCACAATCTGTTTGGCAGTATAAAGATCAAACAAACAAAAACAACAACAAAATAATCAACCATTATTGAATACCAATATATGACACACATGATATACAAATCTCTTTCAATTCTCACAGTTACCTTATAAATATTGAAATTCAGTAAAAATAGAACTCAAACAACTTGCTCAATAGCAACAGGGACACCCTTGGTGGACAGGTTTTCGTGGAGCCTCTTGATTAAGTGAAGTAGGAAGAAGACCACACTATCTACTTCTGCAAAAAATGAGCCAAT
>NW_022103896.1:46989668-46992018 GCF_000313985.2 Echinops telfairi | reverse complement strand
ATTACCATATTGATCAAGTTGCTGTCTAAACAACTTGGAAAATACAGAAAAAATCTGGAGTTGTGAATGCCAAAGATCTGAAGTGGGAAACTTGTTAAAATTTGTTTTAAAATTTGACACCATTCAATTAATTTTATTAATTATAAGCCAGAAAATAGTAGGAGGCTTTAAAATTTCATGGAGAGTTTACGTTATTGCTCAATTCCATTTTCCCCATGAGCTTTTGAAACACCTATTATAGTTATGAAATAGTTTAAAAAATCCAGATAGCTGTGGAAAAGGTAAAACAAAAATGTAACATGACTTTTGAGACATTCAAATAAAATGTCTAAAGATAAGTTTGTTTTTTTAAATGGAAATAACAACACTTGCCAATATTTAAAATATGTATACTGCTATGAAATCCTTGAATGCTGACCTACACGTGAAATAGAACTGACTTGATGGCAGAGATTTTTTTTTTATTTTTGGGGGAAAATTTTCTGAGAAGCACTCCAAAATTTGCCACTAGTTTCTGGTAGGAGAACACTCTATATCTAAGTTTCTTGTGCAGTTATATCTTGGTTGATGGTAGATATAATTAATGTTTTTTAAAGATTACTCTGGAGTTCTTTCACTTAAAGCAAAGTCACTGGTTAACTCACCTAATGTATCCTATTGGATGGCCTCTTGGGAAAATGAAAGTGTATATTGCATGTCCGTCATCTTTTCAGATGTATGAGAAGTAGATTTAATGACATGGATTAAATCATCTAATTCTAAAATTATTTATAAAAATCTTGGATGACACAAATTAAATTCCATCACCATCAAGTTGACTCCAGTTGATAGCAACTCTATAGGGTAGGGATGCATTGTTCCGTAAGATTTCAAAGCCAATTTATATTTGCAGAAGTAGACTGCTACATCATTTCCCCTTAGAGTGGCTGATGGGTTTGAAGCACCTGATTTTAAGTTAGTGGCCAAGCACTTATATACTCTTCTTGATGTAACGTTTATTAATTTACACTTCTTTATTAGATGTCTGCATAACCCATATGATTTCAAAAAAGAATTTAAGATGTTTTTTTGTGTCTTTTACAGGTATTTCCTTTTACAGGTATTGCTCTGTGGTCTCCAGCCTTGTTTTTGTGACTCTAGTTCTGCTCTTCCATGAAAATAGTTAAGGAAAATGTTGATTGAGAAAACAATGTGTCTATGAAAGAGAAGCTGAATTCAGACATAGAGGATCACCTCTGCCAAAAGTTCTAAGCGAACTTTCCCTCTGCCCCAGAGGCTCGGAGCTCGCTCAGAACCCATAAAGTGCAGCTATCCATCACTCAGCCAGGCAGTACCTACACCAGTGGGAGAAGGCGAGCCAGCGATTGCTCTGCTGGCAGCTGAGCTCTGGCAATAAACTCATAACTATAATGGGAGTTCGGTGCCCAAAGGAGAAAAAGATGTATACAGGCCCAGGGCTCCTTAGTAAGTTATTTTAGAAATAGGATGAAGAATGATACAGAAATTAGAACCCAATATCCCGAACAGATAAACAACCAGTTCTCATTGCTTCCAAGTTGTCTAGGTGATTTGCAGAAGACGAGGGAATTCCTTGATTCCCTTTTTCTTTCAGAAGTAGATGAAGTAATTAAAAATCTTCCCCCAGAGAAAGTTCTTGGCCCTGGTGGAGCTGCAGGAGATTTCTATAAAACCTTTGGCTTAGCCCTCTCCGTACATTTACTTGATGAGCCCAATCACTTGAGGGACTTAAATGGATACATTCCTGCCAGCCCCTTACCTCAAGATTATCTTAATTGCTAAAAGGGATAAAGAAGTAGAAAACTGCACCACATCCAGGTTCAAACGACTGATTAAAATGGATATCAACTCTTAGAAAGGATTCTGACAGTTCTGATCATTATTTAGAATCTGGGGCACAGAAATCAGGCAGTTCTTCCAACATGGGTCAACTCTGCAGAAGATGCTGGTTTGTTTTTGCTGCCTTGATCCCAGTTCTTGAGCATTGTAGGGTGATAGGAATACTTGTTTATTACTTTCCTTTACAGTATTTGTTTTCTGTCAGAGCAGTGAGTATGTACCAGGGGCTCAGCCATTGAAGACCTTTGTTATTTAATAATATTTCATCTGCTGATGCTTCAAAGTAGCAGGCTTACCTACAATTCTCTATTCCTCAATGTCCTCAGGGGTAGAATGCTATATATACTGTACTATTAGCCTTTTGCTAGACTGAAAAAGGAAGGGTGGTAGAGATAATTGAGAAACACCTCGTAGAATAAAACTTAGCTTCTTAAAAAGGAAACAGAAACCCCAGGTAAATTTCTGGGAAATGAATGGCAAAATAGGTGTTTGC
>NW_022103896.1:46987791-46988926 GCF_000313985.2 Echinops telfairi | reverse complement strand
AATTCTTAGATCACACAGGCTGGTGTGCTCTTCCATGTGAACTTAGTTGATGCCTCACTTAGATGGCTGCTTGTTGGGAGACAAGACTTTAGAACCTTAGACGCTATTCTTTCTGATAGCAGGGCACCATCTGGTTTCTTCATCACACTGTCTGTAGTACCTGTATTTTCAGTGATCTTGATATTGGGACAAGTAGGCCATGTCTTAATAATTGTTCTTAGGTTGAGATTGAATTAAGTTTGAGCTTCAAATTATATCCAATCATATATCTGTGGTTTATATAAATCTGTGATTAACATTAGATATACCATAAGCATTTTATGATGGGGAACATTAGAAATCATCTCTCTTGAGTTATAATGTAATTCTATTGAGAGTGTTATTATTTTAGCAAATGGAGAATTTAAAACATTTGAAAAAAGGAAATTATACACTTATTGGCCAGCTTCAGACCAAGATACATGAATTGTTGACTTATATAAATTAAACTTTTAAGTTAATGGATACTGTTTACATAACCAATGATGGTTGGTGATAGGACAAAACTTTTAATAACACTCTTTCACAAAGGTAGAACCATGCCTGTCAGTTTAATATGCAGGGCCATCCCCCCAAAGCCATATATTTTTGCAAAGCTATGTATTTAATTTTTTTACTTTTACAAAACAGCCTTAGCACTTTCAAAGTACTCTCCATTTCATATAATATATTTGTCAAATATGAGATTACATTCTTGGAAACAGTTTCTAAACTCATCTGTTTGGATGGCTGACAGCACCTCCCTTGTTTTTTTTTCCCTTCACCTCTTCTGTGTCATCAAATTGCTGTCCTTTATGTCCTTCTTCATTTGCAGAAGCAAAAAGAAGTCACACATAGTGAGGTCAGGTGAATAAGGTGCATAGGACAAGAAAGGCATGCTGTTTTTTGCCCAAAAACTGGTATACTGAGATGGCTGTGTTAGCAGGTGCATTGTCATGATGGCAAAACTAGTCCTCCATGTGCCACAAATAAGGCCTTTTGGGTCACACATTGTTACGCAATTTTTTCAGAACCTCTAAATAGAAAGTTTGCTTAACAATCTGACCTGGGGAATGAACTCCAAATGTACTATCACCTTAACCTTAAAAAAAAAAAC
>NW_022103896.1:46984056-46986242 GCF_000313985.2 Echinops telfairi | reverse complement strand
GTATTTGTATTTTGTAATTGAATTCAATAAGTATAATGGTTTCCAGGTTCTATCCATGCCATGAAGAGTTTCATGGTTTCATCGCTGTTTTTAAGGGATAAATAGTATTCCACTGTGTGTATGTACCAGGATTTCTTTATCCGTTCTGCTACAAATGGGAATGTGGGCTCTTTCCACTTTCTTGCTATTGTGAATTGTGCTGAAATGAATGTAGGAGAGCATACATCTGTTCATGTTCTATCTCTTACTCTTTTTTTTTTTTTTTGCCCAGCAAAGATATATGCCCAGAAAAGGTATTACTGGTTTGAATGATATTTCCATTCTCAGTTGTTTTAGGTTGTACCCTATCACTTTCCACAATGCTTTTACATATTTACAAGCCCACCAACCGGGTATGAGCTCCAATTTCTCTGCACCCGCCCCAGGCTTTGTTGTTCTCTGTTTTGTTTTGTGTTTATTTTTGTTTCAAATTGGGCTATCATTGTGGATGTAAGGTGATATTTCACCATTGTTCGGTTTTGCATCTCCCAGCTGGCTAGTGATTGTGAGCATTTCCTCTTGTGGTTCCTGGTCATTGGAGTGTTGCCCCATGCGAATTGTCTATTCATATCCTCTGCCCACCTTTAATTGGATTATTTGTTTTCTCTTATTGAGGCACTGAAGAATTCTATAGATTTTAGTAACTAGTTCCTTGTCTGTTGTGCCATTGCCAAAGATTTTTCTCAACCCGTGGGCTCTAGTTTTAGTCTTTTGATGTACTCTGATAGACCCCAGTCAACTCTTTGTCTTCCACTGTGTGTGCCTTCTTTGAGTATCTGCTAGTCTGTGTATGCCCTGCAAATGCTTTATTTTTTAGACATGAGTCTCTAGGCGCTGGCCATGTGTATACTCCTCTTCTAGAGGAAATTGTTGCAATAATCCGAGTGCAGATGGACCACTTGGACTGTCATTCTCTAGAGCAGCTGAGCTCACGATGCTGAGTAGAGGTAAGTTGGCCAGTGCATGGCAAGGACAATCTTTCATCAATAGTCCATATCAGAGATTTCTATATTTCTACAATTTTCAGATTCACATTCTTAAGATTCTTGCGAACTTGGATTGGTCAAGGGAATTTGTATATCTAAATGGACTGATAGGCCTCTCTCTCCAAATACCTGTATACCATTATCTTTTTTAATTCCATGTTTCAAATTCCAAACATTTTAAAATTCCATTTTACATGACCTTTTTGAAGTTCCTCATATATGTGTTACATATGGATATATCTATCCACATTTGTCAATTACCAAGATATCATATCCATCTTTCATAAGTGAATGGTATATCTGTATATCTGAAATAGATCTACATGAAAATAGAAAACAATGTAAAAGAGAACTCAAATGCTAGGGAGAGGGAATCCAGAGGTTTGAGCATTTCAGGAAGGATCATTGAAACTGGTTTTGTCGAAGACTGGGTTTGACATGTCGTAAGTTATGCATTGGAGCAGCTTTCAACCGAGACAATCTTGTACCTTTCGTTCATTCATTTATCCATTTATCCACTTCTCTTCCTTCCCTGCCCTCCTCTCCCAGCAGCTGACTACTCCCTGTACTTATAACGAGCTGATCTCTCTAGCTCCTGGACTTCATGTACCCTTTCTCCAGCCGCAGTCACTGGTTTCTCTCTCTCCAGCTGCCTTTCCTTACATTGCTTTCCTGTGTCACTTTTATGTCAACATTCGACTTAGGGTTTCTTTAGCCCAAGTTTGGGTTCAGTGTGTTTCTTTCTTTAAAACAAAAAAGTGCTTGTTGGAACTGTAAGTCATTCTTGTTGGAACTAACTGTAAGTCACGGTCACTGGCATATTTCTCTTGTTCTCCTAGTAATCTAATACTGTATGTACGGACTTTCTCATTCATCTGAAAGACCATCATAGAGGACCTGTTATAACCAAGGTACTAGAATTAATATAGGCAAAGCTTTATCTAGGATAGGAGCTGAGAGAACTTTAAGATGAGTGGAAGATATTGGAAAGCATTTAGTTCAATAGCTGAGATAAGATGTATGCATGACTACAATACTCTTCTCTTTAAGCCAAGAGTAGAAGAAATAGCTGGCAGGCACGAAATCTTATTTATCTTTCTATGTCTGAAGCTGGAGTGGAATAAGAAGACAAGACTGGTAAATGATGGCTGAACATCCCTG
>NW_022103896.1:46966468-46981445 GCF_000313985.2 Echinops telfairi | reverse complement strand
TTTAATTGTTGAACTGCATTTCAACTCCACAATAAGAATGTAGCCTTCCAATGTCTGTATGAGGGCCAGAAGTTGACAGTATTCAAGTCATTCATTCTCATGCCCTTGTTTCAACACGGCTATCTTTTTAACATTTTTAACTCTCACTTTGTCATGTTCACTTCATAGGCTAATATTTGACACCAATTTAAGAGGAAGAAGATGCTTAAAAGCAGTAATAATGAATGCTCTAAGATGATGATAGGAAGAACATTAGATTTGAATCTAACTTGAGCAAATACTAAAATGAAAGCCATTGTGAACTTGGGTGATAATAGTTTATCCACATAGTTGAATTTAGATAATAATCCTTGCGTTAGGTATTCCAGGGTCTAAAGAAGAAACATAAAAACTGAATAAACTGACAATACAAATTATTCATATCCACTAAAATGCATAAGTAGATTTTTAACGTAAATAATAAAAGTATCGTTTTAACAGTACCCTTTAAGGGATTTTAATTTGTGTGTGCAATAAATTTAGATGGATCATAGTAAACACACAGTCCAGGGTGCAAGTCATGACCTCCAGCACGTTACTGAAAAACTGCAAAGCTTTTATAGGTAAACTTTTTATAAATTATATAGATAAAATGTATAGGTAAATTTTTTACAAATTATAAAGATTTATGGGAGCCATGGTCACTTAAGGGTTACCAAAGCAAACCAAACTCACTGCCATTGAGTCAATGATGACTTCCAGTGATCCTGTAGGACAGCATAGACCTGCCCCACTGGGTTTCTACGGCTGTAAATCTTCATGGGAGCAAAACGCTTTTTCTTTCTCCTGAAAAGTGGCTGGTGAGTTCAGATTGCTGACCTAATGGTTAGCAGCCAAACACATAGCCCAATTCATGGCAACTTGTACCAGCTCAACTTCTCTGGTTAAACAAGAATTGACAAGGGGGCATCTTCTCATTGGGCAATAGACTGGGTAGGCAAAACACTTACATTCACTGGGGCAAAAACCAAGGAATCTAACCATAATCCAGGTGACTGGAGGATTTCAGTTAAGCAAGCAAAGGTTAGAGGTTAAGTAAGACAAACAGACCAAATGAAAACATAACTTCTTTTCTAAGTAACTGTGATGTAAAAGTATCTAGTTATTGTGCACATATAGAGTACCCTGTTTCCCTGATAATAAAAGTGTCTTATATTAATTTTTGCTCCCAAAGATGCGCTAGGTCATATTTTCAGGGGATGTCTTATTTTTCCATGAAGAATAATACGATACACATTTATTGTTTATTGTTTTATTAAAAGAGACCTCGCATTTCCTGTATGCTCTGGCTGCGCTGCAGTTGTGTGGCAGCGCCTGCTGCTACAGTCCAGAGTCCAGAGATATGGTAGCTTTGGGGGGGGCCTTATTTCCAGGGAGGTCTTATTTTCGGGGGCTGCCTTATATTTCAGCGAGAGGCAAAACTGTAAGTAGGTCTTATTTTCAGAGGATGTCTTACTTTTGGGAAAACAGGGTAGTACTTACCCCAAATGATAACAAATAACGTTGTAGCTCAGGTCTCACATAACAGAAAGTAAGTTACCATAAATGAAAAATTTTGATATAAAATCTCAACAGGAAACAAATATATAGACATTTTGTTTTGTTTTGTTTAGAGTGAGAACAATAGCTACTTAGGAAAAGAAAGTTTCTTCTAAGCATAAATATAAACTCATTAAAGAATATAGCAAGGAATTTCAATAAGATAAACTAAAATTGAGTAATCTTTAGATTAAAATGTAAGAAAAATACTTTGAGTTGGTATGTTTCAAAGTCACAGTTTCATTCAGGTAAAAATGAAGGAAACTGCTGTTTTGGTATCACTTAATGTTTGATTTTTAAAAAAGGGGGTTAATAACTAGTTGAGGAAATAAAACGTGAATCCCATGCAGGTCTTTTGAATCATCCTATCTGCTATATCATGTAAGAGTCAGTTTACATATTTTCAGAGACCATATGATATCCATATTTTCCTGATATTTTTACTTTGCATTTATAACTAAAATCAGATTATAAAACATAACATTAGATAATACATTTCCTATAGAAGCCTATATAGTTCCCTGTAATATCTCTTGCTACTTCATTCTTGTTGTATTACATTTTAATTTGCTTTCATCCTCTATTCCCTGTCCTTTTTTCCTGTCTCTTATTTCAATTCAATTTACTCTGCAAATGTTTGCAAAGAATATTAGAACTCAGCCTTCACTTAATGGTTTATCACCTGATTTTGTGATTTTTTTTAAGAGCCATTATATTGACAAGTAAATTGTACTTAACTTCAGCCAATTGTATGTACTTATGTCACTTTAAATTTAACTTTATCACTATTGTCAAATTCTCCCTTGTAGCCTTTTTAATATTCCAATGTATTTGGCACTATACTTTTTATTGACATTTAAATTTTGTTTTTCACGATGCTAAAGTTGCAAGAAAACAAGTGACCGACAGTTACAGTTGAGTCACCCCAGACTAAAGTTAAGTTTTAGGAATCTTTAGGAAGTTATTACTTTTGTTGAATACTTAGATTTGGGACCCCCTAGGAGTAGAATCATTCAATCAAGATCAAAATGTTGAATAAAATCTGAATGTTGTTACTTGCCAGGGCATAAAGATGGGCAAGAAACAGTTCCAAGATTTTGATATTCTTCCTAGCAAAACACCTTTGCTTTTGTTTTGTGGTTAGTGAAATATAATCACAAATCTTTAAAACAATTATTAGTGCATTAATTACCATCTTGCTTAATTACTTTACCTCTTATTTGAAAACCAGCTTATCCCAGAGGCTACAACTAGTTTAGCACACCCTTGTCTATCTTGTCTACTTCTGCTCTATTCTCCTGCACTTAGGGCCATGCATGATACCTACTGTTGTTGAAATAATGTCTAGCCAATTCTGACTCACAGTAATCTCACAGAGTGAGCTAGCACTGCAGTCTTTAAGGAATAAGGTTGCCAGGTCTCTCTCTCATAGAATTCCCGGGTGAGTTTGAATCATCAGCCTTTTAGATAGCCAGACAAGTGCTTAAACTATTGCATTACCAAGCCTCCTTGCAATGCCTACTAGACACTTAATGTTCATGTTGGATGACCTATCGTTTCTGCCTTTCAAAAAGATGCATAATAAAAATTAAGTGAATGAAAGCATGGAATGCAACCCATTGATCATGATTTGTGAGTTTTTTACTTAATGGATATGGGAAAAGGAAAACAAGATTCCCTTTTGATTGGATATTGGCTAACTGGAGTGTAAGCATGCCGCAGGGTTGATTTGGGCACACAGTGGCCCCCGAGGGCAGGTAGATGTGTTCCATAGGTTCTCCTAGGCTGTCGTCTTTGTAGAAGCTCCTTGCCACACCTTTCTCTTGTGGAGTGGCTGGTGGGTCTTAACCACGCATCCTTCTGTTAGTAGCCACTCAACCACTGCACCACCAAGACTCCTTAACCACACTAAAGTGGTGCATAAGACTGTACTGCCTACAGCAGTAGCCACCAACTCTATGTGGGAATTCAAACTGAAATGTAATTAGAAGTAGATGACATTGAAATTCACTTCTTCCACCATGTGAATTCCATTTCAAGTGTTCAATATCTACTGTGCTCATTTATCCACCAGCTGCACTGCACAGAATATTTCCCTGATTGAAGTTCTTTTGTACAGCATGGCCTCCAAATGCTTAGAAGAGCATCCCAAGTAGTTTATGTCAGAGTGATAAACATATTTTTCTTATGATTTTATGTCACCTTAGGAATCATCTGCTGCTTCAAACCTACCAAACTAGAGATAGGACATTGCTTGTTACTAAGCGGATCGAAATGGTTTTGAATGGCCTGCCCCCCAAATCCCACAGCATGATGAAAATGCCAGAAGTTATTTTGGTCAAATGCCTTTGTAGTGTTCTCTTGATTCTTTCCCCGCAGTCTCAATCATGCGGCTGTGTCTTTAGAGACTGGCGGGGCTGCTCTCTCTGGGACTGCCATCGTGCCATGGAGAAAGTCATACAGACTGCCCGTGTCTTGATAGTCTGTACTCCAACAGAGATGCCAGTTCTGGGAGTAGATATCTCCTCTCTCATGCCCCCCTCTCTCTGCTGTCTCAGCCAGGTGCTCAAAAACAAATGCCCTGGTAACTGTGTTTCTATGGCAAGAGCGATTGATTTTCCAGTTTAGATCTGTCTCAGGAAGTGGCACTTCCTGCTCAGAGAAGTTTTAAGTGCCAAGCCCCTCTTTCCATTGCAAAGTGAAACAGATCACCCAGAACCGAGACAGCAGGTAGCAAACAGGTCACTCTAATTAGAGAAAAGATATGCAGCATCTAAAAACAGAGCCCAAACACCTCTGAGTTTGTAAGAAGTGAGTCTTCCAGGGGTCTTTTGTGGACGCCCATAATAGAACTTTGTAACAAATTATACATGGGGACTAAGAATAAAGCCCTTTATTAAAAGACAGAAAAGGGTGATTTTCTAACACAGACTAGCAAAGGAGTAGGAAGTTATAGGATATGAAAATCTGAAACTAAAACCCCCGATCCCAACCATCCAAATGGAATTAGAACATAAACCGCCCTGCTTACACAGCCACCAAAGGACGTTCATTGGACCTTGGTGAGGGGGGACTCAACACTGAGATTATAATCTCACTGCTTTGTGGTTTTTACAAGTATTTATAATCCATCTCCTGGATATATGCTACCTTGAGATTTGTATCTATATATGGATTCTACAGTTTTGAAGAACTTTTAAATAGTTACAGTCCAAAGAAAAATTATAAGTTTAAGAAATGCTAGATTAAATAACATTTAAGTAAGTTTTAAAAAGAAAACAGAATAACAGTAAGACCTATCAAAACTTGTCATGGTACTAGGTGTATGAATAGGGAGCTCTGCTGGCGTGGAGATTACGTGTTGGGCTGCTAACCACAAAGTCAGCAGTTCTAAACCACCAGCCACTCCAAGGGAGAAAGATGAGACTTTTTACTCACATAGTTAATGGTCTCAGAAACCAGGGGGTAGTGTTACCCTCTTTTGTACAGTTGCTATGAGTCAGCATCAACAACAGTGAATTTGGAGTTTTTGAAGTGTATCAAAGTGTGATTTTGTAAGAGGATAAAGGAAAGATAGGCTTTTGTCACAAGAATTTGATATTTTAAAATCCCTGCTGTAGTTACTTAGTACTGTTGTAACAGATATACCACACATGTATGGCTGTAACTAACAAACTATTTTCTCATCCTGTAGGAGGCTATAAACAGGCACTCAGACTGCTAGGTGATGGGGAGGCTCTCTCCCTCTGTAGGTTCTGGGGGAAGGCCCTTCTCATGTTATCTTTTTTTCCTGGCTCCTTGGGGATCTTCTCTCCATGTATCTCCATATCTCTCTTACTTCATTTTTATTTCTCTTACTTGCTTGTTTAATCCTTTCTATATCAAGAAAGAGATGGACTCAAGCCCATCCTATGTTAAAGCTGTCTCATTAACATATCAATCACAACCCACTCTCAAATGAAATGAAAACTGCCAGCATCCACCAAATCAAATCCACTGCCATGGAGTTGACTCTGATTATTAGCAGTCCTGTAGAGGGTGTCTGAGACAGTAGGTCTTCAGGGGAGCAGTCTCATCTTTCTCCTTCCAAGTGACTAGTGAGTTTGAATTGCCAACCTTGCAATTAGTAACCCCACACATAATCTACAATGCCACGAGGGCTCCTTAGCACAAGGATAGAAGTTAACATTTTTAGTACATACTTTGGAGAACACACAATTCAATCTAAATCTAACAGCCAACAGTCTAACAGTCAATCTAAGAGTCTCAAAGCTGAGAAAAAACATATAAGTAATTTTGTTTTCTTGTTGTTAGTTACCATCAGTAGGATTTTGACTCACGACAACCCGTGGGATAGAAGACAGGTTTTCTAGCATGCAATCTTCATGGGAGCATATCACTAGGGTTTTTTCTCACAAAGCCTCGTGGTAAGGTCAAATTCTTAATCTTTCAGTTAGCAACTGAGTGCTTAACCTTTATGCTATTAGAGTTCTTCGTTTCATTTTTTTTGCACAGTTGTTACTAACCAATGTGAACATTTAATGAATGAATACTTATGAAACTCTTAGATCAGTACTATTTGCATAGAAAGAGCTCAAAAAAAGCGGCAGCTATCTTGAATCCTTGGATAGGGCAAAATAGTTCAATTGTACCTGCTAACTGCCAGGCTAAAGATTAGAGTCAGCTCCGGTGGCTTTTTGGAAGGAAGAAAGAGTTGGCAACATGTTTCTCAAAATCATCCCTGATGTACGTGGGCTTGCTAGGTAGGAGCTGGAATCGGCTCAGAGCAAATATTTTTTTTCTGTTTGTAATTGTTGTTTTAGGTCTTGATGGGGCTATTGGAGATAGAAGTAAAAGCAAAGATGCTGTATGAATTCAAATTACATAAAGTCAAGAATTATAGAGTGCCTCTGATAGCCTAGAGCAGGGGTCTTAAAACTTTTTAACCAGGGGGCCAGTTCACTGTCCCTCGGACCGTTGGATGACCGGACTATGGTTTAAAAAACAAACAAAAACAAACTATGAACAAATTCCTATGCACACTGCACATATATATTTTTTTTCAGGGGCAGGCCAACAAGGCTTGCTTTTATTGAGTGACTGATCAATAGAACTGCCAAGGCCACTATGTACAGAGAAGAGAGGGGGCAGTTTATTTCTTGCTCTTCCTCCTTGGACAGCGTCGTGATGAGCTCCTTTCTTGGCTGGAGTTGCTCCTCAGGGCGCTTGTGTGCCTCCTTGGACTTAGACCTGCGGGCCTCACCTGCTCAGCCAGGAGCTTCTTGCTAGCCTGGTCTGCCTTCAGCTTGTGGATGTCCCATGAGAATCCGCTTGTTCTTAAACACCTTCCCCTTCCCCTTCAGGGACAAGCTGTGATACACATGGCGATCAATCTTCTTGGACCCCCAGGATCTCCTGAGCAGCCGGCGCAGAATCCCCATCCTCCTCATCTACGTGACCTTCTCGGGCACGCGAGCACTGGCAGTACCCTTTCGCTTGCCTATGCCCAAATTCCTGCCCTTGTGGCGGGCTAGGGTGTTTTTGCGGCACCAGGCCAAAATGGACGGTCACAGGCTTGCGGATGACAAGGCCCTCTTTGATCAGTTTCCGGATGCGCTGACGGGAGTTGGCATTGGCCATTTCATTGGTCTCGTTGGGGTCCCACCGGACTGTCCTCTCACCACAGGGGAGGACGCTGGAGGTGAGCCTAGTCTGAAGCCTGAGCATCTTCAGGGCTCCGGCCACAGCGCCGAAAGGCACACATATCTTATTTTGAAGTAAAAAAAAAACCAAAATGGGCAAAGACACCCGGCAGCCGGATGTCTTCGGTGGGCCGCATGTGGCCCGCGGGCCGTTTGGGGACCCCTGGCCTAAAGGATCTGCTCAAGCTTTATCTGGTAGTCAAGGTACCGTATATACTCGTGTATAAGCTGAGTTTTACAACACATTTTTTTTTTTGCGGAAAAGGCCCCCCCCCTTGGTTTATACTCGAGTGAGGGTCCCACTTAGCTTTTCTCCGGTGCAGTGTGGGTGTTCCCCGTCTCTCCCGCTCATCTGCGGGCCCTGTAGCCCTGCAGCCTCTGTAGGTGGTGCGATGACTGCTGATATCACCACTCTTCTCTCCTGCACACCGCAGCCTCTGTGTTGTCTGTGTGGTTCTGGGCACGAACCTGCCTGCTTCTGTGTGCTTGTACCTGGGGCTCACCGCATCCTCCTCAGATGAATGTTGGATGCAGCGCTCTTCTTCAGGGCTGTGGCCAATGACGGAGCCTTTACAGTCTTACCCGTGCTTGGTCACGCCCCCTCGTTCCGCCCAAGCATTGCTGAATACAAGTGCTGGTATATCTCTGGTCTTGGGTGTATAGTACATTTATTTACAGTACTTAGTCTGCTATATTTTATTTTTTATTTTCTTATTAACCCCTATCTGGACCCAGTGCTGACTATGCTTGCATAGAGCAGCCTATGTTAGGGCTCATAATATAACCACCGTGTTGTGTACACACTGTGTTACTGCATGTGCTGAGATAGCACTTCCCATACATATGAGGTAACGCTGTGTATGCAGTAATCCAGAGTATGCAATAATACAGTGCATACACAACGCAGCGTGTATATGATGAGCCCTAACACAGGCTGCTCTATGCAAACAGTCATGTTATCACATTCTAGAATATCATCAGCCTGCGTTAGGCCTCAAACTATACAAGCTGCGTTTGTACATGCAGTAAGGCAACGTATGTAGTTATGCAGCATATGCAGTAGCACAGCATGCATAGTTATTGTTGATACCATTTTTTTTGTTGACACTCTTTTCCATTTATAGAGCCAGTTTACTGTTTTTCTTTGAAATAAATATTCAAAAAGATTTAACCTACTGATGCCTCAATTATTGTAATTCTATTAGTATCTATTTTTATTTTGAAATTGACCAGTAGCAGCTGCATTTCCCACCGTAGGCTTAATGACTCGAGTCATTAAGTTTCCCAGGTTTTTGCGGTAAAATTAGGTACCTCAGTTTATATTCCGGTCGGCTGATGCTCAAGTATATACAGTAATATCCCCTCCTAGAGTCATGGTCATGACTCATGGTCAGATAGATTGTCAGGGATCACAGGGAGCTTCAAGTGAGAAATATGTTGGTAGTGAACATGTAGAGGATTTATGACTAGTGAGGAAAGAGGTCAAAAGCTCTTAGCAGAGGTAAGCTAAGGCCCACAAAAATGGTTAATATTGAAAGCAAAATTGAATTCATTTCTTGTCAGCAGTGGATATGC
Source organism: Echinops telfairi (assembly GCF_000313985.2). NCBI lineage: Eukaryota > Metazoa > Chordata > Mammalia > Afrosoricida > Tenrecidae > Echinops > Echinops telfairi. The sequence continues at coordinate 46,972,590 of NW_022103896.1, read as the reverse complement.
TCTGTTAGTGATTTTAACATTGGAACAAAAGGAGCCCATTGATATTTTTTATATTATCAAATCTGAAATAGGAGAAAAAGTATCAAATATAGTCTTCACAATTCTCTGCTCTGAAGTCTTAATTCCTAGTGCACTATAGGTTGCTAAAGAGCTCTGGTAGCTTAGTGGTTACTTGTTGGGCTGCTAACTGCAAAGTCAGCAGTTCGAAACCAACAGCTGCTCCTCAGAGGAAAGATTAGGCTTTCTACTCTGGTGAAGAAGTAGAATCTCCTCCAGGATGTTGAAGGAGCATACCAGCCTGTATGATCACAAGGTATCAAGCATCAAAGAACAAAAAATATCATTGAGAATGAGGGGGAGTGCAGATTGGGAGCCCAAGACTCACCTGTAGGCAATTGGACATCCCCTTACAGAAGGGGCACGGGGAGGAGACAAGCCAATCAGGGTGCAGTGTAGCAGCAGTGAAACAAAATTTTCCTGTAATTCTTAAATGCTCCCCCCCTCCTACTATCATGATCCCAATTCTACCTTAAAAATCTGGCTAGACCAGAGGATATACACTGGTACAGATAGGAACCGGAAACACAGGGAATCCAGGACAGATGATCCCTTCAGGACCAGTGGTGAGAGTGGTGATACTGGCAGGGTAAAGGGAAGGTGGGGTGGAAAGGGGGAACCAATTATAAGGATCTATATATAACCTCCACCCTGGGGGATGGACAACAGAAAAGTGGGTGAAGGAAGGGAGACGTCAGACAGTGTAAGACATGACAAAATAATAAAAATTTATAAAGTATCAAGGGTTCATAAGGAAGGGGGGCACGGGGAGGGAGGGGGAAAAATGAGGAACTGATACCAAGAGCTCAAGTAGAAAGCAAATGTTTGGAGAATGATGATGGCAACAAATGTACAAATGTGCTTGACATACAATGGATGTATGCATGGATTGTGATAAGAGTTGTATGAGCCCCCAATAAAATGATTTTTTTTAAAAAGATTTACAATTTCAGAATCTAACAGATAGTTCTACCCTGTTCTATAGGATTGCTGAGTCGGCATCTACTTGATGGCATTGAGTTTGGTTGTGGTATAGTTTGCTGTGAATCAGAATGGACTGACAGTTAAATTGGTCCTTCTGATTTTTGCCCTTGAAAAAGGATTTGTGTAAGATCCAGTTTTTCAACTCTATCTCTAACTCAGGCTCCCCAGGTTGGATGAGTAAGTAGGAAAGTATTAGACTATATTTTATTTAAGGAGGAGTGGACACAGCCTTGCAAAAAGGAAGAAAGACTTTAAGGGAAATTCACTCTGGACAAAGGCAGGCAATCACGTCTCAGAGCAAAGACTGGAAATTGGGCCCCGGAATGGCCTCTCATCTTTCTCCTCTTGCCACTCTTTAGTCCCTGGAAAGACTGTACAGTACCAGCTTCAGACCTCTGGGTTCACCTTCATTACAGGGGAAGGAGACTCAAGGTCAACAGCTCCAGGCTGACTCCTCTGAGGCAGAAGTTAGATACGCCGTCTCTCTCCAAACGTTTACCAGCTGTGAAAACAGCCATCTCTCCCACTGTGTTCTCTCCTTCTCAACTGTACAGTGATAATTTGGTGTTAACCAGCTCCAAGCTTGAACTTTGCACTACTCAAAGAGCAAAATTAAAACCCACAAAACCTCTGCTTGGTATTGAACCGAAAAGCACACCTGAGAGTAAGTCTCAAGTCCATCTTGCCTTGGTCACAAAGGGTTGATGCTTCAGTCTGAGTTCCGCGTTGGCTCAGGCAACATAAATTGTTTGTGTTAGTGTGTTAAAGCATTCGGCATTGCATATTTATTTACTTTTGTGCTCTATTTGTGTAAAATAGCAGAGCATGGCTCCAAAGATGATTTGTGATACCAGCAGTAAAACTAAGAGGAAAACTGTGAGAACCACAATAGAATTTCAAGAAAGAAATCCTTGTAAAATTGGAATCGGGTCATTGCTTGTCTGATTTGGTGACTGAATACAACATGGCTCAGTCAACATTATCAACATATTTGAAAAAAAAAAGTGTAATTGAATGCAGTGAAAGGTGTGAAATTGTGAACCACAGAACAAAGAACCCAGATCACCGATGAGACCGAAAAGTTACTGTTAATTTGTATAAATAGAACACAATTGGATAGCAATAGCTTATCAGTGATAGTGCTATGCAGGACGTCAAAAAGCCTACATAGTAAGTGTCATGTGGGGGCCTCAGAACTGATTGTTTGGCTTTCCATCATTGCTTTTGGGGAAAATATGTTCAGTTCTTGAACTTTTCAGTGTTTGAACAGAAATTTAGTATTAATTGAGTTCGACAACCAAGGCATCACTATCACTGTATTTGAAAACTTATTGCAACATCCATAAAGAATATGTGGGATTTACTATGGAAATAACAAGTTATAATTCAAGATTAGGAATCACCCAAAATACAGTTTTTTGGTCAGAATAGCCTCTTGTTTGACATGACACGGGCAGGCCTCTCTCTGGCCTCATCCCCTTATCCTCTCATGTCTATGAGCCTCTTGGGTTGGCGCCACCTTTGCCTTGCTTGAGTAAGTGTTAAAAATGCCCTTTAACTCTCTTAATAAATGTTCTAGGGGCACCTCATTCCCCTAGTAATTCTCACCCAAATGTACTTAGATCTCTCACTCTCTGAAGCAGAAATTCTAGTTCTAGGGACAAGTGCCAAGAAGCATCTCACTCTACCAAGGAGCCTCTTATCCAAAGGCACTCAGCTCTATTGTTTCCATAAGTTGGCTGTTCACTGTAATCAACTGTTGTGTAGCTCAGGAAGCAACTCTGGGGTTTCATTCCATTCTCCTGGTTGTGCTACCACCATTTCTCTATCACTGTTTCTTACTGTCTGTCTTATGTTGTCTTCAGTGTTACAGCTCTTTCTCTCTGTGTGCTGGGTCTAGGACATTCTCAACACGGGGGCTCCAGATCTAAATGCCACACTCTACTTCTGTGTCTCCTTCATCCGTTCTACCTCTGGGGATGGCTTCTGTTAAGCTTAGAGGGATGACAAAACTGACTAATCCCCTTGTTGGGGCTCCATACACCTTATTTGCATTACTAGCAAACTGTATAACCCCCTTAGTGGATGACAAATATCTTATTTTAATAATTCTACAATTTAATTTAGTGGGCATTATAAGACCGTGGCTTTAACAGCCATATAAAACTAATTTATTTCACTATAATCCTCACTACCATTGCCACTCATACTCTAAGATCACTCCACCAGCAACTTCTGAAATTGATGCTGTCTCAAAATGACCCTAGAAAAATAAAAATGAATTATAAATAGCTCAAAAATTCATAACTTAAGAAATTGACATTAAAACAAGAAAATAAACAGAAAAGGTTGCAAACACATAAGGGAAGTGATCAGAACACTTATATCTGAGGATGCATTTGTTAGGATAAAGATTTTCGTGAAAGCTTTGGTTTTCTACATAAGACTAAAACATAAATGGTTTAGATTGTAGACTTTTTAACATACAGGAAATATGGCATGACACCAGTAATTACTTTAGGTACTTAGAAATGGCATGAAAATAGGACAATAAAATTTTAATGTTGAGTCACTTTGATGACTGTTACATGCATAGTAACAATGTGAATCCTTGACTAAGTGATGTTAAGTCATTCTGTGTATTGTCTGTAATATTCTTGACTTCATAGAAGTTACTTATTGCAGCATGACAAAGTTGAGTGGCTTAAAATATTAACAACTCATTACTTGTGTTGCCTGATTAATTCTTCTGCTGATCTTGCCAACTCACTTAGGAGGCTATTGGTAGCTGGACTATCAGGTCATATGACTGAGTTGATGGTGATTACTGGGCCTCTCACCCTGTGCTTCCCATAGCCTCTTATTCTTGCATTCTTCCAAGAATAATATTCTTTAGGTTCTAAGACAGAAAGGGCAAAAACTATAAAGTATTTTAAAGATACGTTTCACTATTCATTTATTTGCATTGATTTTTTTTTAGTTCTATTGGCTTATAATTCACATACGATAGAATTCACTAGTTTCAATAATTTTCAGAGTTGTGTAGTCATCATCACAATCAATCTTAGAACATTTTCTTCATTCTTGTACCCATTATAATTAGCTCCCAGTTACTCCTCAACCTCCCACGCCATAATTCTAAGGAGCTATTCATCTAGTGCTGTCTCGAAAGATTATGTGTCCTGGAGTTCATATAAAGACAATCATTTAAACAACAACAACAAAATGAACTCAGAAAAACCTCAATTCAAAAGAAAACAGAAGATAATAGAAACTAGAACAAATAAAAAATGGGCCAAAATGATAATTTTCTTTAAATTGTATTTTAACCTGAACTAACCTAAAGCCTTTAGATTAAATTTTAACTTAACTATATCTGTAGTAATCTACTTTCCAATTCACTCTGTCTGAGGGCAAGATTATTCACATCCCCAGTGAATCATGGGAAGGAGCTCAGTGGAGGCTTACTCCCCAAGGGGACTCTGCAAGTGGGGGTTGGGCTTTCACTGCCATCCATGGCCTTCTGCAAACCAGGTGCTCAGATCTGAAGCTCTACTACAATTCCCTCTTCTGTTCTTGCATTTTATTATTTACAATCCTTGCATCATATGGGCTATTCTACTCCTTCCATGTGGAATTAGCTGATACCTCAGTTCTTTTAAGACACACTAAAGAGGAGAAATCATACAATATCACTTCTAGCACACCCCATTGGACAAAATCAGTCCCAGGGCCAGTCCAAATTCAAGAGAATGAGGTGATGCCACCTCAGGGTAAGAAAATGGCAAAGTCAAATTACAAAGAGACACATGCCTCAGAATAAGGGGAGTTCTAGAGTTATCTCTTCAAATAAACTACCACAATCTTTAAGTCTCACAAGTAAGAAAGGGCCTCCGGTATCCCTGGATAATACAAGGGTTTGAAAAAAAGACAGCCACTGATAACCCCAAAAAGAGCAGTGTGATTGTGACTTACATAGAGGTGCTATACTTAGAATCAACTTTAAGACAAGTCACTCAATCACAGCCATTGAGTCGATGCGGACTCACAGTGACATTATTGGGCAGGGTAGAACTGCCTCTGTGACCTTCTGAGACTGCAACTCTTCATGGGATAGAAAGTCCAGCCTTTCTCCCTCTGTGCTGTTGCTGGTTTCCAAATGCTAACTTTGCAATAGGCAGGCCAATGTGTAGCCACTATACCAGAGGAGCTCCTTTGAAAGGGAACCAGTTGGGTACTGGTTAAAGAGAGGCCTCAAAGGATGGGGAGCTAATGAGACAGTGCTTTCTAAAGAATGATCTGTCCTCTGTTTATCCTTGAACTCTAGAACTTTAAGCTTTTAGAACTCCATCAGACTACCTGCCTAAAAATGTTGACTGCAATGTTTATACTGATGTAAAAGTGGTAGAAAAATCTCATATCTCTATTCAGGAGCTTGATCAATTTATTCAAGGTTTGGGCTTATTTTTACCCATTAAATGGCTTTCATCTTTATAAATTATCATTTTAAAAGGAATATGAACTCTCTTCGTTTACCTCTTTTCAAAATATAATCTTTGTAGCTATCAAAGAAGCCTACATATTTTAATTCTAAAATTATGTTTGACATTAGAGTCCAGCAATGTGAGCATTGGAAACTTTCGGATTGAGAGTTGGATAAAAGCAACATACTGCTGACGTTTATATTTCAGTTCTTTTTATTGTTTGTGTTCTCAGTGACCCAATACATGGCAAGTGCTGAGGAGTTCCTTAAGTCCTTATATACATTTCTTCAGAATTCTGGACAGCAAGCAGCATTATTTGTTAATCAATACGTATTCTTTACATATATGGTAAGTAATAAGTTAGTTATATGGCATTTTTTATTTTGGGGGGAAAATCCATAAATATGAGATCTACTAGTACATCGTTTGGAAGATTGATGAATTCTTCCTCCAGTCATAATTTACTCTCTTTTGAGGACAAGACTGGAATGAAAATGTGCGATGCTGAGTTCAAATGTGTGTCTGTATGCATTTCTGTGTGCATGGTCTATGTGTATGTTTATGAGTTTCAGATAAAAAGAGAAAGCAAGTGAGAGA
>NW_022103896.1:46939933-46965404 GCF_000313985.2 Echinops telfairi | reverse complement strand
GGGCTAAGAGGTGGTCAGGAAAGGTTTGGCATGAAAGACTCATCTATTGGTTTCAGGAACCTGGCTAAGAACAATTTGACATTTCTTTGGAACTACGAGTCGTGTGGAATGACTGGTCCCTGGGGCTTCATCACCATATAATCATGCCAATCATTGGAATGTTCAAGTTCAAAGGGACCTTTGAGATTTACTAACCCAACCTGCCATTTTCTAACATTACAGAAAGTGTTTGTGAAAATACAATGTAGGGATGATCACCACCTAATATCTGAAGTCTTATGTATCTCAAATATATAATAAGACAAATATCTTTATATCAGAAAGCTCATTTATTTCAAGCAACCCTCAATAAAATAGCACTTCTTCCAATCATTCTTTTTAACTCTGTACAAACCACTATCAATCGGATGACTCTTCATCCCTTCAGACTTCTGTCCAATTGTCTATTAGAAGGAGCAGCTTGAACTTCGTGGGCTTTCTGTATTAAAAATATCTAACTGAATACAAACTTGTTGGGTTTATATCCAGGGGCCAATTAAAGTGTGGGCCCCTAAAATTTAACTGGTATTAGCTTTGTGACAAATTAGCATCAGACTAACAGACAAGTACCCAGTTTTCCAAGTTACATTGAACTCTATAAATCTCAGAAATTAGTTATACAATTCCTCTCTAACCCTGAGCGTATAATTTGCAGGCATCATTCCCTATGTTCTTGAAATTTAGGGAGTCTAAGGGCTTTCCTACTATTGAATCTCAATTACCCTCACAAGGAACCCAAACCTGGATTCACAATGCTGGCACGATGGTGAAGCACTTGGCTGCTAATCAAAAGGTTGCTGGTTTGAATCCATCCGTTGCTCTGTGGCAATCCTCTTGTGTAAGTGATACAACCTGGAAACCCAGGGGGTAGTTCCATTCTATCCTCTGGTGCACCTAGGAGCAGAAAGGGCCTTGCTTTTGATTTTTTCCATCTTGTAGACTTGCTCTCACTAATCCTTTAGGCATTTGTCCCCCACTATCCTCGCTCCTCCTGACCAGTCTCTCTGCTTTAGTCCTGTCAAACTGTTGACAGAATAATCGCCCTAGAATGAACACCTTTTAAGATTACTCCCATGCTTAAAGCCAGTTTGTGGCTCCCTGAGGCATCATGGGGAAGTTTAAATGATGTTGCACTAAGTCTCCCATGATGAGTCTGTAGCGACTTACTGTCCTTAGGCCTTTTCTTCACCCAGTCACCAAGCTGACCTTCCAGCCAGATCCGACCAGAACCTTCTCTGCTTTGTTCGTAGCTCGCCATTCCCCTAGGAAAATGTTTAAACCTCTTTACACAGAATTTAAGAACGTCCATGAGTTGGCACTCATTTGCTCAGTCTCATCTCTAGCCAACTTCCCAACTCACTGGTTCTCCCCAGCTTCCTTGACATGCACATGTGACTGAGATCCTTAGGTAGTTTACCTATCGTCTCATCCGCTGGACTGAGATGCTTCAAATTTTCTCTCTTTAAAACATCACTTTCCTGAACTCTTCTAGAAAAACTGATATGTGTCCACGTACTGTATTCTTTCCATAGCTTCAATAAAGAGACGACTGTGTCTTAGATGTAAAATACGTATTGCTACTCTGGTTCCAGTTCACAGAGGCACGAGTTTACCCCAAACAAAATGACTTAAACATGTTTGTACAATCAGCAGGTGGCTGTCGAAAAAGTCTTTCAGTAACAGACTTGTCTACCTCTCTTCAGGGTCCCTTCCAATCAAAGCAGTGGCTCAGAGAGAGGCGACTGAAGCAGTCCAATTCGAGGCAGAGAAGTGAGCTCAGAAGGTTATGACAAATGTAGCTTTGGGATTCCACAGGGGGTAATTGTAATAGAGTTTCTCGAAGACACAGGGAAATCAGGAATTGAAAACATCAATAATGAAAAAAAGGTCAGAAGATGTCCCTGAGGATTTTTCCGCCCAGCATGGCGATGCACCTGGTCTCTCTTCAACGGAGGCCAAGTGCCATTGTATGAAAATTTCCCTGGAGAACCTCACCCAGTCCACCCTACATCCTGGATTGTGTCTCTTCAGACCTTGTTTTGTTCCCCCAAATCAAAAAAATTCTTCAAGGAAACACAATTTGAGTCTCAAGTATGCCCAGACTATCATTTTGATTTGGTATAAATTCAAAAGTACAGAATTCTTGGGGGAAGGGTGAGAGAGAGAGAAACACTGCATTGTAAAGTTCAGACCTAGAAAAACAATAGATTTACATTTTGATTTATTGTTTAATAAAAGTTTCTATGATTTTGTAGCAATATTTTTACTTTCTCTCATGTTTGTTTTTTTAATTATGTATTCTAAACTTCTTTTGTTTTTTTAATTCCTTTCCCTGAAAAATATTTGACACAGTAATGTGGTATATATATTATACATTTCTTGAATTAATGAGTGAATAAATAGATTTGAATGTGGAAAAAATCCCAGATCAATTAGTCATAATGAAACAGATTTATACATGACAGGAACATATTACCCATGCATATTAAAATAATTAAAAGAACCCTTTAATATAGAAGTATGTGGTTTGCTCTATATAGACATTCATTATTCACTTAAAATCTTCCATAATATGTTTCAGAAGAAACCATTCAACTTTACTGTTAAAGCACTAATCAAGTATTTCCCTTCATTGTGCTACTGTTAGCTCATCATTCAACAGTATTGAAATCACCACAGAGCAGAAAATCTGGGCTATGCTGAAAGTTCTACTTTAGCTCTCATGAAATTGTTTTAGTTTTCTTCAATTTCAACTTGCCTATGATGAATTGATGGCCTGCCCTGTAGTCAGCAAGAGGATTTTTAATTTGACAGCATTTCTGGTTAAGCAGAATTTGCAAAACAATGAACATCAGGGGAAGGTGCTTACAAATCTTCAGAACAAACCGTTAAGCACCACTATAAACTCAATGACATTTACTTCAAAATCTCATATTTAATAGGAGAGTAAGAAATAGACATTAAATTAAATTGTGCTTTAATTTAGTAACTTTGAAAAGAAGAAAAGTCAGATAGGGTCATGGTTTCTCATGCCTTAAATTTTTATTCTGAGCAAAGCAAATTCTATAATCATATAATATTTTAAGACATAGCAACTCCACAAAGTTCTAGCTTTAAGATTAATTTAATGTGTGATGTGGCTAATTATCTAACATTTGTGTATCTCAAGGTTTTCATCTGCCAAATGGGAAGTATATGTCCAGAAATTCTGATTTTAATGATGTGTTGTAATAACGAGATAGAGATAAAGCAGAATACGGAAATGCAGTTTAAAATAAAGTATTTCCTCAAATATAGTTTATAATAAAATTTGTACCAAAGTATCATTCACTTATTTACCTCTTACTCAGTACCACTTAGTTAAATAGCTATTTATTTGCAATCTGTAAGTCTCCTCTCCTCATTTAGACCTTCAATAAATATCTACTTCATGAGTGAATGATATGATGCTGGGCCACGTCCTGCAAAATGTGCAGCTGTTTGCATCATATTTCAGTCTTTCAAACTGATATTTTGAAATTAGTTTAATTTTAGAAAATATAGTCTTATTTTATCAGCATGTTGCTACTTGTTCCTCATGACAGCAACAATACTTAAAACTGTATCCAGTTCCACCAGGATTTAGTATTGATAGTTATTCTTTTAATGAGCAAATACCCACCATCCTGGAGTTCTTAAGATTTAATTTTTGTCTCACGTTTTTATTTTCTGTGGGTGTTGTCTTATCTCTCCTCTCTCCCACCTCTTCCTTCCAGGGCAAGGCTGAAAAGGATTCAATGCTGTGCCTTTAAGTCTGATAAGGATCACAGCATTGTCTCTCTGCAGCCTGACCTCTGACCTCTTTCCTACCTGCTTCACATTCCCAAGCTTCTGTGATGGAAGAGGGACTCAATGGGAGGACAGGGAGAAATCACAGCATTCTCCTTCAACTCCAATCCTGCTTTATAGTCTTAACTAGGGATGGAAATGGGAAAAACGTGGCAGGACCTTTCCATTCTTGTCTGGGGACCTTCACCATGGAGAGGGATGCACCTTGGGACACCGAGTTCCACCCTCAACTCCAGCATGTCACAGGTGATTCACAGGGCATTCCATCTCTACTCTCCTGTGTGCTGAGAGGGAAGAGAAAGTTCTATTGATTTTCTGCTATTGAATCTATCTTCCACAGCCCTGTGAAGCGGTTATTGTTATTCATTATTAGAGAGAACATTTTAGGCCAGAGTTTAAGCATTTTGTCCAAATAAAGTACTAAAATAAAATAATTGACTTTAAGCTAAATTTAAGTATTGGAATTAAATGACTATATTAAAAAAAAATCAGTGTTAAATGACTATAAATATTTTTCTATTTACCAGGAGCTCTGGTGGCATAATGGTGATGCGCTGGGCTGCTAACTGTTAGGGCAGCAGTTCGAAAACTCCTGCTGCTTCTCAGGAGAAAGAGGAGGCTTCCCACTCCCACAAAGTATTACAGTCCTGGAACCACACAGAGGCAGTTCTACCCTGTCCTACAGGGTCATCCCCATGCATTGTAATTAACTTGATGGCAGTGAGAGAGACATATATCTACCATCTATCCATTTATTTATCATCTAGCTATCTATGTATATATTTATACACCCATCTATCTATCTCCATTCTCCAAAACAGTCCAGGAAAACAAACTTTAATATCTGGCATTCACATGTTATTGAGCCAGGCCCTACAGGGCCCCTCTTTATTGATTAGAATTTATAATGTTTATCTAAACTCCAAGATAAACTTTTCTTCTTACACTTTGATTTTTTAGTATATTCTGTAGAAGAGTTTTGTTTCTTAACAGTCCTTACTTTTGGATTACTAAATGTGTTTTCTATTTCAGAGAAGACCACAATAATAAGTTCAGATAATGTTTTTATATAGGAGGGCTTCCAAAAGTTTGTAGGAAATGGAATTTGAAGATAATGGAATTCTTTCATATGCTTTTTGAAACCCTGTCAAATGATCAGGCTGAGCTTGTACTCCTCCTAGTGAACATTACAAAGCAGGTATCCTAACCCACCTTGAGTTACTTTGCACTTACGGTGTTGCTACCCAAATCAGAAGAGCAAGGACAGGTCTTCTCCACCCTGAGCTTGCAGAGAGGCCAGACTCTCCGGACACTCTGTATGTAGATGACTGCAATGTCAAAACCTGTGTGTAAAAAGTGCTTTTGTTTCAAGTCTGCTAATTCCCGTGTGTGTTAGTTTTATAGTTAACAATGTATACTTAATAGTTAATAGAGTATAAGAATAGCATTTAAGTTGTAGAAGAAAATATTTTATATGCATTTAGGTCCTACACAAAGAAGCTATGTAGTTATAGACCAAAAAAGTAATGGAGAAAAATTGTCATCCAGTTGATTCTGATCGATGATGGCCCCATTTGTGCATGAATGTATAAATGAGAAACAAACAAACAAACAAACAACCCACTGCCATAAAATCAATTCAAACTCATAGGTTTCGAAGACTTTAAATCTTTATTGGCGCAGACAGACCCATCTTTCTACAGTGGAGACACTGACATTGTGATTAGTGAGCCAATGCTTAACCCTTAGGGCCACCAAGCTTCTTTCACATGTATATATCCCACGGCCATCCATCAATTATGACTCACAGCAATGCTGTGTAGATTTTCTCAAGCTCTAAATCTTTATAAGAGCAGAGAGCCTTTGCTGTCTCTGGGGCAGCCTCTAACCTGGTGAGTAACAGTCCAACATGAGCATTAGGGTTCCTTTCATGTACATGTCACCCCCGCCCTCACTGCCGTTGTGTTAATTCAGACTGTAGAGACCCTGTAGGACAGCAATGGAACTGCCCCTGGGGGTCTCTGGCACTGTAAATCTTTATGAGAATAGTGGTTTAGGATACACAACAGACCCCCAATCTCAAGTATAATTTAAGAGGAACATTTATTAAGTAATAAATGGGACAAAGACAACAAAAAGACACACATCATCTGGATGAGGGAGGCCATTAGCACAAAGTCAAAATGGCATCTGATAATTCATAGTCAAAGCACTAACTAGTTCAATAGGCCAGAAACAAATTCATGATTGGTGGTAGGTCAATACATCACAGAAACAGGTGGTGCTGTGGATTCAGAAACAGCTCCCTGATTGAGGCATGTACATTACGTTAGGTAGAAGGGCTTACAAGACTGGCCCAGGGTCTTCTGATCAAGGCAGTCAGGACAGACTGATAGGACATGGCTCACGGCTACATAACCCCCTGCATTGTCACCAGTAGGGTGATTTCCATCAATGGCACACCCAGGCAAGTAGTTAAAAGAGACTGCCCTTCCCTGAACTGGCTGGAGAGGGGTGGGGGTTATTTACTTTTCAAGTAATTGTGCTTATAGGCAAGTGTATCTCATCCTTGCTTGATGATTAGAAACAATTCAATGGAGGCTTAATGTAGGTGGGGACCCTGGAACTGGATTTTGGGCTGTCAATGCCATTCATAGCCATTTGCAAATTGTTGTGCTCAAATTTTAAGCTCTAACATAATAGGAACTCATTTTTTTAACAGGTATGTATCATGCTCAGGGCTAACCTTTGAGATAATAACAAATACAAGAAATTTGCCATTCCATGTACTTACTCCTTACTCTCTGAATTATTTGCAGGTATAGACCGCATATTTTGGTTCTTAATGACCAAGCAATTAAACTAACAAAATGAATGAATACCTATTAACAAAATCCACAAGGAGAGGAACAAGTGAAGGGCCTATTTGGGGCCAGGCTCATTTGTTTTCAAATCACAGCATGGAGGTGCATTTCTAAACCTTTCACAAGAAAGTATAGCCTCCAGCATTTGCCTCATACAAATCCTTCAGAGAAAGCCCTGAGCTTAAGTGACAATTGTTATTGCTCAGTGTGGAACCCTGGTGGAATAGTGGTTATGATTTGGGCTGCCATCTGCATGGTCAGCAGTTCAAAACCACCAGCAACTCCACAGGAGAAAGACTGGACTTTCTACTCCCATAAACAGTTACAGCCTTTGAAACCCAAAGGGAGTGGATATGAGTCAGCATTGATTCAATGGCAGTGAGTTCGAGCTTGGATTTTTAAATGCTGTCAATTCTAATAAGTGACCCCATGTAACAGAGTAGAACGACTTCGAGGATTTTCTTGGTTGTAATCCTTACAGGACTAGGCTGTCATTTTTTTGTCCAATGGAGCTGCGAGGTGGATTTGAACCACTAATTTGTCAGTTAATACCCAAACACCTAGTCACTGAACCACCTGGATTCCCACTGAAAGGACAAGAGTATAAACAAAGAACTAGTCACAAACAGTGAAAAATGGAATCCGGCTAATAGAACGGTGTTCATTTCCAGCCAAGGTAAAGAAACGGTTTTCTCTCACAGATTCTGAGTATACAGACACTGTGCTTTCTGTACCATGGAAGTTAGTCGAACTGTCAAAAATGCATGGAGGAAAACTGCTTTTCTCCTTTTTTTCTTCCGACAAGATAAGATCAGGAAGCTTAGTTCAAGGTCTTCTATTAATATTCTAGAATAAGCAGGCAGAATTGTGAAAGGTGCTATAAACCTTTAAATTGCCATTAGTTAATCAGAATCATTGTTCAGTGATCATTATCTTTTATTAAATGACCACTGAATCAGAATGTTCATACTGCTTTTCAATTAAAATGTAGAATAGGCAGAAATGGCTCACTAGCACACCGAGCAGCAGCAGCCATAGACCTGGTGAAGCAGCCATTACCCAGAGGTAATTGACCACTTAAGAACTTAAGTTAACTTCTTCATGCATCCAGTTATTTCTGCTTGTCATTTCGAAAGGCTTTTCCTACAGAATGGGCACTCTAATAAACAATATACCCTGTACTAGGGTGTTCAAGATTTAAAAAAAAATACTACCCTTGATTTGAAACCATGCCATCAGAGCACGGCATGGTTTCTCTCCCCAGGATGTTTGTCAGGGATTCCCACAGTATTCCAGGGCCAGAAGATGAAGAAAGGGAACAAGACAATAGAGGCAGCATAGAAAATTATGGATATTGTTGGCAAAGTATTGTGTACCGACTTAAATGTATTTGCTCACTGGCTCAGGGCCACGGACAATCTGAAAGACCAATACAATTCATGAAAAATGAAAAATCTAGTCCATCACGTTACCACTTTGTAGTAGACAACGAGCGTAGACAACGTTTGACTTTTATTTTTTCTTCCTCTCAAAGGATTAATATGCATAAAATGTAGGCAGAGCCTCAATACACCAAGCCAGAATGAGTTAGCTACCAAACAGTTAAATTTTCCATAGGAAAGAGAAACACAGTTAAATACTACATCACAAATTACCATTTTTATGTCACCACCCCACCATGACTTTAGCACTAAGCCTGCTACATCTTCACACTCTCATTAGGGTATAATGCATATTCATGGTCCTGATTATGTAGCCACTTTCTTGACTTGTTTTAATTGTGCAGAAAGACACTGTGACGGGAGACCTGACCTTTTCAAGATCATTTTCTCTCCGTTGCTTTTCACACAGCTATTAACTTGTCTTCTTCCCAAAGATTGCAATAATTTATTTCCCATTAATAAAAAAATTCCTGGTGCCATGCAAATTAAAATTTATTCAGCAAATAGAATTCTTTGGATTATTTTCTAATGGCTTTAAATACTTCCAGCTTAGGAAGAAAAATAATATTAATGGGTACAGGCTGAGTGGATAATTGCATACATTGGAGAAAAATGAATGTACAACTGATACTGCAGCTTACCTCCTATCAATTACCCTAGAAGAGTTGCTTTACTTCTTTTTTCAAGAAATGTATTAAATAATTTATTTTAGGGGGGTATCATTATAGTCTTGAAATTATCCCCATTGTATGAAAAGCTCAGCAACTTACATGTATAAACAACACATGTTGGTACAAGAAAACCAGATCAAGTTAAGAAAAAAAACGTATGCAGGTGTAAATGAGATTATTTAAGGGGGTCACTTAGCCAAAGTGGCGACAGAATTGCAATGTAGCGTGAGCAGGGGCGCACATGAAACACCGGGTTGGATTTCTTGTCTTGTTATGTGGCACCTGTCTTTCTCTATGGAAGCAAGTACCCCATGAGAGAACCCAATTTCCAGAGGATGGTGCTTTTGAACCTAAGTATCCTGGGAGAAGCTAACGATGTCACCTTTGTGCTGCTCATGTTTTCTCCTTTCTTTCCCTCTCCTGGTAATGTGATGAAACTCAGGCACGAGACTGTTTGCATACAAAGTGTCTTCAACCTAAAGTATTGTAGGTAACATATAATAATAACTGTCAACTGATTCACTTCATATTAAAATCATATCAGTGCTCAAAGAATGACATTTAACCTTGGATAAATGCAACTCCTTCTGATTCTCGGCGTACTGATTGTGGTGGACAAAAGGGTTAAGAAAACACTGTCAGTTTGAAATTTTCCAACAGAAGCAAAGCCCTTTGAATTTTTTTTAATAGTCTACAAAATTAGACATGGGAGGAATGGGTAGGTGATCAAGTTAACCTGCCCACAGGGTCAATTTTTCTCTCAAGTAGAAAACTTCCTTGTCTAATTCAATTGAATTGTAAAGATTTTATTTTGTCATTTTCAAATTTCAAAATGCAAAGAAATATTACAGGAAGACTGCCTATTTTGATGCTAAATGGTTTACAGGAAGGCTTTACATGCATCATTTCCCTGACAGCTCCAGATAATTGAGAGGTGACCACTAACTTCCCGTTTCACAGAGGACACTGGAGGTGCATCAAAAGGATACCAGTGTTCCACCTTACAGAGTACTCCATTCAGGAGCTATGGTTTAGCTTAAAATTCAGTAGTGCCAGTTGAACTACATTAAATAAGCCTGCCTTATCACTGATCTCATTACTCTCTTAGCAAAGAAACAGAAATTAGCTTCCAGGTAACATTTGACAATGCTTGAAGACATTTGTGGTTGTCAGAACTTGCGGGAAGGTACTATTGGCCTGCAGTCGGGTAGCAGCCATTGACATCTCTAATTATCCTGCACAGCACAGGAGCTATTTTTCACAATAAAGGAGTATCGGGCTCAAGATGTGTCATAGTTAAGAAATCCTACTCTATTGACGTGAAATAAAAAAGAAAGGTTATAGAGGAAGACCATTTCTAAACAGGACGCTTCACGTTTAGTTTGATTATAAAATGTTGAAAATGGTTTGGGAGAGGGTGGGGGGGCGGGTGACACAAAGAGGGAAGAGACAAAAGGCCAACAAATAGAAAGAACAGCAAAAGCAAGGAAGAACAAGGCACAGAGAAAACAACAACAACAACAGCAACAATCCAAGGGTAATTATAAAATAAAGACCCAGAACAACATGAATCATTTGGGCATTTACAAAGTTACCTTCACTGCCACAGGAATGGAGATGTTGAGTAATTGAGTCTGAAGTCGTCCAGTGACAAGAGGAACTGATGCGAGAAACGTGGAAGGGAGAGAAGAAACTCCAGGATGTGTTTGTCCACTACTCGTCCAAGGGACAGCATTATCGCCTCAAATGCCCAAAGCTTGGAAATAGTGAAGGAGAGAGATGGGAGTGACCTTGGGGACCCGGAAAGGGAAGGGTGGAAGACCAGCCCCAAAGAGAAGAACGGACCCAACACAGAACATTTGTACAGTGGGAGTTGGTCTTTCTTGTTCGACGATCTTTCAAACCCTCAGTGTAGTCAGTCCAGGTAGAGGAGTATTTTGACAGCCTTTTAGTAAAATGGCGTGCTACAGAATATTTGAGTGCTTTGTAGAATTTAAGGCAGTCTTGGGATTCACAATCAATTCAGGAACATTTTAAAATCTCAATAAAAGTATCGCTTGTCTGAGTTTTCCAACCCCCTTGCAGTGTAGTGGATTACAACCCAGCCGTGAGCAGAGTAGATCGATCCCAGAGGGTTTCCAAAGGAGGAATCTTTGGAAGCAGATGCCACATTATTCTTCCACAGGTGGTTTCAAGCTGTGGACCATTTGGCTAAGTCTAGTGCTTAACCGGTGCGCCACCAGAGCTCCTTCTTCTCAAAGGGTCACTCGGTAAACCTAGTTTTGTTTAAGGGCAAAGATTCTCCATAACGTACAGCCTCAGCCTCCTCGTCTCATAACCGTTTCACTGCATTCAGCTTAGAAGTTAGACAGCCTGAGGAGAACTGCTGAACCCATTCTTTCTGCCTTGTCTATTTTATTGTAAGAACTACCTAACCTTCTCAAACACCAGGTCCTGGGTTAGTAAACTGGGCATCATACCACTTATTCACGGAGAGTATTCGAATATTTCACAGTCATTCTGGTATGGACCTTGACCAAGCAGAATGGAGGTTCACCGAGCAATCAGAGTGGACGCAACCATAACGCAGCCCATATGAGCAGCCCCACCACGGAATGCCAGCCCTGCTTCACTCACAGGGTCCAAGGGAGAATCATATTACTTTGTTTGTTTATTCATTCATTCATCTATTTATTACACAATACTAGATTCCAGATGCTGTATTGGACACCAGGGATACCGAGAAGAATAAGACACAAATTTATGCCTTTGAAGAACTAACAGTCTAGTGAGAGAAATAGCATCTAAATTAATAATAGAAATGCATAGATGTGGGGGATATTATTATTAGTGAACTTTATTCAATTCACAGTTGCTTTAGGATTCACTTCCATCCAAGTGACCGTGCTTAATCTGTCTTTGGAAGTCTAGGGTGGCACCTTCAGAGGCCGGCTGGAGAGCTTATGGCTAGCAAAAGAGTGCTTCCAACCAAATGTACCTCTTTGGCTGCAAAGCCAGTTCCCTCTCCTGCGTCTGTTCAGACTGGCACGTACGTGTCTTGCCAATGGTGACATTTGTGCAGGCATCCCTGGGCCTTTTCTCGCAGTAAAGCCCCATACAAAAATGTGGACCCTGTCACTGTCCTCCTTTTGAGTGTCTCTCTCGCTTTCTTTGTTCTTTTTCAGGTGTATACTAATTGTCACCTTGAGGGCTGTGTCGGATGCAATTGATGATATTTACTCAGTGCTCGATATGCAGGTGAAAACTAAAAAAAATGAGTAAAAACGACCAATGATGAACGATGGATTTGAATTAATGTGGGCTAAGAATACTGAGTGCACCATGGACTTCAGAAGCATGAATATATCTGTCTTGGAATAAATAGAGCGAAGCCATTTCTTGGAAGCACGGATTGCGAGACAGTTCCTCATGCTGCGTCATCAGGAGGGACCGGTCCCTGAAGAAGAAGCTGATGCTTGGCAGAGGGTCAGCCCACACACCAACACCCTCCCGACAATCATCGCGACAGTGGCTGCGACCAGGGGCTCCAACGTGGCAACCATTGGGAGGATGCCGCGGGCTCGGGAAGAGTTGTGCAGAGGGCTGCTGCGAGTTGGACCTGACTCCACCCAGCAACACCTTGAGCCTGGACAAGCCTAGCAAGACTGATGGAGACCGTTAGTGCCTCGTGCCTGGCCTTCTGCATGAGAGGCTAACAGGACTCCCTTCTCTTAGTATCTCCCCCACGCAGATCTTCCTCAGCTGGCTTCACATCTCTTTGATCAGCCATTTACTTTCTCAGTAATTTCTGTCCCTGCCTGAGTAAAGTCCAAACGCATCACCTTGATGTTGAAAGCGCACCCCCCTTAATGTTCGATCTGTATTTCCAGTCCACCATTCTGGTTGTGCCCGTCACATGCCACCCATACTGCCAAGCATTGCTTCCTATCCATTGGGCCCCACTTTTTCATAGGCTCTCTACGTTGCCGACACCATTTATCTTCAAGATCCCTACCTTCCTTCACCGCTAATATTAAATTATATCTAACCATCATACAAACTGGTTCCGTTTTCAATCTAACAATTATTACTTTCTGAAATAACTTGTCCAGTATTTGCTTCAGTCCTCCTTCTTTTGCCCAGACAAGAAGGGCAAAACCCTGGCACAGAATAGACCTGGAATCAATAAATGTGGAAGGAATGAACAAATGAAGGAGCGTGTGATTTATCACTAAACCTCCTCAAACACAATTGCTGGAATTCCCACAAAATGTTTTCTGTACTTGTCTTTTGCAACCCAGCTCTGGATACTCGCGGAGTAGTGCCTTTATTATTTTACCAGTCATGGCTCCCAGAGTGACCAGGAACCACACCAGAGAGTTCCCCTTGGAATGAAGGTAATTTTACTTGACTATAATGTTTTCTATCTATATCCTTTCAGTATTTTTGTTTAAACAAAGTTCCGTGACTTTTAAAAAAATACATAGCTTCAACATTAAAAAGAAACATTAGCATTAGTCCATTAGCACAGCCCACTAAAAACTCATTCCTTCTGCACCTAGATGAAAGTAAATTAAAGAACATAGATTAAAACCGAAAGTATGCAAACCCTGCTGTTTCTCATTTGCCGTGTTAATCAAGGCTGCAGGATAGATTTTTTGCCTCCATTACCCAATGTTTTCCGTTTCTGTTTCTCTCTGTGGCTTTTTCTCGGTTCTTGAAGTCAAACCCACACACCTGAGCCTTTGGTACCTATCCAGAATAAAAGGCAATCGTGTGCAAGCATAAACCACACACAGGTGCAGTCACATGAAATCACTGCAAGGTCACACCGGATGCTTCCTTTTGGGTTTGGTTTAATAGACTTCATTGTCTGGAGCAGGGTGGGTTCACAGAGAAATTATGCAGGAAGAACAGAGGTCTGATCTGCCCTTCTCGCCACTGCCCAGGGTACCCCCTGGTGTGAACGACTTGCCCTCCTGAGGAGACATTTGTGAAAAATGATGAACCAATATTGCTATATTATTATTAATAATATAATGCAAAGTTCACCTTATGGCTCCCTCTTTGTATTGTACACACCAAGAGGTTTTGACAAATGCATAATGTCACATGTCCACCGTGACAGTATTCTACAGAATAGTTTCCTAGCCCTAACAAAGCCCCGAGTTCCCCCCATTTGCTGCTCTCCCCACTCCACCCCTTGTTTCTGAAATCCGAGAGCTGTTTTGTTCTTAATTTTAATTTCCTTCTTTTCTGAATAAAGGTATATAAATAGTCATTGTTAGTAAATTTGGAGAATACAGACAGGGAACTATATTAAACAATATATACTAAGCATCCAATTAATGGTGCCGACAATGAATAAGTTTGAAATGCTCACATAATTGATTTCCAGATGAGTGGGTTCTGAATAGACTATATGAAGTTCAGAGGAAGGAGAACCTGGACCTACATTGGTTGAAAGACACAGCTCTGCCCTCAGAACTCCTGATGCACAGGCATTTCCAAAGCGCTTCTCTCTCTTCGTCTGTACCAGAGGTTTGGGCCCATTGTAAAATACGTATTAGCATTAACCAGCACACTCCTCTGTCATAGAAATTGATAGGAGACACGCCGCAATAACTTGGAGAGAGTTTGCTTTTGTTTTTAATCAATAAAGGTAGTAATACCATGCGCCATTTTTGCTAAAAGTGAGCTGTTTCAGGAATTAGCTGTAGAATTTTTGTCCCAGCAAGGCCCTTATGGCCCCCTTATTAATTTTGGCCATATGAAAGTATTCATTATTGCCTAGTGGCTAGGCATTGGGTTGTGATCTGCATGGTCGGCAGTTCAAAACCACCAGCAGCTCCGTGGGGAGAAAGACTGGGTTTCTACTCCCGTATGGTGACAGTGTGGGAAACCCACTGGGAGGTCGCCCTGGGTCAGCAGGGCCTCGGTGGCTGTGAGGTTGAGAGAGAGGAATGCTGAAATCAGGACCGAGAGTGCATTCGGTCGTCGGAAAAGGATGCCGTGGATGCAGAGCTGCTGAATGAATTAACGTGAAAAGCTCTTTAAGCGAAGCATTCTGTCGGCTTTGCTTTTGAAATAATAATAATACTGAAAACCAAAGGCGGTTTTCAAAAATCGGGTTTTGAGAAGGCAAGGCGATACGTCTCCTAACAAGCCTGCAGTCCTCGGTCAGCCTCGGGCACAGAAATACCCCTTGTAATCTGCTGTGCTGTGTGAGTTCCACTTTGACCTCTGCTGGGAATTGTCTTCGCACTTCCTGCCGTACCTGAATAATGAGGTTGTGGCACCTGTGAAATAATCATCCCGGCCCACCACCACCCATGGGATGCTCCGTGTGGCAGATGGCCCAGCTCTCAGCCTTCTCCTCCGTGGGCTGTTCTCCTCTGTAGGCCCTCTCCGGCGTCTTCCCTGCAAACACGTTATTTAATCAAATGAAGACTAACTCAGCAAACAGCATCAAATTCATGTGCACCGTCTTCAAATGAAGACTGAATACAAATGTCCTCATCTCAATGTTCTGCTTGAAGATAGGCATGAGGATGCGGAGGTGAGTCACCTTCACGGGCACCATTGCTGCCCCACAAAGCGGGGGCGGGGGGAGTACAAACTGACAGAGACAACCACGTGTCAAAATCTTATTCCCTGAAGATAGAAACAACAAAGAAAAGAACTATTTTCCTTCCTCACCACCAGAACATGCCAATTTAGTTTAAACTAATTCCCCACAAGTTTCTTTGAAAAGGTTTCACTGGACATAGAAAATTTCGTGGTAAACTTGATTTTCACATACATTTGAATAGACCTGGAGCCCGGCTGATACCGTGGGTTATGCACTGGTCTGCTAACCATAAGGTGAGGCATTTGAAACCATCAGCCACTCTGTGGGAGAAAGATATGGCTTTCTACTCCTGTAAAGAGTTACAGTCTTGGAACACACAGGTCCACTTCTATTCTGCCCTATAGGGTCTGTGTGAGTCAGAATTGAACTGTCTGGCAGTGAGAGAGAGTTACATAGCGAATAGTGATATTGGATGTTCATAAGGACAGATAAGACAGATAAAACCTTCAGGAACAGTAGTGGGAGGAGCGATCTCATGAGGGTAGGAGGATGGGGGGGGATGGGGAGAAGAGGGGAAAGCCATCACAAGCTTGGATACATAGCCCCTCTCCCCAAGAAGGACAAATAACAGAAAGGTGGGAGAAGGGAGACAACGGACAGTGTAAGACACGAAATAATGACAATAATATGTAATTGATCAAGGATCCATGAGGGTGGGAAGGTGGGCAAGGGAGGGGAAAAAAAAATGAGGAGCTGATACCAGGGGCTCAAGTAGAAAGAAATTGTTTTGGAAATGTTGATGGCAATATATGTACAAGCGTGCTTAATACAATTGAATGATGGATTGTCATAAGATTTTTAATAGTCTCCCAATAAAATGATTAACAATAAAAAGAAAAATAAAGAACTGCAGCATATAACAGGGTCAATACATGAGAATTTCTGAAAAGTTAATTTTTAATAAATTAACAGCTTAGTATTAGTTTGTTGGATTAGCTTCCTCAACCTCCATTATAAACCATCTTAAGTTGGATGTGCAAACCTTCATTTCTGATGCTGCCTCATGATGCTGGTTCAGTTTCTTCCTTGATAACCAGAGACTAGACACCTGCCCTTTAATCTGGGAAATCAGAAAGGGCAAGAAGATCCCGTATATGGTCATGCTTGTGAACACCCAGGAAGCTGAAGAAGGGCTATATGAAAATGTGGAGGGAAGCCTCACATTTCCATAGCCTAGCATCAAACATCAGAGTGCATCACAATCACATGGAGGGATTTCTGAATATGAATCTAGCATTTCTGATTTCGTTAGATTGAGCTGGGGCCAAACATTCCATCTCTACCTAGCTCCCCAGTAATAGTGTTGCTGCTGACCTCTAGCCTCAATCTGACCTCTAGCTGCTGACCTCTAGCCTCAATCAAGTCCTCCGGCTGATGGTGACACACTTTCCTTGGTGCACTGTGTCCAGGGCCTGGACCTAAATCGACACTTGAGTAGTTATAGAAACTACCTTCATGTTTTCTTAAGAAGATTGCCATCCCTTGCTTTGCTTTCTATTCTATGTATACCCATCCTTTAGGGAAAAGTAATTAACTGTGAACTGTGATCCCTTTTAAGTGGACAAAGACATCATACAGCCTTGTTTTAAGCCACGAGGTTTTGGTGCGGTTTGTTATGCAGTCACAACGATCTGGAACACTCACTAAGAATCTATGTAGAATACGATGGAAGGAGTCAAAGCCGGACCAGAGTATTGACTTTGTTTGGATTTCCCTCGAGAGAGCCATGTGAGGGGGGTTGGAGTATAAAAGTAGGAATAAAACAGGAAGGGATTTGGAAACAAAAGGTCTTTCTGTAGCATTCAAATAATATAATACAGCTGATACTGACTTTTTCTCTAAGTATCATATGTACATTTTCTGCCATGGAGGTGTGTCTAGACTAAAAAGAATGTAGATTTATCTTTTCAGCTTTTGTAAGGATGGTGCTGTGGGGGTGGGCTTTGGGCTACTGAACACAAGGTAAGTGGTTCGAATCTATAAGCCGCTCCTCAGCAGAAAGGTGAGGTGCTCTGCTCCTGGAAGAATGCACAGTTTCAGAAACCCTGTATAGGATAGCTAGGAGTCAGACCCAATGTCACTGGGGTTTGGGTCCATTATAAAACATTGGAAAACATTTTAAAATAATTTAAAAAATAATAAAACATTGGACTTGAGCATAATAGAAAGTCAAATGAAGGATCCCAGACTTTTCAAGCAGGCAAGATGGATTTGCTATTAATGAAACCAATTAATGTTAGGCCATCATATCAATCCCTAGCAGTGCCTACCAGGCTCATCTTTACTATAGCCATTTTGAAGACTATGTGAGCACCCTCTTTCAGATGAAGAAACAGATACAGGGCTACATCACGTATTTGAATTCGTGAATAAAACAAGTTGGCATCACGCTCTGGTTTCTCTGAATCCCAAGGAACTCACTCAGAACACAGTGGACTTGGCCATTCTTAGTACAAGTGGAATTTCTTAGTGTAACTGGGCAAATTCGATATCTTGAGATCCTAATAAGTAAAACAAACTTCTTGTATTTATACAGCATTATAATTTAAAATAATTTGCATATATTATGTCAACAAAATATATCACAAAACTTTATAAGATAATATAGGGTAGGGCATTGGATAGGTTTTATAGATTAGGATAAAAAGGCACAGAAACTTCAAGTGATTTTTTCCAAATCCATGTTTGATTAGAAGTAACTATTTCAATTTCCAACATGAAGCAATTGCTGATTTCTAATGTTCCACCATGAAGGTTTAACAAATAGTCCATCTTAGCACCTTTTATTAACAGTTCATTCCTCTTTATTTTGATGATCTTATCCTTTGAAATACTTAGATTAATTTTGCTACCTTTATTCACCGAAGTCCAGGGTTAGGTATATAAACATCATTTCCTAATTAAAAATAGATACATCGAACTTTAAGACCTGTGAAAAGATGCTGCCTATAACAAATAAAGAGACTCAGGCCCTGAGAAGGGAAGTGGCATTTTCAAGGTTATGGCTAGTTGATACCATTATGAGTGAGATCCTGGACCCCTGCATGCACACATACATGTGCACATGTGCACACACACAACCTTTTTAATTGTTGTCAGTAACAGTGTCAAAGTGTGGTAGCACCAATGTTTACTGAATAAATAAGCAGCATCAGACTGACTTTGGTGTCTATGATAAACCACTTTAAGGCAGGGATTATGTCTTATTTACTTTGTATTCCCTACAACATCTAGTCCAGATTTTAATCTGCAATCAAATACCCCACAGACTGGTTGAGTTTGATTTGGAAACAGGAGGACAGCCTCAGCTGTGTTGTATGCAATAGTAAGCATGGTCTCTCTACCTCCACTCAAGACACTTGCAGTTTAATGTGCGCTCTCTCCACAAACACTCTCAATTGTCACAAAATAGTAACAAGTAATATTTCTGTGTTTCCCTCCCAAGTGCACACCCATCCGTGCTTTCACTTGCCGCTGTCACATGTGTGGAGGCTTGCATGGGCAGGCAGTGGATTCTGGAGAGGTTAATGATTTGTTCTGAGTGATCCGGTGACCAAGTGTAAAGAAAGGCTTGAACCCGGCTTCTGCTCCAGACATCAGGATCTTTTGCCCCTGATCATATGTCTGGCTAGGTGGTCACTTAGAACAATGAATAAAGAAATAAGAAGCCATGCTTTACAACTAATTTTACCACATATACTCTCTAATCTTGATCCATCTTCAATAGTCTCAATTTGTTCATGAAAAAAAAATCACTTCAGATAATTTTAGGAGGAAGAATAAATGGTATGGAAGAAATAGCTACTCTTTTTCTTTTTGTAATAAATATTACCCCTTGTTTCTAAACACTCTGGAGCAATCTAGGGCATCCTAAATCCTGGCATTTCAAACGATGTCATTGCCAAACAGTCAATTCAATTTGAAATAAAGACAATATTTGGTCTAAGGTTTCAGAATCCAGCCAGATCTTTTTCTTGTAACAAAATTCAACTGTTAGAATATGAGTGTATGTGTTGGAGGAATATTTCTTCAGTGAGTCCTGTGTTCCATCAAAAATGCCTTTCTCACATTATTTGCAATATACAATAAAACCCGCGAAGACATCTCTTGGGCTCACGGTGTGATTCTATGCCAAAGAGAGACCCGATCTGTTGGCCAGTCTGCGATTCCAAAGGAGAAGGGTTGTCATTAAAATCTTGCATACTATCAAGTGAGAAGGCAGACTGATATTGCAATTACTTTTCTATTAGCTGCTGCCCATTGCTCCTGACAGGTATAAATTAGCTCTCGCTAGGTTGCCTACAGATTAATGAGTTCCAAAATTGGCATTCAATTGTTTGGGAGTGAAAGGCAGAAAAGGGAGGTAGATGTAAAAAAAAAAAATCTTTATACACCTGTGATTAGAAGATATTTTCTTTTATTTCATCGTTTCCATCCTTCTTCGACATTGCTTGGATGATAACTGACACTTCAATTGGCGGATTTCTGCTGCACCACAGAAACGTGCGGCTGAGGCGAGGCCAGAATTAATAATGTGCGTGAGCAAACACACAGCTGCTGTTTGTGGAGAGAGATTCTATTAACGAACAGTGAATTCTCATAATTAGCCGAGCGGTTTCTGCAGCTGCCCGCCTGACCCCCAGACTACACAAATTGTGGGTGGTGTTCGGCCCCGAAATCAATCTTACCTAATTACTATAAGCATGTTCCTCCAGCCCTAATGACGGCAAAAAATTAGACATTTCTTACTCATTCAACTGATCTTCTTATTAGATTTCCCTTTGTACCTAAATTTATATTTGCCGATTAGCATTTCTGAGAGTGTACAGGTGTAGTTACAAGTCAGACGCAGAGACTCGAGTTCGTGTCCCTGCAAGCATGCACCCGTCCCTGTCCGCTCGGCAAACGGGAGCCAGGTTTGTCCTCCCGGAGAGCGTCGGAGCCCACAGTGCACTTGGAGAACCCACGGTGGGTCCATACTCTGTGGAAGCCCTGCCTCTCTTTTACCCGTAGGCCTCCATTCACTTGTCCATGGCCCCTCCCCTCTGCCCCGTCCGACTCCCTCAAACTCTATTCAATTAAAAAAGGAAAGCCCGTGCATGCCACAGTAAGCTCCAACCTCCTGGGAACCAGGTCTCCATTTGTCAGGCTGTCACCCGGAAACCCAACCAACTGGTTTGACATTGATTTGCCTGACAAGGGTGTGGCCAAGGGTCCCACACTCAATATCGCCCACCCATATGGCCTCAATTTATAAGGCATGACTAATATTCATTTGTTCAGGTAATTCTAGGCAGAAGCAAAGTGGCTACAAAGTTGCTGTGTTGCCTTCATCCTACTGTTAGTCTTTCCTGTAGAATCCCTAGCCCTGGGATGGGTTTTGCGGGTGTAATGAGAACACAGACACATTCCAGCTCCAGTGCTTTTCATGGAACTTTAAAAGATGCAAAAGTGCTTACTTTGAAGGGTACAATCTCCAGTCCATCCCAGAGGAAAGGCCTGGGGTTTCTGTCCTCTGATTAGCTCATCCATGTCTGAGGTAAAGCTAGTATGAGCAGTACTTAAAACATAAGTCTCTCTGATCCCGGAGTAGATCATTTAGGATTGAATTCTTGTTTTTCCCTTCCTCCTCCCACATCTCTCTATCTTCCTCCCTATCTCTTCCTCCTTTCTCATCCCTTTTTGCTCTTCTCACCCACCCTTCCTCTCTTCTTTCCTCCCTTCCTTATCAGCCAAATACCATTTGAGGTATTGGAGATACATTCAAGGGCAGGTTCAATGTGGTGCTCCAGCTAACGGCACCTTCTCTTGAGGAAGGCAGGCAGACATTCCACAGGAAAATAATCACATTGGTTTTACTTGTAGTTCCAGATTTCCTGAGTTTGGATTCGGGTTCTAAAACTTACTTGCTGTTTGACTATATGATCTTGTTATTAAAACTTACTATGCTTACATTTCTCTATTTGCAACATGGGAATCATAAAAGTATATATACTCATATGGTAAATGAGTATATATGGTGCATGAGAGTTACACAAACTGATACCTCTAAAAGTTGTAAGGGGGGAGGGGATATACCACAGGCCACTATTGTAATCATTACAAAGCAGGGGAAGTCTGTAAGAAACCATGGGGGAGGTTGCTTGAAAGTGGATGGAAAAGAAAGGAAGACTATTTGGGGGAGCTACTGTTAAGTAGAGACTGAACAGATGCCGTGAAGGATCTAATCACAAAGAGAGAACCATGTTTTCCAGACAGTACTAACCTCCTATGATGCAAAGGCACTGAGGTAGGACTTGATCAAGGTGGTCCCCAGAACAAAACAAAGACCAATGTGGCAAGACATTGGCCATAAGAACAATTAGAATCATTGAAAGACTAAATGCCCCAAGGGATAAGTATGGTAAATGCTTTAAAATATACTCTTGAGAGACCATTGTTACAACTGCATGCTCATTAAACTGTAACTCTGAGAGAAAATACAATCGTCTAAAAAGGCATGATCTGAAGAAGCAGGCTCTTACGGGCTTTTCCTCTTATCCCTAAGCACATGGACTTAATGGCAGCCACATAACAAGAAAGTTTAAGTCATGAACATTGTGGAAGTCCCAAGTTGAAAATATGTAAACTTAGAGGAAAAGGGGGATGGAACTCTGCAAATCAGAACTAGAGAATTCCGACATACAGAACATAGAGCAGCCCAACGTTCCCATGCCCTAGGCTCACACTTACTTTTCCCCAGACCTTCCGTGTGCCTTTGACCTAACTGAGGCCAAAGAACCACAGGCAGGGATGCCACACGCCTCTCAATTAAGGAAAAGGCATTTGCTAATTCACGTGTAAGGACAACATCTAAAGAAGCACTGCTTTCCAATCATTCATTCCAGAGGCCAGGGGCGAGCAAATGCAGACATAGAATTGCTCAGAAAGGGAAAGGCCATGATACGGTAACTGCTTAAAGCATCTCTCTTCCAACCTTGGTGGTTTGGGGCAGCAGGTGAGGTTATTTCCTGTGCCCTGGTGAGCAGAATTAACTCTATATTTTTAAAAACAGGAATTAATTTAGCATTAAATATATATAGGCGGCCTTATGTAATGTTTTAAAGTAAGTGTACATTCCAAGATCATCAATTCATATTGGGTCAGAAGCCAAGACTAGCTCTTGAAAGCAGAATTTAATTAACTTTTCGGTAAATAGTCATACGACAAGGGAAATTATCCCATGTCTCTTCCTCTGTGGGAGGCAATATGGGCTCCAAGTTGCACCCTTGCCTGATTTGGGTCCCTTATGTTCAGCCGGCTGGATGTGAATGAGGATGCATACAAACGGTGACGCTGCTCGGCCTCGAGATACAGGTTCATGTAGGAGAATGCATTTAAATGTGTTTTCTGGAAACGTTTGTACCTGGCTAACTCCTGAGGTTTCCAAGAATGATTCTTAACATGTGACACCTCTACTTGCATTAGAATTACTTGAAATGTATGGAGTTAAACATTCAGATTTATAGACTCACCCCTCACTCACTGCCTGCATTTTAGACAGAAGAAGAGGGAGAAGGATGGTCCCAGATTTTCCTATGATTTAAAGGCTAGAGGATTAAGATCCTTAGATTTATTCAAGGAAATCAAGAAACTTCCATCACAAAACGGTTCCTGTTTGTTATGTTGGGTGACCTTGAGTCAATTCTGACTCGCAGAGACCTGACGTACAACCGAATGAAACACCGGCGGCCCTTTGCCCCTTCACAATTGTTCCTACGCTTAAGTCCAAAGGTGCAGTCCCCACGTCAACCCATCTTGTCCAAGGTCTTCCTCTTTTTCACCGCTCCACTACTGCCTTTCCTAGGGCCTTTCCCAGGAACTAATCTCTCCTGATAACATGCCCCAAATACTCAAGATAAACTCTCGCCATCCCTACTTCTAAGTGGTACTCTGGCTGTACTTCTTCCAAGATAGATTCGCTTGTTCTTTTGACAGTCCATGGTTCTTTCAATATTCTTCACCAGTACTATAATTCAAATATACAATCATAAACTGAAGATAGTTTTTTGTGTTGTAGAAAACATTCCTGGTTATTTTTATGTTAAATAAAATATTTCAGTGCACTGCTATTTCAAATTCTAGGTCTAAATTGACCAATACTCATCTTGTGTAGGGGAACAAATACAGTAACCCATTCTGGATAAAAAATAATAGTTGGTCAGAAATAACATTTGAGGCGTTCAGAAAGATGTCAGAGGCTGTCCCCATAGAGATGAAACACCAAATGCATTGCTTTCCTGTTGCGTCCGACTCATAGGCACCGGACAGGCGAGACTAGGGCTGCTCCGTGGCGCTTCCAAGACTGAGTCTCTGTGGAAGCTGCCTGCCTCATCTTTCTCCTGAGGTGTTCAACCTGCCCGCCTTTTTAAAATTGGTAAATCAGTGCTTAGCCACTGCACTCCCGAGGCTGAGGCTCTCCTCCATAAAGATGATCCACACCGAGACGGATCTCTAGTCAATTCTGACGCATAACGACCCCCGCAGGATGCCAGCCTGTCAATCCTGACGGGAGCAGCGTGGGTTTCAACTTCTCACCTTCAGTCTAAAGCTCACCTGACTGTGCCTCGTGGGTTCCTTCCAATCACAACCTTAAAGGCCGGAGGCCATTCTGCTCGGCCCTACCGGGCCAGTAGGAGGCAGGGTTGACTTCACAGCAAGGGTTTGGTCTTGGCTTTCTCCATCAGTAAATTCCAGAGAGAAAGACAAAGGGCAGAGAGCATGGCCGTGGTCTTGGAGGGTGTCTGGGTGGTGGTGTCATATCAGGAAGAGAGCAGGATGGGAACTTGGAGGATCTGCCACCCCAAGAATCTCAGAAGATACAAGAATACAGTGAGGAAGAGTTTAAGAAGAAATCAACAAGCTCAGGTTTGCATTTTAAAGTACTATGTTTGCGGCATATATGTTGAAACCAGCAAGAAGAGGAGTAAGGCAAGGTTTGGAAATCATGAGAAGCCAATCTGTTACCCACAGAGCCGATTCGGACTCATAGCGACCCTGGGTGTTCATGAGCAGGACTGCTCTGTGCAGTTTCCTTGGCTATTAGCTCTATGGAAACAGTTGACCAGGCCTTTCTTCTGAAGAGTCACCAGACAAGTTCAAATTGCCAACGTTTAGCTTAGTGATCCCTCACAATTGCTTGTACCAGCTCTGCTCCTTCTTAATGCCAGTTATCCGTTAGTAAGGAGCCTCGGTGACACAGTGTTATAAGCTGGGCTCCTAACTGCGAGGCCAGCAGTTTGAAACCATCGTTGCTCTTGGGGAGAAAAACATGGCTTTCTCCTCTCCTAAAGAGCTACCATCTTGGAAACCCACAAGGGACGTGTTTGCCCTCAAGGAGATTGATTGACACAGTGGCCGCAACGATGGGCTCAAACACGAGCACAATTGTGAGGAGGCGACAGGCCGGTGTTTTGTTCTGTTCTGCCCAGGGTCACTATGAGTCAGAATCTACTCAAAGGCTTGCAACTAAAACAACAACGCTCAAGTGAAATATTATGGAGCGTAATGCAGCGGAAGTGAAGCTGGAGAGGATTCTAAATATGGAAAGGGTTCTAAATATGTGAAGATTGAATCCCTCAATCTAGGTTAGTAATTGGATGTGGGTGAAAAAGAGGATTGCCTGGATTAAGAAGGACTTGGGTTTAAGGTTTGAGTTGAAGGCAAGTGAGTTAATGGGTGGACTGTGTTCGGAAACAGAGTCTGTGTTAGATGGGAAGTGGTGTATGTGAGATAAAGGGTTCAAGGTCATTGTGGGATTTCCAAGTAGAGATGTCATCGAGACAGCTGGAGAGCATCTAAGGAAACTTAGAAGACATTAGTATTAGATGAAAAGGAGGTCACTCAAGGAGCTAAAATAGCACATGCATTAAAGATATGAGAGAGGAAGGTCAACGGCAGAACCATGGGAAAAATCTTCATTTCTAGAGGAAAGAGAATTAGCAAGAAAGATGGTAA
>NW_022103896.1:46938292-46939246 GCF_000313985.2 Echinops telfairi | reverse complement strand
TGTGATGGAGATTACACAAATAACAAAAATTAATGAGTGTCACTGATAAGCAGTGTGCTCATTAAAAAAATTACCTGTATGAGACCATGTGGGCAAACTTTGTTTTTAAAAACAAAGACGAGGATGTTCGAGTGCCAAGAAGCTGGCTGACAGGACACGGAACATCGGAATGAAGGTAATGTGAGCATCCACACGCTGTGAAGGCTGTAACCAATGCCTCTGACCAACTTGTATAGAGACTGTTGAAGGAGCACCTCAACTGCTCTGTGAGCTTTCATCAAA
Organism: Echinops telfairi; assembly: GCF_000313985.2. Classification (NCBI taxonomy): domain Eukaryota; kingdom Metazoa; phylum Chordata; class Mammalia; order Afrosoricida; family Tenrecidae; genus Echinops; species Echinops telfairi. The sequence goes on along the minus strand of NW_022103896.1, from coordinate 46,938,964 downwards.
GCCACAATGAACTCTTATTTTAAAAATCAAGGCAAACAGAATTTGCTTAATAAAGAATGTGTTTTGAATGACCCAAATTGGAGCATCTTTTGAACCGCACATTAATGTCGAGAGTGATATTGAAGTACAAAGAGCTACTTTCAAGTTTAGAAAGATTTATACTGGGTCACCATAACCTAAATGGATCATTATTTCAGATAGAACAAAAATACAGAAAAGATTGAAAGGTGGTAAACACAAGATTTATGAGTAAAAAGAGCCATAAATACCCCTTTGTTCACAGTATCACTACCCTTATGAATGCGAAGATCCTGCTGGGCCACTGCTTTTCTACTTCAAAGATTGCCAACGGGAAACAAGGCCCTAACGTCCTCTTTGCTTGGTCTTACATGTTTTAGGATAAGGTGCCGTGTGTGTGTGTGTGTGTGTGTGTGTGTGTGTGTGTGTGTGTGTGTCCACCATGTTTTATTTTACCTGTCACAGCCCTGGCTCTTCTGAGCCTCTTCTTCTTTTCTCCAGTCACCAACCCCCCCAAGTCCTCACCTTTCAGGAGCTGATGGTTCCAGATGACAAGGAATTTTCTTTTTTTTCTCTTTTTTAAACATTTTATTAGGGGCTCATACAACTGTTATCGCAATCCATACACACATCAATTGTGTAAAGCGCATTTGT
>NW_022103896.1:46913621-46934282 GCF_000313985.2 Echinops telfairi | reverse complement strand
GCTTTTCCCACAACATATGAACAATGAGACTGAAAATCATTCCATATGTCCTCTCTTTATCATTACAAACTAGAAATTATTTTTGTTACACCTATAAAATATAATATATTTGTGGGATGCATTTTATTTTCAAACTGAATTTGCAGAAAGTGAAGTATTTTTTTCTGATTGCTGTACTTATTCCTTCTTCTATGGCCATTATTCAACTTTTTATAGGCACCCAAATCTTGGATTCAAATAGTTTTTGCAGAAGTATTAAGGTGATAGACATATATTTACATGCTACATAAATATGTAGAAGATTATATATCACATTGAACATGAAGCTATTGGGCTATGATCATGATTTTTTTATATTATCTTGAGCATTCTTTGTTTTTAGCATTAGTCTTAAAATAAATGCACATGATTTATGTTTGGCCCGTACTCTTAAGGGGCATCTGGTTTGTACTGCACTGAGCTAGAGATTACTCATTTTTTGGTCTTACAGCAATGTCAATGAGCTTACCACAATGCTTTGCACTGTTTGCCATTATAACATTCATAACTGCAGTCGCTGCTCTTTTAGGAGACAAAGGGGAATTCTGTATGAAGATTATGATGCCTTGCTAGAAGAACCATGACACATTCATCTGAAATCAGAGATTAGTACATGCATCCTTTTTTCAATATCTTCTATTAAATAAAGTATCACCTATACACTAAGGTGCATAGACCATGCATACACACACAAAGATGCTGAGACAAGGTGGTGGATCAGAGGCTAGTCGGCTTCCATGGTTACAAATTTGGTTTTGTCATCAGCTCTGTGATCCGGAGTGAGAACTTTAACCTTTTCAAGCTTTGGTTTGCTCATCTGTAAATTGGGGCTAGAGTTAGTACCCAATGAGAAAATTCTTGACAGACACTTAATGAGCAGTGCTCAGCAGGTGGCTATGAAATCAATAGGTGCTGGCTTTTAATGTAAAAAAAAAATGGAAGAAGAAAAAAGCATGTACTACAGGAATTAAATGAATGAGTATACAGAAAAGCAGTTTTAAGCTCTAAATAACTGCACACACAAAATCAGCCTTTTTCTAGAATTAGCTGGCACCATGTTTCCATACTGATGGGGGTAGGGGAGAATAAATGTGAAAAAGAACAAATAAGGGAGCTTTCCAGTGTTAGTAAACCAGTTCATGCATCCTTTCTAGACCACTTAATACAATCCACTTATCTGTAGAAAGGGTAATAGAATCCTGGTGTAAATTTTAATAATTGCAGCAGTGATTACCTTTAGATCTGTGAGTTCATTATTGGCTGAACAATTCCAGAGACTCTCGTTAAATGGTCCATGGAATGAATCAGGCATGGAATTAACCTATCTGTAGTTCCCTGAAGCTTATGTTCCATGAAGGAGTATTCATATTGCCTTGTGCCTACATACTCTGTACCCCTGATCCTTTGAAAAAATTGATAAAGGGGTTAAACCCAGGAATCTAGGCAAACTGACCCTTAAGTGATTAAAATCAAAAGCAAAAAATTCCAGTAGCAGAAATTATTTTTAAATAACTACCATCTTTCTCTTGCATCTACTTTAACTGCAAATCATTATTGGCTATGTCCTGTGGTTTGGATGCCAATTGCAAGGCGGCTGCCCTGTCCCAGCCTGGGAATTCTCTGCAGGGGATTCTTCAGGAAAAGAGGCATTTTGTGCAATGGAAGGATAAGTACTGGGTTAATAACCACTAAATATATCTTTTTCCAAAGCTCTAGTGAAATTCAAATTGCGTTTTAGTTGCTTAAAGTGTTGCTCTCTAAATGGGGACACTGAATTGGGTTTGCTGAATGAGTGAGAATAGTCCGTTGCCATATACCATGTATACTATAGGAAAAGTGGCCATTACTACATTATAAGTGTTGTTTGGGGAGCTTCTTTGATTACATTTTTATTTTAGAGACATATGCACGTATGCATCCTCAAGTATCTTTCTACATAGGTCCTCTTTGAGGGCGTGTGAAGGCTAGACATGATTTAGGCCATCTGAGGATTTAGGCCAGCTCATCTAACCTCTCATCACATGCTTGAATCTTGTACCAAATTGACTTATTTTATCATCCACACTTCCCATGAACGCACTGTATCCCAAGGCAGCTTATCTAGGCTTTGGATAGCTGGACTTGTTTATAAAAGGTTCTTCTTTATGCTGGAGGGAAACCAGGACTCCAAACTGGTTCATTTGGGGTTGAGCCCCCTGTTGAGCTTCTTCCATGTACTGAATCACAATCTACATTATAATAGGATCCCCAGGAGATTCTTACATTTATATACATAAGATCTTTTAGAATCTCCAGGGGGTCTTTAAGATATAAATTCTGATTCAGTATATTTGGGATTGAAAACCCAACCAACAATCCACTGTCAGCAGGTAGATTCCAACTCATAAAGACCTAATAGAGGGTTTCTGAGATTGTGAATCTTTCTGGGAGAAGGCAGGTTCATCTTTCTCTCAGGGTGTCTGGTAGGTTGGAATGGCCCATTTTTGTTTTTTAATAAATCATCTTATTGGAGGCTCTTACAGCTCTTATAACAGTTCATACAGCTATTGTATCAAGCACATTTGTACATATGTTGCCATCATCATTTTCAAAACGTTTTCTTTCTGCTTGAGCTCTTGGTATCACCTCTTGCTATTTTTCCCCTTCCTCCCCTCCCCACCCACTTTCGTGACCTCTTGATGAATTATAAATTATTATTTTCATATCTTACACCAACCACTGTTTCCCTTCACCCACATTTCTGTTGTTCATTCCCTTGTATGTGTGTGTGTGGGGGGGGTGATACTCAATCATAACTATGGGTTCCCCCTTTCTCCCTCTTCTCGCCCCACCTCCCCCTACCTTCATGGTATCAATCCTCCCATTCCTGTTCCTGAGGGGTTTATCTGTCCTGGATTCCATGTGTTGAGAGCTTTTAGCTGTACCAGTGTACATGCTCCAGTCTAGCCAGATTTGGAAGGTAGAACTGGGGTCACGGTAGTGGGGTGGGGGGATTTTCCATCTTGAGGTTGGTAGCCCCATACCTAACCCGCAGCTCCTCCAGTTCTCCCAATATCTGGAGTAGAAATGCAAATTCTTAGCAGGATGTCAAACCCGCATGAACCAGTTCAAACACCTGGGTGAAACGGATCCCTTTGTAAGATGGACCAACTAGTCTAGTTGTATTAATCAGGTTGGCACAGTGCTAGTCCCCCTTCCACATCTCCGTTACCTGTTGCCAGTTCAGTGTAATTCCCTTTTGTGTGCTGCCAATCATTGCTCACGACTCTCTTAACATCTGGTTTACTCTTGGGATGTGCCAGTTGTTCTCTGTCGATCCTCAAAGGTAGCATAGACAATAATATTCAGAAGTAGTATGATGAATCTATTATATAGGCCTGATTATCAACTTTGTACTACCTTATATATGAACCAATGAAGAATAAGATTACATTCGTCTGTCTTTAAAGGATTGGCATAGAGCAAACTTGAAAACAAATACAATGTCCATGGTTATTTAGAGCTCAGTCACATTCCATTTCTTGTGTAGAGGTGTTCATGTTGAGTCTCAACTCTTTCTTCTAACTGTGGTCTCAGAATCTGGAAACACCCAGTAGCTGGACATCAAGAAGAGTCCCTGGGTGGCACCAAAGGTGGAGGGTTTGACTACTAGCTGAAAGATGCTCAATTCACACACACAAGCGCCTCATCAGAAACACCTAGCAGTCTGCTTGTGAACGGCCACCGCCTTGACACTATTGAGCAGAGGACTGCGCACAGTAGGTCTCCGTGAGCCAGAAGTGATGGCAACTAACAGCAGAGAACAAGAAGGTGCTTGGCATCTCTGCTTACAGTACCCAGATTGGTGCCATTCATAGAGAAATTTGGGGCCCTGCTTAATTTTCTTCACTTACTGGATTATACCCTTCTGACTCTGACTTTGTAAACTTCATTCCATCACAGAAGAGAAAAGCAGAGAAGAGTTTTGTGCCGCCTAAGTCCACCTGTGTGTTTCAGCATTAACCTCCCATCTAGAAAAAGGATTGCCATTTAAAATTGAGAGTGAACTTATTGATCCCACAGCTTCCACGAGTAACATATCCTTCTGTGATTTGCTTTTTTTGTTTTTTCCTGTCTCAGTTTTCCTGTTTTTCTGTCTGATTTCTTTATGGAATCAAATGTACAATTATGCCTATATCATCACTGAACATCTTATTAGATTTGGGCATTGTTTTACTTTATTTGATCTTCTGGAATTTTTATCCTGCCACTTAATGAATTCACTAGACTTCCCAGATTCTTGTTTTCATCTATTTGATCTACAGCTTATCATTTGGAATCCACTCGATGGCAGTGAGTTTGTTTTCTTTTTCAAAGTAATCTTGATTGCATATATGCATTGCTGAGCAACATCAGAGAATCTGTTCCCATTCATGGTACTGGGTCTTCTGTCTGATGGAATCGGAAAAAAAGGAGGTTAAAAAAAATTAGTCCCCCTCTTCCATGTTGCCGTCTTCGAAATTATATCTCAAAGAGGAATCAGCTCCATGGTTTTAGCTGTACTTCTGACAAGCCATCTAGGGATGTTTAATATCAAGTTAAATTGATACAGAACAAATACACACACATGCAATGACATAGATGACCTACCAATGGACGGAAACACCTCTTTCCTCCACGATGCAGCCTTAGTCAGGCACTTTACATTTGTATTGGAGGTTTTCTCATAAGTTTGAAAGTGCTTAAAATAAGACAACAGACCAGTTTGAAAGACTTATGCATAACCTCATATTAGATTGCTTTTATAGAAGTTAGTAGGGACTACAGTATTAAGATAATCTGTCTCCTTTGAAAACACGAGGCAAACCAACAATTGCGGAATTTTTAAAAACTTAGTTTGAAAGAATTGATTTACAATCCTCTATACCTGGTAGCAAGTGAACCCCCAAAGAATCATATAGTTCCAATCACTAATCTTCTCCACGCATCGATGTGTTGGATTCTTCCCACCAGCTGTTTGGAGGTTAAAGAAAACACAGCAGGCTTTGCTGGTGACCCCAAGCGCTTTAATTCCTAGGCATGCATATTTTCACATTATTACAGAAAGGTTTCATTTGCAATTTACAGGCTGAGTAGCAATGACTCGGTCTCCAAGAGGCCAGTGCTTTTTCACCACCCCTCCGAGTGATGGAATTATAGTTTAAACAGCTGGAGCACTGTCCCAGGAGAGACACTTGGGTATGTCTCCTTAGCGGCAGAATAAATCCATCAGACATATTTCATGTGTCTGATAACATTAATAGATACCAGAGCTGTTTAAATATTTAATGAACTCACTCAGAGGCTGTTTACCAAGGTGGGGGGTGGGGAGAGCGATCAGAAAGGATGATCACATTCTTTTGATCTACAGTGACAAACACAAAACTGAACTCTTGGCCAATGACTTCTCTTTCTTGCTGCAAACTCCTTCAGGGGAACCCGTTTGCAACATGACATGTTTCATTTCCACAGTGTGCAAGAGAGTGTTTTCAGTTTTGCGGTTCAAAAGTTAATCACTCCCATGCAGCGCACTGCTCAGAACAGATGCCAGAAGTCACAGGCTCGTCTTCTGCTGGGATGGAGGAAGCAGGAAGGATGAGCTGTGCCCCACAGAGCAAGGACAGGGTGTGCAGTGCACTTGGAGGCCCAGATCCCTGGCTGTGCTGGTGAGGTGGGTGTTCCCTGGGAAAGAGGGATGGGACAGAATGTAAATTCTGACTCCTGGTGACCTTGGCGAATGGCCTTTAGAAGGATTGTTCCTAGAGTCCTGCCTTGGGGGCATCAATAATGGTCAGAAAGAAAAATATATATCAAGGTCTGATTTGGGCAAAAGTTTATGTTAGTCTGAGAGCAATTTTGTTTTGATTTCCAACATTTCACTAAATTTGGTTTGGCTAGGCAGAATAAAAAATGGTTTTAGTCTGTGGTTTCAGATGCCTGTTTGGCCATGCGAAAAGGAAACAACAGCTACGTTTCCAATGGTGGGAAAATGCCGGTGTTGGCGCTAACCAACCCTTGTGTTGGAGGAAAATCTATTGTATGTTTTCCAGAGTGTTTTTTTCCTTCCTCAATTCTATTGTTGTCTGACCATAATCCAGCTCTATTTATGCAATTAACACATGCCTAGGCTTATTATACACCATCTTGGTCAGCAATAACACCTGATGAATTCAGCCTATTTCAGAATGGATTAAGGGTCCCTCCTAGACCTGGTTGAATTCCTGGCCATTTAACTCTATGGCATTAAAGTACGTGTGATGTTCTTTAGGGGATTAAGAATGTACTTTGATTTAATTTAAAATAGATATATTTTTCCCAAACCATTAGGAGCCAATCCAGACATCATACCATTCCATAGTTCAATCAAACCAAGCAGTACTGTACAATTGCTACCCAAATAAATTTCAAAACATTATCTCCCTTCTTGAACTTCTTGATATGAGCTCCCCCTTAGCTCAACCTCTCCAACTTTCCCCACCTCCCCCAGGAATTCTTATGCTACTTGCTATGTCTATAGATTCATCGATTTTGGGTTTCATTATAAAAAAAAAAAAAAAAGAAAAGCACATTACAAAGATTCAAGAAGGCTACTCACAGTGACAAAACACAACAGAGATCAACCCCAAGATGAAAAACAAACAAACCCATTAAAAATACTGAAAACTAGATCAAGCCCAAAGTGTATCAGAGGGGAGATCAAGTAAAATAGATACATTTTGAGATGGCAATTGGATTAATAGTTTTTAGAGTCATGGCTGGGGATGTTATAGGGAATTGGAAAGGTAATAATAACAGGTACAAGAATGAAGAGAGTGCTCTAAAATTGACTGTGGTGATGACTGCACAGCTCTTTCACATATCTTTAAACCACTGAATCGTATAGGAGGTGAATGATGTCAATAAAACTGTTAATATTTTAAGAAATTTTAAAAGATACAATATTTGAATATCTCCAATGAATTCCATTAGCATGATTTATCCTCTGTTTTGCTGTAGGTGTGTCATTTGTTATAAGACCAGAAGAAAACAGATGGGGGATTTGCAGAGTGCAGAGTATTGCTCTACTTTTTAAAGGGCTGTCATTCTCAGAAATTAGAGACTTACACAAGACCGTACCTTTCCAAACAAATCATTTTCAAGTATATAAATAGCATAATTAATCACAATGGAAATATAAAATGTTTCATCAGTAGCAGATGGACAGAAACGAATTTTATGTATAAGACAATTTGAAATGTTCAATGTTGCATAATTTCAATTTGTTTGTAAAAACAAATTTGAGTGTGTGCTTTTATTTTAAATTAATTGTTCGCATTTTGTTCTGTGCTGCTTTTTTTCTGTAGAAAGATTCAAGTGCCTATTTAACAACGGCTTTGAGAAAACAACTGAGTCACTACCTGGCAAGACAGAAAAGCTAAGGAAAATATACTTTTACAAGCGAACAGTTTAAATTCTCCAGATTCCCCCTTTTTCGAATAACCAGCAGTAGAGTTTCCTCAGATCCTTGAAAAGGAGACTAGGAGAAACACTCTGGAAAAATGTAGCTGGTGTTAAAAAAGGAAGAAGAAGAAGAAGAAGACGAAGAAGAAAAGCAGAGACCTTTGATGTTCAGTATCATTTTAAATCGTTTAAACAAATGCGTTTAGAGCAGAGAGGACTCTGATGGCAAAGGAGGAGGGACCTCCTTTTGGAAAGCAGGCCTGCTTTGGACTGAAGTCTACAGCAATAAAATCTGAAACGAATTTCCAGATGGAATAAATTGGTTCCAGGGTTTCTGAAATTTTGGCCAGCATGCTGCACAGCTGAAGTTGATCCTTGGTCGTTACGGAAGGGGTGGGGAGGGAGGAGAAGATGCTCTGCGGAGATCCATTTCCCAAGAGATCACAGGGCGGGGCAGTCCGTGGGGTGTGTTTGCTGTAGCTCTCCACTGCCCTGTGTTTCGGAAAGCAGAGGGTCAGATAAATTCTCCTGTGTGGTGGAAGGCAGCTTGTTAAAGCAATTCTCCCAGCGAGTGCAAGTCTAACGTTAAGAGGTAGGCACTCACCTTGCAGCTTGTCAGATTCTGAATGTGCTGCAGTCGAAAGAAAATGCACGGCGGCGGCTCTTTTCTTAATGTTCAGTAGACGGTTTAGAAAACAATCATGAGGTAACTAGAGGGTGTACTTCCCCAGCCAGGGCTTGACCTCACAATAACCTGAGGACTATGTCAAGGATGGGGAGAGCATCTTGTGCCCCTGGCCACAGTGAAGGCGACAAGGAGAGGGCACCTTGAATGTCTTATGGTCAATGTCGCAGCATTGGGAGGGAGGGACCTCAGGGCATAGCCTTTGTGCTTCCACCCCAATAAGGTCCTCTAATCACCAACCTTTTGGTAAGCAGCCAACCACATTAACTGCTAATAGCACCCACTGAAAAACAAAGGAAAACACAACAAAACACAAATTGCCAGGGAGCTGATTACAACTCATTACAACCCTAGAGGGCGGGGTAGAACTGCCCCTTTGAGTTTCCCAGAGTGCACCTCTTTATAGGCGCACAGTCTCTCCTTTCACCCACGGAGCGGCTGGTGATTTCAAACCGCTGACCCAACGCACAGCCCGCTATGCCGCCACGGCTCCTTATACCATCCAGGGACTCCTTCAAGAATTCTCCAAAGAGGAATATAGTTATATTTCATAATTTAAGGTTTCAGTTTGAGCTCCATCTGGGCCTTCTTTTAAGAAAGGCCTGGAGAAATATTGGCCTTTGAAAACTTATTTATGAAAACTTAGCCATGGGAAACAGTTCTACGTGGGCATGCATCAAGACACCAGGAGTCAGGATGGACTCACCAACTTTTTACAAGTAATCTGAGCTATTTCCCCCACATTTTAAATCTCTCTTTCATTGTGCGTAGTAGGCTTCATTTTCACGTTTTCTACTAACCCAAAACAGTTTTGAGTAATCAAATATACTCCTATTTTCTTATCATCTATTGCCCAAATTCCAGAAATCTGGTTTTATTTACCAAAATTTATCCAGTCCTCTACCCTAGTGTAGTACAATAGTCCTTGCATCAGCACGATTGGTGCTGGTTTTAAAGCTCCTGTTTTTTCTGCTCAGAGGCCTTGGGTGGGAGCGGAGTGTGGGTGGGGCAAGAACGACGATTCAAAGCTGTCAGGGATTGGCATCACTAGGCATTTTCTGGTGGCCCAGATCAGGAACTTGGACTTCATTCCAAGCAGTAACCTCTCCCCCCATTGCTATGGCTATCACTTTGGCATCCTTTGGGGAGCATCCTGCTTTATAGTCATCTCTTAACCCGGCCCCCTCCTTTCTGTCTCCATTCTCCTGGCATTATTTCAGGCCTTCTGGATCTTTCATCTGGAGAATCACATTAGCCTCTTGACATGTCCTGCCTTCAACCTATCTTTTCTTATCTCTGTCCTCGATACACTTGTCATGTTAATATTTCTAAAAACGGGCATTTCTCAAATTCCTGTTAGCTCATTATGCCCCATAATCTACAGGATGAAGCTCCAACTCCTCATTAGTAAATCATATGAGTCCTTCTACATCTCTCCAATCTCAATTTCAGTCACATCCAACTTTGGTCACAGCCCCTCCTAAAAATTGCTTCTTGTCCCCTTTTGCCATCATTCTTCATCCTCAGACCATCGTTTTCTGCACACCATCCCATCCATCTAGAAACTTCTTGCCTCTTTTCAATTACTAAGTGTTCCTTCTTTAAACAAACCAAGTAGATCATCCTCCTTCCATCTGCACTACACTTGAGCAATTTAGCAAAGTAGTTGTAGATGTTGATTTATGACTCTCTAAGCTTCAGTTTCTTTAGCTAGATATTAGGAACTGTTATAAGGACTAAATGAGATATGGTAGGCAACCTCCTGGCACAGGGTTTGAAGTATAATAAGTGCACCAGAAATGTAAGTTCTTTTTACCTTGTGCATACTTTATTTATATATAGTGTTTGTCGTATACTTTTTGTGTGGGGGGGAGTTGATTGACTTGTCTGCCTTGCCGAGAGAATGAGACCTCGTGACTGCATCCAGTCATATTAAATTAATGCTGGTTGATAGGGAAGAGCTGACTCGGGCACAGACTGTTGTTCCTCGCTCCGCTTGATTCTGTGCTCTCTTAATAAACCTCTCATGAATCAAATATATTTTAGTTTAATATAGTAGTTAATCTTCTTCCCTGCCTCTTCGAAATGTGGCCAATCCCCAAATCTGTCTTTCAAACCTCTCTTCAAAGCTTTCCTATTATTAGCCCCCCTGACTTGGTTTTCTTTCCTCTAGCCCCCCAACCACACCTGCTTCAGTGATCTAGAGATTCATATCCTTACAATACCGGCTGCATTATGTTGATTATTTGGTTAAATGCCAACAACTAACTTCATGTTCTCCCCACTATTCATGAAACACAGTTCCATTTTCCTTAGCAAATGCTCAGGCGCTTTGCACCCCACCAGTCCAAACACCCAGTGCTTGTTTGACAACAGTTTCATCCCTGATCACGTCTAGTGGCCTCCCTCCATTGCTATTCCCTTCTAGCTCATTCTCCTTTAATAGAAGAGTTGTGTTTCTGATCATGTGACTACTCAACTTAAAATTTCCAATGACTTCCCATTGCCTTCCAAAGGTAATTCACACTTCATAGCATAGTCTTTCAAGTGTTATCATCTGGCTGCTGTTGAGTGCTCCAGCTTTATCTCCAGTTTTCCCAACCATATTGGGAAGAGCTTTAGAGTTTGAAATTCTGCCAACTCTCACTGCTTCTGGACATTTGTGTTATGCTTGTGTCTTGTCCTTCACTCTCCCGTCACTTCATTTCCCGAGACTTCCTCTCCTTCTGGCCCACGAAAAGGCCTCCTTACTCCAAACACCGGAGCTAGGTAACGATGTGCTGCCTTATTTGACGTGAGCCTCATTGTGCCTAAAGCAGAGTATCACATCTGTTAACTCTATTTACAGGAATATTTAAAACATTTTGGTAGTGAAGGTGAGGATCACATCATATTAAAATAGACATGCTTATTGTTTTATATGAAAGTAAGTTGTGTCTCGCCTCTCTTTACCCTCCTATAAAGTTATCAGACCCAATAGCATGTCTAATTTAAATCCAGAAAAATAAGACCCAATATAAAGTAAAATTTTTTTACTTTAGTAAGAAATCATATTAGTGTTATATTAGTGCTATTGATTGTTTTCCGTAGAGATACACCTTGTGATTTTAGTTAGCTCTACAACCATTTCTTCTCCTTAATCCAATTGTCTCTCATCCATGTGATTCAATCTCACATCATAAGTCCAATTTGTAAAGCCCAAATACAATGGTTGTCCAAAAATAACCAAACACACTGTCATCTAGCTGATTCTTACTCAGAGTATCCTCATAGGATGGAGTAGAACTGTCTCTGTGGGTGACTGAAGCTTTAAATCTTTGGAGGAAAGCCTCATCTTTTTCCACTAGAGCGCCTTGTGGGATCGAACCACTGATCTGGTGATGAGCAGCCCAACTCATAACCCATTACACGACCAGCTCCTTCCAATGACCATCAATTTATAGCATATTGCTAAATCAACACTGATGCTGGGTTTCAGGATTTGAGACCAGGTCTTACAGACCAGGAACAGGTATATTCAGAAGACAGTGTATAGGGGAACCATGGCAGATACAGAAGCAGAAATTTCTCCAATTCCATGACTTTTTTTACTTATCCTGGAATCAATCAAGAGAGATATGGAGGCTTAATTTAGAAATTTGGACAAGAAAACAGACATGACACTATGTTGAAAGACTCCTTAACTCATTCTTGACAGGAAGATAAATAGACATAGCAAAGAAAAACTTGGTCCTGTGAGATTTCAGGCCCTGAAATCATTTTGCCTGCCTTTGAAACCTAACTCTATAACTTAATCATTCTAATCTTGAGCAAGCCATCTAATGTCACTACCTAAATTGCATTCACAAAGTATGTATAATAACAATACTTAATTAGCAGAGTTTTGTAAGATTGAGTATATGTTTTATTTTATAGACTAAAAGAGCTGTATGTTTTATGAACTTTTTAGAAATAAAAAAAAGCTGCCAAATAAACTATGACTTGCTATAGGTTGTCAAATATATGCCAATTTTGGAGATGTTAAACTGTATTAAAATAAAACAAAACAGAACAAAAAACCTTGGTTGCCCGTTATCGTTAGATGATGTAAGGTGGGTTCAATCTTACAGCAGAGTGAAACACTGCCTTGTTCTGCACCATCCTCACAATGATTTCTATGTTTGAGCTTATTGTTGCAGCTGCTTATTGAGAGAATTCCACTTGTACTCTGGCCCTCTGGTAGACCAAGAAAAACGTCCCTCCTAAGAACACGGCAACATAAGTGAGTCAAAGTCTCACCATCCTGCTTCCAAGGAGTATTCTAGCTGTACTTCCTCTGACACAGATTTCCTTTCTTTTCTTGTTTCTTTTTCTGGCAATATATAATATATTCTCTACTTTTCCCAAGATCATAATTCAAAGGCATTAATCCTTCCAGTCTTCCCTATTCATTGTCCTATTTTTCCATGTCTATAAGCAATTGAAAATAGCATGGCTTGGATGGTGAGTCCTCCAAGAAACATGTTCGCATGTAAAGGAGGCGTTTTGGAGCAGATGTTCCCAGTGTACTATATTGTTTGCGTTCGTGGACAATGTTCATGGCTGTTTCCATGGACATTGACTGAGGATCCAACTCACACGAAACCCTTCACAACTTCCGTATGTCCTACATTTATCCTGAGATTGCGTATGGACCCAGGGGTGAGGAATTTGGTTTTCTTTATGCTTCCTCTTCAATAGCAAGTGTTTCCAGTTCTGTTTTCAGCAAACCATGTTGTGTATCTGCATAATGCAAGTTGTTAATGAGTCCTCCTCCAATCCTGATGCCATATTCTTCTTCATACAGTCTACTTTACTGGACTAATTTCTCAGCATATAGAATGAATAATAATAAGGAAATGACATGCCACTGACATACCTATCTTGATTTTCAACCACACAGAACCCTCTTGTTCTGTTCAAAGGACTTCTTTTAACTAACTATGTATAGGTTTGCTGTGAGCACAATGAAATCTTCTGAAATTCCGATTCTTTTCAATGTTACCCACAACGTTTTTACAATCCGACACAGTCAGCTGCAGAGCCAGTAGTAAGATAAATATCTCTCTCGAATTGTCTGCTTTCTCCCAAGGTCCATCTGACATCTGCAATGATATCCCTAATTCAATGTTCTCTTCTGAATCCCTCTTGAATTTCTGGCAATTCCATGTTGATATACTGCTGCAACTGCTTTTAATTTATCTTTAGCAAATTTTATTGGTGTGTGATTTTAATGATTCAAAAATAATTTTCATATTCTGTTGGATTACCTTATTTTTTGGAGTAGGCACTAATATTTTTGAGCCAGTTGGTCAGGTCTTCACATTTCTTGGCATCAATGTGTGACCACTTCCAGCATTGCATCTTAATTGGCATTCTATCCATTTTGCAACCCTGACCTTTGCTAATGCCTTCATGTAGACGAGATACGTGAATGGTATCTTCTTTTTGGTACAGTGACACTCTGCATTTCTTACGTCTTCTTTTGATGCTTCTTGTGCCGTTCAATATTTTGCCACAGAATCCTTCAATATTTCAAGTTGCGACTTGAATTTCCTCTTCAGTTCTTTAACTTCAGAAAGGTTCTTCCCTTTTGGTTCACTGACTCCAAATCGTTCCGTATTTCATTTCAGTACTTTGAAATATTCTGTTTAGCTGCACAACTTCCTCATTTCCCCCGTTCTCTTTAGCTGTTCTATGTTTGAGAGCAAGTTTCAGAGTTTCTTCTGATATGTCATTTTGGTCATTTCCTTCTTCTTCTTCTTTTTTTTAAATGACCTTTGCTTGCTTTTCATATGATGTTCTTGTTGTCTTAGTTATCTCTCAAAACCAAGCTTGTTCCTGTTGAGTTAATGCAGGCACATTAGTGGCCCTATAGGACAGGGTAGAACTTCTCTTGTAAGTTCCCCAGATCCTCACACTTTATGGGAGTAGAAAGCCCTGCCTCCTCCTGCAGAGTGCCTGATGATTCTGAACCCTTGACTTTTCAGGTAGCAGCCCGACTCATAACTGCGATGCCGGTAGGGCTCCTCTTGGTATCTGGTGGGCCCATAAGAGAAATCGCACAAGTGAGTACCTTTAGAGAAGTCTGAATTCATTGTGTAGTAAAGTAGGGCGATCCTTCCTTCCTGGGATTTTTTTTTTTTTTTTTTTTTGCGTCTAGTAGATACTGTCAATCCTTAGGGTTTTTAAATGCAACTGCTCTGCATTTCGGTCTTCATGTAGTATCTTCTCCCTATGGGTGTCTCTGCATCTATTCTGTTTGTTATGCAACTCAGAAATTATTAGATTTATGACCTACTCTGGTGTGACCTCATAAATATATATATAAAAAGAAAAATCTTATTCTCAAACAGAATCACACCATAGGTACACTCAGAACTTCAATACATATTTTGGGGCCACACAATTCAATTCATAATAAAATATTCAGCTTAGGAATGATAAGATGTGATTCATATAAGGATCTGAAAAAAGTTGGTAAACTGCATGTGCTTATTTTATTTAAGCTATTATTATTTGTAAGGATCAGGAGATAATCGTAGTAAAACTAACTGGTAACATGTATTTATTTTGTCTTCACTTTTCTGCTTCTAGGAAAGGGATAATCAAATTATGTTCTCAAAATAAGGTCATTGTACCTGTAAAATAGCCTCTAGTAATGATGACAGGTTCTTCATCAATATTCAAGGTGAGTATGGAGAAGTTCTAAGAAGCACCGGTGGCTCTGTGTGGTAAGCTTTGGGATGCTGGCTGCAAGGTTCAAAGCCACTGACTACTCCTTGGGAGAAAGATGAGACTGTTGGCTCCTGTAAAATTTTATCGTTCCAGAAACCATATACAGAGTCACTATGAGGTGGAATTTACTAAATGGGAATGGTTTCATTATTTTTGGTGAAGAAGTTGTAGCTAGGAGGAGCTACACCTCTTTGGTTTGTCCTTCCCAGAGCCGTACGCAGCTGAAGCGGACTGAACCTTTTCTGGAGGGAGAGAAGGGACGATCACTCAGCCAGTGTTCACGATGCCCGGGGCTTCATGCTACAAACTCATAGGATGCTCGGGGGCCATGCTTAAAAAACGATCTAAACAAATCAGTAATCGTTTAGAAACGAACTGATTCCTGAAAATAAGACCCACTTACTTCTACAAATAATTCATTCCTTTGTATTAAAACACTGGAATTTTATGTGTCTGTGTGTGTGTGTATGCATGTGTATTCACACATACTCAGCATAAAATCTGGGTTGACTTCAATAAAAAATAATAAGACAATAAAACCTGAATACAGCAGGATCCTAAATCTTTTTTTTTTTGAAGCAGAAGAAACTAAATATTCATCATTAATGAATGAGTGAAACTACACATTAAGTGAATGAATTAAAAATAAATAAATGAGATTATAAACACCAATAGAATAGCCAAAAAAGGGATGTCACTTTCGGGCCCAAGTGTTAGCTTTGTCATTTCACCCCAGACCAGGGCAACACACATGACCTAACAGAAAGACAGCAGTGTTCAGCTTAGAGATCTAAACATAAAGGAAAAACATAACTTGGAGAGATTTGTTCCCTGACTCATGGCAGCAAGGTCAAGGAAATTTCTGTTGCTAATAGCTAGTGAAACAATGAATGACATATCATTAATGGGTGTCTTAAGTTATGAAAGGAATCAAGTTTCCCAAATAAATGTCCTTTCAATGCACTAAAAGGAAATGGTCGGCAACCTAGGGATGGAAGAGCTCTTACATTAAAGAGCTTCCTTTCCATCTTGAATTATGCACCAACAGTTTAGTTAAGATGGAAGTGAAGGATGACTAAACTGCTACAGGAAAAGGGAGTAGCACACTTGCGACGACAAATTTGGAAAAATCTTCTGCCGTGGCTGTTGACCAAGCTCCCAACTCTGGAAATAAATAGAATTTCAGATCACAAAAAAATATTAAATAAAACACATAAGTTATATTCAACCACAGAACAGCAAGTGAGAAGAGACATGATTAATTTGTGCAAATTCAGTCTTGTAACTTTTATGTTACATCTATGGCTAAAATTTTACCAAGATTTACCTAAAGGAAAAAAGCCAGAGTTTTGCTTCTTGGGCTTCTAAATGCTTAGTATTATTGTAACATGTCAGGGCAAGAAGAGTAAAGCTGTCTAAACTCATAGGAAATGGAGAGGGATCGCTGACCTTCATGTGGGATTTTTTGGTTGACTAGATATGTGATATTGTTATGGGATTTTCTCTTAACCCTTAAGTACCTGTTCCTATTGTAGGCACAACAGCACTCATCAGAGAATAACTGGGCCCAAGAAGGCCACTTTGTCATCCCATTTAATCACAACAGGGTTCTCATTGTGTAGCATCAAGTCAAGATCACTTTGCCAATTACCTCAGCTAATAGAAAGCTCAACATTTCTGTGAGGAGGCTCTTTATTGTAGGACAGGCTGATGGTACTTGTCCTTCTTTGATAATGAAAGAGCTTGCTTTCTGGGGTCATTGTTGCGTCTTTCTCTATGCCCTGTATTGCTGATTCAAGTATAGGGATGCTTACTGACTTCAAAGGGAGTTTAATAGTGCATGGCAAAAGATGGGAAGCATGGTGGGAATATTTAAGAGAGGAGCTTACAAGGTCAGATTTCCTTTCTTTACGCATATCAGAAACAAGTTGGTATTCATATATTCTGTCACCGAGGGATGCCTGGACCTTTCTTATCCAGATCCCCATTACAGTCATTAAAATGTTATTTAAATTCTACAGGCAATACAATTAAGACATGTGCTCTTGTAGTCTGTGTACAAAATTTGTAATACCTTGCTAGGAAGCTGTCTCTCACTAATGGCATGGGTTTAAAATCAGAATTTTGGTATCAAACTTGCATAAAAACATCCTCAGATGTAAATAGCTTTGCTGAAATGATGAAAACCAGGAACTTGTTTTCAATTAAAATGTTAAAATGTTGCTTTCTTGATATAACCCCAAAGTCAGTGCCCCACGATGCTTTTTTCAGTTACTACCCACCAATTTACCAATGAGATCGCCATGTTGATAATGGTAGAGAAAATGAACGGATTTAAGTCCTTATTTTTCTTTTGGCCTGAGAATAAAATGTTTCTAAAAACATATTCCATTTGTATAAATGAGTAGTGCATTCATACACAATCTCTACCTATGCCAAAGCATTTTCTTTATTATAATGAGATGCATATTTCTGGATTTTCTGCACAATCAGACTGTAATTAAGCAGAGAAAGATGCAGGTAAGTGCATGAGATGCATGTTTAATTAAAAGAGAAAATGCTGGTTAAGTATCAATTTGCATGGCATTCAATTTATGAGGAGGATTCAGAGAGCAACTCTTTCTCATATATTTCCTTTTATGTGTGTGTATGAATTTACATGCATGTCCGTTTTCACACTGAAAATCATATTCTCATTTCATATGCTAAAGTGGCTGCCACATGTATTGGCCCATCCAAGAAAAAAATGTTGATCTATAGATTGAAAATCCCCATGAAAAATAAAATGCTTGCATAAATTCATGAAGGACAAATAAATAAATAAACGAAAGCAACCAGGATCCAGCAGGCTGAATCAATGTATAGCTTGCATATGGAAACAATGACATGATTGTTTACTCACTGCTTTAATGATATTCACTTTCTCCTAATGGCAACGTGGAAAATGTAAGTGCCAGATGCTGCCCAGAGCAAGGGAGAGAGCCGAGAAGGCCCAGGATAAGGAATTTATCCTGACACCAGAATGGAGTGTCACTCTTCAGTTTATTAACGCTGTGTGTGAGTGTGTTTTAGGAAAAAAATACTTTTATGTCTGCAGCTTAAATTTCCATATTTTTATAACAGTTCAGCAACAAATTTACATATTTCCTGGAATCTGCAGATATAAAAGCGGTAAAACACTCCAGGCATTATTAGACAGTAGATTATAACCCATTACTATTGTTTCAATTAGCAATGTAAAAGTGACCTGCAGTGTTCAGATGACCCGCTAATGGATTTAAACGCTTTCAAATATTAATGCAGGTTTTCTAAAGATGAATCCCAAACCCATTATTCCTGGAACAACTATGAGCTGAAAAGCTGGCAATGATTGTGCATTATGTGGAAAGGCTCATGGTTAATTAAATGAATACCTAGCATTACACTATTCACTTTAGTGCTACAAAATTATTTCTCATTGATTTTTACATTCTGAGTCCGTGATTCAATTTACTTCTGCAATTTGTGTTGCCTTGTCAATAAAAGAGAACTGCTTCAAGATGGAAGCATTAGAGACTGATAAATACATTAAGATCCAATGAAAACTGCAGATTTCTTATTGTTTTTCCTCTATTGAAATATCAGTTGTAGCAGCACTTTGTTATGCATTATATTATTAATACAATTTTTGTTTGCTTCCATCTGCTCACTTCTCCCCCTTTTTTTCACTCAGGAGCTGCAATGTTAGCGATTACTTGAGGGTCAGTAGCTAATTTTTCAGTAACAAGTTCTCCCACTATCAAGAACAAAAGCGCCATCAACACAAATCTGTTATTTCATGTGAAATCACCTAGAAGGCCAGATTCTTCATCCAAGACAGTGTGCAGAGTTACCGAGGTGTGTGTGTGTTTGTGTGTTTCAAGGAATAAATGGCACTTTTGTTTGCTAAACCACAAAAGTAAAAATAAACTACCAAACAGCTCTAATACTGCTATGGAATCTATGCACTATAATAATCTATTGGACAGGCCATTTAAATACCCATCTCATTTAAAAATTGTATTCGTATACATTTTAGAATTGAATCTACCTGTGTCCTTTTCTCTTCCCTGAGGTGTAGTAAAGCCTCACATTTTGAGATTTACTTTAACTGGGTTTTTGCCTCCAAAATATCACAGTCTTTGGCTTCATTATCATTGGTATCTAAAAATGACCAGTTATGTTATCTTCATGTGATTTAGACCCATAATCCAGAGGTTTGGGATATATATTAGAAATTCAACTTTCCTGAAAAGTAAAAACCAACCAACCCAGGTTTATGATTCAAATCATAATAAAATGTGCAAAGAGCTGAAAGAACATATTCACTCTACCTGAAGCTGAAAGAACTGGAGAAAACAATCTAGGCCCAAAGGTGCAGTTTTGAAGGATTCTAGGGATATAGTTTTGATCCTGGGGGCAACGAGTGGAAGGGATATGCAGAGTCACTGTGCTGAAAGACACATTCAACAATTTCAAGGGGTAGCATATGGTCATGAACTGATGATACTGAAGGAAGGAGTCCAAGCTACACGGAAAGCATTAGCTAAAAGTGAGGTTCAGGGAATTGACAGAATACTACTTGATATGTTTTAACATGCTGATGAAACACTGGAAGCACTCATTTGTTGGGGTCAAGAAATTTGGGGTCATGATAGTGGGCAGAGGGTCTCTGCTCTGACCCCACCCCACTCGTTCTCAACCATATGTTTTAGTTTGTTTGTTTGTTTGTTTGTCAAGGGTCTTCTAATGCCAGTTACTCGGTCCCAATGACATCTTGTGATCGCACAGACTGGTGTGCTTCTTCCATGCGGGCTTGTTCCTTGAGGCTTCCTCACCCACCACTATCATGACCCCAGTGATGCCTCTCACTTCGGACTAGACCAGAACATGTACGTAGCTATAGATAAGCTATTGAGCTACAGCACACTCAATCCGGGAGCAGGAATGGGAGTAGCAATACCAGAAGGGTAGGGAGAGGAGGGGAGGGGAGGAAGGGGGAACTGATCATAATGATGGACACAAAATCATACACACACCCCTCCAGGGGGAAGAACAATAGAAACCATGGGGGAAGGGAGACAGCAAATACATTTTTCTGAAGATAATGCAACAACAATTGCAGCAGTGCATTCACAGGGACCTTGCAGAAATTCAAGCCAGATTCAGAAGAGGGGATGGAAGGACGGATATCACATCTGATGTCACTTGAATTTTGGTTGAAAGCTGAGAGTACACCTTTCCTGAGTTTAAACCATGCAGTTCAGACAACTGCCTCCTGATCCATGTCCAAGTTGCCAATAAGCACCAGGAAATATGTTGAAATTCCCATTCTTCTCAAGGCTATCTATAGTTATGATCCACAGTTGAATGACATTGTGCCAGTTAAACACAAGAAAATATATTTCTCACACTCTCTTTCCTCCAAGAGCCATCTGATGTCAGCAATGATAGCCCTTGTTCCATGTCATCTTCTGACTCCGGAACCTCTGGCAGCTTTCTGTCAATGTACCCCTGCAACTGTTACTGGATGATCTTCAGCAAAATTTGTTTGCATGCGATATCAGTGAGAACATTCGATAATTTGAGCATTATAGAGCCACATTTCTTTGGAATGAATACAATTATGTATCTCTTCCAGTCAACTGGCCAAGTAGCTATCTTCCACATTTCTTGACACCGGCGAGTAAGTGCTTCCAGTGCTT
>NW_022103896.1:46911444-46912623 GCF_000313985.2 Echinops telfairi | reverse complement strand
AAATGTGCTTGACACAATGGATGTATGTATGGATTGTGATAGGAGTTGTATGAGCCCCCAATAAAATGATTTTTTAAAAAGAGAAAGAAGAAACAATGAAAACAAAAGATATTCTTTAGCTTCTGGTAGGATATACTCAAGGTCATATTTTGACTCTCATGAACTTGCTTTAATTTCTTCAGCTTCGACCTGAATTTACACGTCAGCAATTGATAGTTCCACAGTTGGCTTGATGTTTTGATGCTGATATGTAGTTAATTTTATTTCTGTGTATTCCAGCTGGAGTAGTCCAGATGTACAGTCAGTGGGATTTTGTGTTGGTGAAAAAAGGTATTTTCAGCGAAGAAGTCGCTGGTCTTGCAACATTTCCAGTTTTTCTCTGTCACTGAGACCACAGTTTCCAGCTACTGCTCCTCTATTGCTTCCAGCTTTTGCTTGCGTGGCTAGTGCATACACCTGAGTCGTAGCTGTACTGACTGCAGCTCCCTCTCTCAGAGATCGATTCTTGTATCACGGGCAGCATTGCACTTCTAGGGACTGAAATGGCCTTTTGGAGGCTGAGTGCTATGTCATTCCTCTTGATTGTGCCCTCCCAGCATTGCCAGCCACATGGTTTTCTGATTCAAAAGGACTCATATCAATCTATTTGAGTTCATTAATACCCAGAAGATGAAACTTTCCGCGTTTCCTTTCATTTTTTCTCACTTCCAATTTCCCGAGAGTCACGCTTTGTACGATTCAGGTTCGGGTTGTGGTCTTTGTTGATGTTTACAGCTTTCTTCTCGTTTGGAGAAGAATGCCCAGGCCATCACCAAATGCAGGTCCCCAATGCTTTCCTCCAGGTTTCCCTCCACTCAGGTCACTACGGTCACCTCAAGTCGGTACCTCTTCCTCAGTCATCGTTTGAATGGTTTCTGACCTCAGGGGCTCATCTTCTGGCACTATCTCTGACACTGGTCAGTGGCTATTTAAGAGGTTTTCAGTATCTGGCAGTTTTGATGCCATCCATACGATTCTCAATGGCTTGATTCCTCGGAGGTGGACAGCCTGGGTCTTCCTCAGACTTGGTTCTTAGGCTGGAAGCGCTGCTGAAGTCTGTTGACCTTGACTGACCCTCCTGGCATTGTAAAGACTGGGGACACAGCTGCCAGCATCACAGCAACATGCAAGTCACCAGAG
>NW_022103896.1:46894476-46897130 GCF_000313985.2 Echinops telfairi | reverse complement strand
ATCTTTTGTTGGAAATTAGTTCCTGAAATGGAGACAACTGGCATATTTGTGTTGGCCTCATGGAAGTAGTGTTTGAGAATCAAGAGGTGACAGCCTGTTCGTTGTTGTTGCTGCAATATTCTGCAGTGGACGTCAAAAAGTCTGACTGACACAGACATATAATGTGCAAATAAATACACACACATGTATATTCACACACATACACAGTATACTCACAGGCATACACAGTAATTGTTAGTTGCTATCGTATAGTCCCTGACTCATAATGACCCCGTAAGCAACAGAGTGAAATGCTGACTGGTCTTATGCCATATTCTTGGTCCTTGGTATGTTTGAGCCCATTAGTGAGTGCTTTCCAACTGAGGGGATGCTCCCACACTACATCAGAAAATGCTGTCATCCATATCGTCTTCATTACTTACACTTGAGAAGTAGATTAACAGGTTGTTCTTTCTACGCTGTATTCATCTGGAAACTGTTAAAACTTGTGTATCATGGTTGACTGTTATGAATTGAATTGTATAACCCCAAAATGTGTGTCAAGTTGATTCAAGCAAGTTGAATATGCTTCTCAGTGGTTTGACAATTATATAACCCTATAATTTAGTAGTAATGCAATGATAGATTCCTCAACCAGTCAATTGTAAAAGGATCAGGGTACAATTTAATACCCTTTTTAAGGTCACATTCCTTATAAACTCCTAAGGGGAGTTTATAAGCAGAGGAGGAATCTCAATACCAGCAAGAAAGAAGAGCCAGAAACAGCTGTTTTGGGAAGCTAGGGTTCCTGTGATGAGAAACTCCTATATCTAGTGGAAGATTGATGCCAAGACACTTGGAGATCCCTAAGGAATGTCAAGCACACAGATGTTGAAAGAATACAAAAAGCTTCCCCTAGAATCAGCACTTTTAATCCAGATGTCTAGCTAGCCTCCTAAACTTTGAGAGAATATATTTTTGTTGTTGTTGTTAAACCCATCCAAGTGTGGTATTCCAACTTTGACAGCCAACTTTCAAGCAAATTAGGCAATTGAAAATATTACATCTTGGATCAGGTGCATCTTAGTCCTCAAAGTAGCATCCTTGCTTTTCAATACTTTTCAAGATGTCTTATGCATCAGACTTCCTTAGTGCAGCTCATTTAAAAAAAACACTCTTGACTTGAGCATTGATTTTGGATCCAAGTAAAACAAAACCCTTGATGACTTCAACCTTTTCTCCATTTATCATGATGTTACCTATTGGTCCAGTGTGAGGATTTTGGTCTTCTTTACATTAAGTTGTAAGCCATACTGAAGACCGCAATCCTTGGTCTTCATTAGCAAGTGCTTCAAGTCCTCCTTATTTTCAGCAAGCAAGATTGTGTAATCCGCTGATCACAGGTTGTTCATAAGCCTTCCTCCAACCTTGATGCCACATTCTTTTTCGTATAATCCAGCTTTTGTGACCATTTGCTCAGCATATATATTGACTAAATATGGTGAGAGAAAACTACCCTGTCTCATAGCTTTCCTGATTTGAAACCATGCAATATTTCATTGTTTCATTTGCATAACTGTTTCTTGAACCATTTACAAGTTCTTCATGAACACAGTGAAGTATTCTGGAATGTCCATTCTTCTCCCAACTATCTATAATTATGATCCACATAGTCAAATGCCTTGGCATAGTCAATGAAACACAAGTAAACACCTTTCTGGTACTCTCTGTTTTCAGTCAAGATCAATCTAGCATCAGCAATGATATCCCTTGTTCAATATCCTCTTCCGAATCTGTTCTGATTCTCGAGCACTTTCCTGTAAATGTACTACTGCATCCATTGTTGAATAATCTTCAGAAAAATTTTACTTGCATGTGATATTAATGATACTGTTTTATAATTTGCACATTCTGCTGGGTCACCTTTCTTTGGAACGAGTATAAATATGAATCTCTTTAGTCTGTTGGCCAAATAACAGTCTTCAATATTTCCTGACATATACAAGTGAGTGCTTCCGGTGCTTCCTCAGCTTGGTCCATCAATTTCTGGAACCTTTATAATGGCTAGATTTCTTGATTTATTTAAGTAGATGATAGGAAGGAGCAAACTACAGAAACAAGTGCTATATACTGAAGGCATGCGAATTACCTCTTTCCCAAGGATAATGCAAATTAGAAGTATGTAAAGCTTTGTCTGCACCTGGGATCTTTAATGAGGATAAAGAAAAATCAGACAGAGATTCTCCTGGGGAAAGAGAGGATCGTTATTTGAATAACCTGCAGTGAATTCTAATCAATGCGACGTGACTTTGAAAATGAATGTGGTCTTTCAACCCGCTGTACTTGAGCTGTAATATTAATCATAACTTCATGGTACAGTAAAGCTTATGACACATGCTTATTCAGTGGACTCAGAAAAAGACTGGCTTGGGTGTGCCCAGACAAGATAGAACTAGGGATATGTGAAGGCTCTCCTCTTTTCCCCAGTTAGCCCACTTATTGGCCAGTGTGTTCTGTTATCTTTCTTTGATTATCTCAAAAGAGGTTGATGCAAATTGCATGTCATAACTATAATTGTTTTCTTTTTACAAAGGTGATATTTCATACGTAGCTTATTTCCTGACACAGTCATAGGGATGTTACTTAACATTAGATTAGACCAGGAAACTAGTGTG
>NW_022103896.1:46892492-46894376 GCF_000313985.2 Echinops telfairi | reverse complement strand
GATTAGGTGCCATTAGGCCCCTCTGACTCATAGGGACTGTATGCACCACAGAACAAATCACTTCCCAATTCTGCTATCCTCC
The DNA here is from genome assembly GCF_000313985.2 of Echinops telfairi. NCBI lineage: Eukaryota > Metazoa > Chordata > Mammalia > Afrosoricida > Tenrecidae > Echinops > Echinops telfairi. The sequence continues at coordinate 46,894,294 of NW_022103896.1, read as the reverse complement.
CAGTTGTTCTTATTTTGAGCTCATTGTTGCATCCATGTGTCTATTTATCTCATTGAGGGCCTTCCTCTGTTTCACTGCCGCTCCACCTTACCAAGCACGATGTCCTTCTCCAAGGACTGGCTTTTCCTGAAAATAAGTCCAAAGTTTGGAAGATGATGTCTTGCTATCGTGCTAGCTAAGAAGCGTTCTAAGTTTACTTCTTGCAATACAGATTTGTTTGTTATTTTGGCAGTCCATGTTGTTCTTGTTGTTTGTGGTAGGTGTCATGGAGTCTGTTATGACTCACAGCCACTGTTAGGCTAAGCTGATCAGAAAAGTAAATCCAGTGACACTCAATAAGTGTAAGAGAGAGCTTTATAGCAAGAAGTAATTATGTATCAAGAAAACATCCCAATGCAGTACAACTTGTCAGTAAGTTATACCATATGTCCCTCTTCAGGCTTACGTAGCCACATGCAATGATGCAGAATGCAGGAAGAGCACAGGTCAATGGTACGAAGTTGCCTGGATCCAAGGATGGTGGAAATGAGGCAGCGCTCTGGCAGCTCTCAGGTGGCCAGCAAGCAGGAAGGTGAAGGAAGAGAGGGAGAGGTAGGTTGGCCGGGCCCTCCTTATGAGAAGGGCATGTTCAGAAGAAGGCAACATCAGGCTGTAACCTGATTAACAGGCTGCATATCACCTCCACACTTACATATATCTTCAAGTTGACATAAAGCATCTATTACAGCAAGCTTGTGTGCAGCAGAGCGAAATGCTGCCTCATCCTCTGCCACCTTCAGAATGATTCCTATACTTTTTTGTTTAAATACTTTTATTTATTTATTTCTCTCTCACGTTTTATTTTAATAAATCATTTTATTGTGGCTCTTACAGCTCTTATAACAAGCCATACATCAATTAAATCAAACACATTTGTACATATGTTGCCATCATCATTTCCAAAACATTTTCTTTCTGCTTCAGCCCTTGGTATCAGCTACTTTTGCCCCTCCCTCTCCCACCCTTATTGTTGCAGCCATTGTATCAACCTACCTCATCAAAGGTCTTTCTCTTTTTTGCTGCCCCTCTACTTTAGCAAGCACCGTGTCCTTCTCCAGGGACTGGTCTCCTCTGACAACATGTTCAGAGTATGTAAGACTAAGTCTCACCATGCTTGCCTCGAAGGAGCACCCTGGCTGCACATCTTTCAAGACAGATCGGTTTGTCCTTTTAGCAGTCCATGGTACTTTCGACATTCTTCTCCAGCACCACATTCAAATGCACCGATTCTTCTTTGATCGTCTTTATTCATTGTTCACCATTCACATGCATATGAGTCCATTGAAAATATCATGGCTTGGGTAAGGCACCCCTTAGTCTTCAAAGTAACATTTTGATTTTCAATATTTTTCAAGAAATCTTGTGTATCAGATTTCCCTAATGCCACTTGTCTTCTTATCTCTTGACTTCTGCTTCCATGAACAATGATTGTGGATCCAGGCAACACAAAATTCTGGACAACCTCAGCCTTTTCTCCATTTTTCATGATGTTATATATTGAATCCATTGTGAGGATTTTGGCAGTCCACTGTACTTTCCATATTGTTTGCCAGCACCTTAATTAAAATGTATCCATTCTTATTTGGTCTTCCTTATTCAATGTCCACATTTTCACATAGCTAAATCTAGAACATCATAGAAAACCATAATATCGATTCACCATTCACATGTGGGACTACAGAATCAGGGTCAGGACCACAGTGGGATGTATATACACTTATTAATTAGAAAAGTTCACAGGATTGATTTTGGGGATCGCTGAA
>NW_022103896.1:46890433-46892392 GCF_000313985.2 Echinops telfairi | reverse complement strand
TATAATCCAGCTTTTGTGACCATTTGCTCAGCATATATATTGACTAAATATGGTGAGAGAAAACTACCCTGTCTCATAGCTTTCCTGATTTGAAACCATGCAATATTTCATTGTTTCATTTGCATAACTGTTTCTTGAACCATTTACAAGTTCTTCATGAACACAGTGAAGTATTCTGGAATGTCCATTCTTCTCCCAACTATCTATAATTATGATCCACATAGTCAAATGCCTTGGCATAGTCAATGAAACACAAGTAAACACCTTTCTGGTACTCTCTGTTTTCAGTCAAGATCAATCTAGCATCAGCAATGATATCCCTTGTTCAATATCCTCTTCCGAATCTGTTCTGATTCTCGAGCACTTTCCTGTAAATGTACTACTGCATCCATTGTTGAATAATCTTCAGAAAAATTTTACTTGCATGTGATATTAATGATACTGTTTTATAATTTGCACATTCTGCTGGGTCACCTTTCTTTGGAACGAGTATAAATATGAATCTCTTTAGTCTGTTGGCCAAATAACAGTCTTCAATATTTCCTGACATATACAAGTGAGTGCTTCCGGTGCTTCCTCAGCTTGGTCCATCAATTTCTGGAACCTTGTTTTTGACTCATACTTTCAGGCTTGATGTATTTGTAAGTGTCATTTTAATAGTCTTTCACCAATTATTTTATTTCTTACCCAAACAATTATTTGTAATTCATACCGTTTTGTGTAATTTTAAACTTCTAATCTTACAAATGAGGACATCCAACATCGATTAGATTTTCTAATGTGCTAAGAAAGTAGACACTGTGTGCAGTAGTTAGCATTTTATTACTGTTTTAGAGATGATAATCCAATGTATTAGTGGTTTTGAGTTACTTTGCCCAACATCATCTAAATTGTAAATGGTTGAGGCAAGACCTAAACCTTTATTTCAAATATTAGTCTTCATCTTTTTAAAAAAACCTTACTGAATTGTAATTTGTAAACCACCTTTATTTTATTTCCTTCATTTTTTTATAGCAATCTTCACTTTTAATTAGAACAAAAACAAGATAAACATCCAGTTAAGGGAATCCTTCAACATGAGACCACCATGATGTTTAAGGAATTCACATCCATGTGGCTCAATGTATCACTGTTCTTATTGCGATTAGGTGCCATTAGGCCCCTCTGACTCATAGGGACTGTATGCACCACAGAACAAATCACTTCCCAATTCTGCTATCCTCCCAGTTGTTCTTATTTTGAGCTCATTGTTGCATCCATGTGTCTATTTATCTCATTGAGGGCCTTCCTCTGTTTCACTGCCGCTCCACCTTACCAAGCACGATGTCCTTCTCCAAGGACTGGCTTTTCCTGAAAATAAGTCCAAAGTTTGGAAGATGATGTCTTGCTATCGTGCTAGCTAAGAAGCGTTCTAAGTTTACTTCTTGCAATACAGATTTGTTTGTTATTTTGGCAGTCCATGTTGTTCTTGTTGTTTGTGGTAGGTGTCATGGAGTCTGTTATGACTCACAGCCACTGTTAGGCTAAGCTGATCAGAAAAGTAAATCCAGTGACACTCAATAAGTGTAAGAGAGAGCTTTATAGCAAGAAGTAATTATGTATCAAGAAAACATCCCAATGCAGTACAACTTGTCAGTAAGTTATACCATATGTCCCTCTTCAGGCTTACGTAGCCACATGCAATGATGCAGAATGCAGGAAGAGCACAGGTCAATGGTACGAAGTTGCCTGGATCCAAGGATGGTGGAAATGAGGCAGCGCTCTGGCAGCTCTCAGGTGGCCAGCAAGCAGGAAGGTGAAGGAAGAGAGGGAGAGGTAGGTTGGCCGGGCCCTCCTTATGAGAAGGGCATGTTCAGAAGAAGGCAACATCAGGCTGTAACCTGATTAACAGGCTGCATATCACCTCCACACTTACATATATCTTCAAGTTGACATAAAGCATCTATTACAGCAAGCTTG
>NW_022103896.1:46888354-46890333 GCF_000313985.2 Echinops telfairi | reverse complement strand
AAGACTTTTCTTCTCTGGGCTGGCTAAGAAAGTTGTAATTTACTTTTCACAAAATTTGCCTGAGAAAAAAAACTTTTTATCCTTTTGGCTAAAGGTCAAAATGTACTCAGAAAAAAATTAATTTATATTAAGATTGAAACTAGAGTTTGGGTTGTTAGTATAAAACAGAGCCTTCCACAAAGTAAGTGCTTAGAAATTAAGCTCTAATACATCACGTCCTCTGATCATGGATTTTATTTAAAAATCCTTTGATCACACTTAGTGTGGTGGGCTTTTTTTTTTTTTTCAAAATGGACTGGTTAATGACTCCTCTAGATTGCTTCTTATTGTAGGTCTGGCACCAGCTGACTTCTTTGCTTTATTGTAGCAGTGTTCAGCTCATGAAGGTAAGTATTGCGTAGGGAACAAATACGTTTTAAGTACTTTTTATTCGATTAGACCTTATGACCTAAGGTATTCACCTAATTGAAGTTTACAATCTAATGATTATTAGTAAATCTTCTGATATAAAAATATTATCATAATTCAGTTTTAGAACATTTTAATCTCTCAATAAAATCCTTCATGCTTATTTACAGCTGGTCTCTGTTCCAGCTCTTAGCCTTAGACAACTACTAATCTATTTATGTATCTATAGATTTTCCTTTTATGGGCACTTCATATAAATGAAATCATACAAGATAAGATCTTTTTAATCTGTTTAGCATATTGTTTTTAGGTTCCTCTATGTTGTTATCTCATGCTTTTTATAATGCCTCTCTCTACTCTCCTCACTGCTGCTGCTCTATTTTGAGCTGTTACTATTTTTAATCTTGATTTAGGATAAGAAGCAGAAATGTATGCAGCAGAGAGGAAAGCACACTGAGACTGAGGAGAAGAAGAACTAGGTTTGGGTCCTATAATAAAGGCAAATCTTTCTTAGTTAACTTGCCTACAAAGCCAGACTTACTGAGAAGACCAAATGGAATAAGGATCATAATAGTGCTTGTAAAATCATACGAAGTAGTAGTTTACTCTTAACATGTTTATTATAGTATTTAGAGATAAATGAGTCAAGAAGTCATGATGTGATAATATCTGTCAAACAATTCAGTATACATGGTGTGAAAAGTTAGCGTAATATCAACAGTGATATGGAATTTAAAATTCCTGTTTAGGCCATCATCCCCTGGTATCTTAGCCTGAGTTCTATAGACAAACAAAACCAGTGAAGTTTGTATATCTATAGCTACATACATACACACACACACACAGGGAGAGAGAGAGATTACAAATAAAACGTTTCACACAGTTTCAGAGGCTGAAAAGTTCCAAAGTGCATCAGATGTGAAACTGGAGGCATCTCCTGACTCATTTAGCTCAAGGACCGAGGAACCCAATATCAGCAGATCACATGGCAGGCTGCTGGCTATGCAGGTGAGTGAATCCTGGGTCATCAGGTGAAATGGCAGGCTGCTGAATCACAGGGGGCAGAGGCTAACAATTTAGGATCAGTAGGCAATAGGCAGACTGGCTCAAGTCCAAAGAACTGGAGGTCATCTGACAAGCCCAATGCACTATCTAGATTCAGCACAAAAAAAGAGAGAGAGAAAAGTGTGTGTGTGTGTGTGTGTGTGTGTGTGTGTATGTGTGTGTGTGAGAGAGAGAGAGAGAAATCTTTGCGCGTGTTCAGATTTATTGGAAGCCACACTCCACACTCCTCGTGAAACTCCCTTGCAATTGATTTGCTGCTCATAGCAGATTTCATCATGGAGCCGATTACATTATGTCAAGCCTCATCAGGGTGATGATTATATCATCACTGCCAAGTCCTGATAATTATGGCCCAGCCAAGGTGACACTCAACCGTTGTCATCACATTTGGTTACACAGTTGATCTAAATACAAGCTCAAGTTTATGCAATGCAAGTGTCAGGCTTTAATACGAAGATCTTGGAAGACTATTTCTAAATTCTGTCCAAGGCAGTCAACAACAGGGG
>NW_022103896.1:46883816-46887581 GCF_000313985.2 Echinops telfairi | reverse complement strand
AACAGGTACTCAAAGATTAAATCTCTCCATAAATTCTCCCAGTTCACCATCTTTCCCTAGTCATCTTTTTCTACACTTCTGCTGAATTTTCCCTGTGTTTGCCTGACCTTATATTCTGCTCCACTTGTTTCCTCCATTCAGGGATGTGTCTACCTATCAAATTCCCATCCACTCGCATCAGTGAGTGCCCTTTAGTGTTATGTGAATGCACAGATCCCCTGATGGCCCGGGATAAACAGTCCTGACAATTTCTGGATGTCATCGAACAGATTTTGAATGATGCTCTCTCACTGAAGAAACTCCATATGGGACATTTCCTAGTCAGAATTCAGAGCCTTAACCCCACGTTAATAAAGGAATTATATCCAAACCCTGGATCCTTGATGCCCGGTCAGAAGGTTTGTGGTGAACTAAAGTCACAACTAATTCCTAGATACAGCCCTTTCTTAATAATTGCTTCCATTTGGAAATAAAGAAAAATATGCATTTAAATTATGGTATTGGTGAAGCAGAGTGATATACCAGTAAATGCCAGAAAAACAGATAAATCTCTCTTGGGAGCACAGCTAGAATGCTCCCGAGAAGTGAGGGTGGCAAACCTTCACTTCACACACTTTAGTCGCATGATCAGAAATGACCCGGGAGAAGGACATCATTCTAGGAAAAACACAGGGTCAGCAAGAAAGGAAGAGACTCAATGAGCTGAGTCGGCATCATGACAGCAGCAACTCGTTCATGCATTGCGACCATCTGAGAAGAGGGTAAGGCAGAGCAGTGCTTGATTCCAGCGTACACGGGCGTGCTCTGAGTCAAACCGACTCTGGCACCTGACAGCAGCAACATGGCACTGGTCACTCCCTGGGTGGTGCCAAGGGCTGACATAGATTGCTAACCAAAGGCTGGTGGTTCCAGACACTTCGGCAGAAGAGGCTGGTGGTCCATTACCACAGACAAGAAATCCATCCATGAAATCCCTCTGGAGCCCAGTCTACTCTGACACACTTAGGGTTGCCATAGTTGGAGTCAACTTAATGACAGCTGGTTACTGGTTATGTGTTATTGGCAATGTTTTCCAAATATATTCCAAAGATTAACTCCTATCTCCACCAACTCGCGGTACCACCCAGGCTTTGCCTATCATTACGCTGTTATTCGGAGACGCCATCACGGCCTATTTGAATTTTTCTGACCCCATCCCAACAGCCTTCCAACGACTCTCTTCTTTTGGTTATCTCTACATCTCTAGTTGATCGTACGCCGAGGAGCAGAATGATTTAAAACCCTCCACTGGCTCCTTCTTACACTTATAACAAAAGGTAATTCCTGGTCACTCCACAAAGACACTAATGATTTAGCTTCTGTCAGACCCTCTGACATCATTTTGCAAGAATCTCTCCCTGACCACTCTGCCCCCGTCGCACCGATATATTCTTCAAATACATCACATTCGTCCTGCTTCATCGCCCTTGGATCTACATCTGGGAGCATATTGCTTTCTAAGCTTCGTCTGGCCGGTCCTTCTTATCTGTCATATCCCAATAAAAAGTTGCCCCTCAGAGAGGCCTTCCCTGGCCCCAGTTAGCTAAGGTTACACTCTCTCTTCCCACTGTTTTCTGCAGACCATTTACCACGACTTGAAGTGAGTTCATCAGATCACTAGATTGTCAGACATTGTTGTTAAATGAGGGTGCTCAGCACAGTGGGTAAGGACTTTGACATTTGCCTTTTGTGTGCCCGTGGGAAAGCTACTTATACTCTGTTACTCAATCTCCTCATCTAGCAAATGGGTATACTAATGAGACCTAACCGAAAGGTTTGTTACCAATATTAAATAAATATATGCAATGAGTAGAAATAAGGCATACTTAGAACATCATTTGCTTTCAGAAAAAGTCACTATTATTGTTAGACATTTAATGAATACTTTCATATTCGTAGAATTTGTTTTGACTGGAAAAATATTTCAATAACTACCTCTGTTTATCAACTGCTTAAGGATTTAGGAGGAACAAAATGAATGAATGACCATTATTTGTGCAATCTTTAGGTCTCTGCATTGTGAAGGCAAGCTGCTAGTCAGACCTCTGATGTTTTGTTCTGGAACTCAATCCCTTATCAAGAAACGTTTAAAGAATTAGAATTAATGGGCTGTGCCAAGTTGTAAACTGAATGAACATCCAAAGACTTGAGAACAGATGTAAACGAGTTTACAGAATGATGAACATCGTAAGCGATGCACGGGGAACGAGGGGCCCACTCAGAGGAGAGCAGGGAGAAGGAACAGGGAGAAGGAAGCAGCTGACACAGTGTGGTTTGTAGGTGGGAGTGGTGGTCAGCAAAGGCTTGGTGGCCTGTCTCAAGGCAAGCTGCCCAGTATTGGACCGTCGACCGTGCACACCTTGATGTTTTGTGAGTACCTAGAGCTCCTCCATGGAGCACCACATCCTGAGCACATAACCAGGAAGAATGCAGAGTTCTTTTCTCGACCCAGCAGCCTGTGAATAAATATGTTACACATATGTATTTTCACAAATGCAGCATGGAAGGCTTGTTCCGGAAGGGGGAGAGGGGAAGAGTGATGAAACCTGATGGCATATCAAGCATGTCCTGGGGGATGTTGTCTGTCAGTCTGTTTGTCCTGGCTGATTTAAAATCACATGTGGCTTTCAGATGTAGAAAAGGACAATCCATTGCCCATAAAATGGGGGATTAAAACTGTGTGTCTATAGGTATGATGTAAATTGCTGAGCAAACATACAACAGTTCTGTGTTTAAAGGCAAATCGCTGGTCATACATTTTTGCACAAGCTTCAAGATACTTCCTTGTGTTTCCCCTTCCTCCCTTGGCCCGGATTACCTTCAGGGATGGTGTTTGTTCTACCTGAGGCTCCGCTCTCCACCCCCTTTCTCTAGTTCATGGAAATAATATGGTTGTAAAATTAGTTTTACTCTATTTTCCTTCAGTCATTGCCGAATGTTATTGCAAAAATTAAAAATGATAACATCCATATAGGTCTCCTTTTACCAATCAGGAGGGCTATGCAAAGGGCACTGAACCCAGTTGACACAGAGTTGATTCTGACGCACGTGGACCCTCACGGACATAGACCTTCCCCAGAGCAGTTTAAAGGCTGTGACCTTTCAGAAGCAAATCCTCAGATCTGTCTTTCAAGACACTCCTGGGTGGGTTTAAACCGTCATTCTGTAGGTGAGCAGTTGAACACTTAACCAATAATATTACCCTAGAATGGTAATATGCTATTAATGTCTTAGAAGAAACTGTGATTTATAGAAGTATAAAGAGAGAAGCAGATTAGCTGTTGATACAAATCTACTCTAATTTAGAAATCAATAAAACTCCAGAAAAAGAAATGATAGTGAATATAAAAATCAATGGATTCATTTTAAAACCAGAAACACCTACACCTGAAGGCGTCCCCTACTGTGTATTTTGCCTCTGAGGCAGAGCCTCCTAGAGATACTCAGTCTTCATATTTCCTTCGCTTTGAGCAAACAATGAAATTGCATTTCCTAGCTCCTCTTGCAGTTAGGTGAGGCCTTATGATTAACTTCGGCCAAATCCCATTTAAACTGATGCAAACCACATAGCCAAACTACACCAAAATGTGATTGAAGATAAAAATTAAGTTTTGATGGGCTAGTTAGGCAGTTAAGATACCAGGAGTAGAAACAGTGAAGTGTCTCTCTGGTGCTCTTTCATTTATTCAGTTTCCTTTTCTATCAGGTCTTCACTACTGTCAATCT
>NW_022103896.1:46846956-46881222 GCF_000313985.2 Echinops telfairi | reverse complement strand
TAGATGGCTGCTTGTTTAACTTCAAGCCTCTAAGACCCCAGACACTATATATTTTGATAGCTGGGCACCACCAACTTTCTTTACCACTTTTGCTTATGCACCCTTTTTGTCTTCAGCAATCATGTTGGGCAGATGAGCACCACAGAATGTCAGGATATTAAAATAAATCATTCTTGCATTGAGGGAGGGCTTGAGTAGAGGCCCAATGTCCATCTGCTCAGCATATCTTAAACTGAAAGAACCAAAGAATACATTCAAGCCACGAGTTACAACATTGAAAAATAGTCTTGGCAAAATGTTGAGTGAGTCAGGAAGAAATAATTGACATTCTACTATTTCAGGAGGTAGCTTATGAACAAGAATCAATTTTGTGGACAGAAGAAATTCAGGCCCACTGAAGGCATAATATAATTTCTCAGTGCAGTCAAGGGCTTTATTTCCCAAAGGACAGCAGATAGGCTGAACATCATTTTCATTGGTCTAAGGTCCCATGTGGGTGATATGCTTGCCTTGAGTTTCTATTATATGCAAGGAATCCTGAGCTTTAGAATCCCAATCATATAAGATTGGTTATAAATAAACTTGTTCAAACATTATCTTTATTATACTTGACAGCAAACACAACTCTCCTCTCCTATGGAAGGAGATACCATTTCTGCCCTTTAAGATTCTTTCCTATACATATTTCCCTGGAAAGATTTGTTGCTGTGTGTGGTCAAGACTATTCTAATTCATAATTATCCTATATGTACTACCCTATGTGGTTTTCTAGGCTGACATCTTAACCGAAATAGATCTTTCTTTTTTTCACCACAGATGGTTGGTGGATTACAGCCACTGACTTTTGGGTTAGCAGTTGAACACTTAACCACTGTGCGACCAGGGCATCTTCCTAAAAGGTCAGGTTGCAGTAAGCTGCTATTAGTGCTTCTGCTTACAACTGTTCAGAAACACAAGAAACTCAAGGAAAGGGCTCTCCCTTGCTGTCTGTGTACACTGGAGATAGGAAAATTAGGAGTTAGCTGAACTTAGTTTAGATTTACTTTCACTTTAGAGCCCTGGTGGTACAGTGGTTACACCAGCGGTTCTCTCAACCTATGGGTCGTGATTTTTTTGGGGTCAAAAGACCCTTTCACAGGAGTCACCCGATTCATAACAGTAGCAAAATGACAGTTATGAAGTAGGAATGCAAATAATTTTATGGTTTGGGGGGTCACCACAACATGAGGAACTCTATTAAAGGGTCACAGCATTAGGAAGGTTGAGGACCACTGGGTTACATGTTGCGATCCACAAGGTCAACCACGAGTAGCTCCTCAGGAGAAAGACTGGGCTTTCTACTCCAGTAAACAGTTATAGTCTCAGAAACACACAGGCAGTTCTACCCTGTTCTATAGGATCACTATGAGTCCGCATCAACTAAATGGCAGTGAGTTCCTATCGTTTTAATTTTGTGTGTGTGTGTGCGTGCTTCTTTATATTTCATGTCCTTTATGTATCCACAACTCATCTGATCTCCTGTCATTCATGTTTAATGCACCCAAACTATTCTTGAGATGGCTTATAAATTCAGGGATTTTTCTCAAGACTGCATTTTGACACTCATGGACTTTGAAGATTTCCTTTGGCTTCAACCCGAACTTGCATACGAACAATTGGTGTTCTGTTCTGCAGCCGCTTCTGGCCTTGTTTTGACTAGTGACATTGTCTTCATCTCTTTACACAAGTGAAGACAATTTGATTCCTGGGAGTTCCATCTAGTCCAGAAACATGTATAGTCACTGTTTATATTATTGAAAAATTATATTAACAAAGAATAGCACCAAGCCATATTTTCCAGAATCGTTTCCTTTGTTCCCAACTTGTTTGAACAATTTCTTCATCTCTGGCATTAGTGATTACTGCACAAATTCGAAAAATAGTCATATTAATTGGTCTTAATAATAGGTATATGGATATTGCCCAATCACTGACAGTGTTGTCCTTTGGAATAGATCTCGATATGTTGTTTTTGATGATGAATGCAAAGCCATCCCTCTTCACTTTTTCATGACCAATACTGTGGGCCCTGTGATTGGTGCAAACTAGCCAATGCCATTTCATTTCACCCACTATAATCAAATTATCCATCTTTATGCATCCTGTTTTATTTTAGACTAGTTCTAGTTTACCAACATTTATTTTCTAGGGTATTATATTTATATACTATATAACTTATATATAATATTAATAGATAATTTTAAAAACAATCTATATTTTGCTATTTGCTACCTTATTTGCTATTATTTTTAATGTAGAAATGTATTTTTTTAAAAAGAAACATGTTTTTCTTGCATAGCAAGCATGGTTAGTTTTTGTTTTCCATTTCCCTTGTTTTACTGAATAGCATGTAAAGAGGCCTAGACCAGAAGACAGGAAACCTCAGTTCCAGTTCTACCACAAGCCAGCTGGGAGGTCTTAACAACAGTGACATTTATCTGACAAGGGGGCAGCTTTCATCGGAATTTAGGGCTAGCAAAAATAGTTCCCCTCTGGTTCAGACCTAAGCAATGGAAATGACTGCATAGAAATTTGTGTTGAGGACTCTGAGCCTATGCATAGGCTCCAGAGGAAACTGAGACGATTATAGACTCAGCGTATCTGTGGAGTGGAGGTCTGAGTAGATGTAAGGGAGAGGGTCGGAGGGGTGGGAGTGGTGGCATCTTGCTTTGCATATACAGTTGCTCAATTAATATTGAAATTGTTTATTAATGGTATAATTAGTGAGATATCTTGAATATTGGACACAGAGTAAAAATGAAGAGGACATGAAGTGACGGGCAGTGTGGCAGCTTTGGGGAGGTATCTGGGCAAATGGACCGTTTTATAATTTCACTTTGGGATGGGCGAAGGTCTTCTTTGTTAGGGCAGGACCTCTAAGCCAGGTTAAGTACCACTGGAAATCCCCAGCTGTTTTCAGGTGGTATTTGGAGCTGAGCCGACCTTTATTCAAACGACATGGTGTGTTGATGCTGCTTCTGGTTTCTCCTGGGCCCCAAATTACTGCTATGAAGCAGCTGCTCAAACACTTTAATGGCCACAATTAAACAGTCCCAGAGGCTGACCTTTAGACATGGCAGTGGTTAATTGAGCCAACTGCCTTGGGGTCTGCCATCCTTGGCAAGGCCACTCAAATCCAGTGTGGCTTGATCTTTCATTGGATTTGTAAGCCCATATTCTAAGGAGAAATCTTACTTCTAGTTACATCAGTAAAAATGGAAAACCCTGGTCACCAGACAAGACCTATGAAGGAATTCAATACATTTGCAACAATTGAGCAAGTTAAAGATTGTTCACAATTTATGGGCTTACTATACTCCTTAAACAGGGAGAGTGGAGCTTTTGCTAGAAAAAGTAGAATAATTAATGGCTAGAACATAGTGTTCTTATCTATTAACGTTAACATTCAATGAATGACTAATAAGTGGTAGTCAATACTTCAAACTTGAGGAACGACAGTGGTCAATAGACTGGAGTGTGTGTCTATACTAACAGAGACTGATTTTGTCTGCTCGGTGAGGTCTCCAAATGCCAAGACTGCTACCTGGGACAGAACAAATGCTCAGCTAGAAGTTGCTAGATAAAAGATGAATGGGCAAAACATCCCTTTCTGAGCTCTGAGGTCATAGTCTAGTAGAAGGTAAACACGGTGTTTATAGTTCATGATGAGCGCTTTGAAAGTAAGAAGTGTGATGGTGCTTTAGGAGTTGGGCGTGCTTTAGTTAGGCAGGTGAAATGAGCTCTAAGAGAATCATGGAAACAAGAAGCTATCTACGACAAGCTTGTTGAAATGGGGAAACTTTTAAGCAGATAATAGCAAGATACAAAGATCCTCAGGAAGGAAGTAGCATGTATGTTAACAAAAAACAACAAACAACCGGTGAGTAATAGCACCAGAGACTACCTAGTGAGTTCTACTACACATTGACATTGTGACAAATAGGGCAATATATATCTATGGTAAATTAGATCTTGGCAATGAACAGGTAAAAAATTCACCAGATTAATGCAGGGAGCCAGGTAATAGAGTATCCTCATCATGTTATTATCAGTATTCAGTTACAAGCCACCTATTAAAGCTCCCCAATAGGCGTTTTCTAACAACGTATTTGGTATCTTATTGCTCAAACGTACAATTAAGATGAATTGGTAATTATTGGAACTTGGGATGAAAAAGTAGGAAACAAGAAGGAAGTTTTGGTGCTTGGAAAATGTGGTCTTGGTGAAAGAAGCACAGTTAAAGATCTCCTGCTAGAATTTTGAATGACCAATTACCCATTCATTGTAAATATACTGTTGCAACAACCTACATGGTACTATATACTTGGAAAATGAAATACGTATTAATCAAATTGACTACATCTGTGGAAAGATTCAATCAAGAAGTTCAATACCATCAGCTAAAACAAGGCTAGGGCAGACTGTGGAATGGACCATAAATTGCTCATATGAAGTTCAAGTTTAAGAAAATTAAAACAAGTCCATGAGAACCAAAGTTCAACCCTTATTACATCCCACTAGAATTCAAGAACATCTCAAGAATAGTGTTGACTCATTGAACACTAATGTCCAAAGACCAGGCAAGACATGGGATGACTTTAATAAAGAAAGCAAAAGGTCATCAAGAAGACAGAAAATAAATCTCACAAGAGACTCTGAAATGTTCTCTTGCATGTAGTAGAGATGCTCAAAAGAAAGGAAGAAATGATGGAATAAAAGCTGAACAGTACATTGCAAAGGGGAGTTGGAGTAAACAAGATAAAGCACTATAATGAAATGTACAAAAACCTGGATTTAGTAAAAGCAAAAGGAAGAAATATTCTCAGTCCTTAAACTGAGCGTTACAATATTGTAGGGATTCTGCAGACAAAAACCAGGGAGTCTGGTGACCTAGTGAGTAATGCATTCCCTTGCTAACCACAAGGCCAATGCTTCACACCAGTCATCCAAGGGAACATAGGTGTATTTATTGGTGTAAACTCAGGAAAGGTGCCTGGCAATGTTGCGTCGAAGAATGCAGTACCCAAATTGGTGAAAGACTCATTAACAATTGCCATATGTAGATGACACATACTCTTGCTTTCAGAGAGTGAAAAGGACCTGAAGCCCTTATTGATGAGATTCAAAGATTATAAACTCTCATGTGGATTACACCACAACATAAGAAACAAAAATGCTCAAAACTGGACCAATAAACATCATGATGATAAAGGAAGAAAATACTGAGTTTGTGAAGGGTTTTGTGTTACTCAGATCCACCATCAACTCCCATGTATCCTTGACATATTTCACTGGGCAACTCTACCTCAAAAGAGCAATGGTGTCATTTTCAGGTGTAAGGTGCACCTGACCAAGCCAGGGTATTTTCCATCATCTCGTAGAATTGCCACACGTGGAAGCTGGAAAGTGAATCAAGAAGACCTGATCCCTTGGGATTATGGTGCAGGTGAAAAATATGGAATAGGCCTTGGTCTTCCAGCAGAATGAACAAATCAGAGTGCTCCTTGGAAGTGAGGAGGATGCTCGTTCATCTCGCATACTTTAGACATGTAATCAGTATGAACCAATCCATGGAGAAGGAAGACTAGCGTGCTTGGAAAAGTGGAGGGTCAGCAACAAAGAGGACCCTCGGGGAGATGAACTGACACAATGAGTGCCGCCATAGGCTCAGCCACAAAGATTGTGAGGTAGAAGCAGGAAAGGCTAGTGGTGTGTTCTGTTGCTACAAGTCAGAAGGGACCCAAAGACCCCTAATAGCAACAACAATGATGTTTTTTAAAATGAGATTTTAAGTATTCTCAATGATCATCTACTAAATTGAAAGGTTGTCTGTTCAATCCTAGTAGCTGCTCAGTGGGAAAAAGAATGGCAGTCTGCCCTGCAAAGATTTGGAACTTTGGAATCCGCTGGGGCAGTTCTATGTTATGAATAAAAATTCACATGGTGCCAATGGACTTGGTTTGGCAACATCTACACCTGATTGGATTTATACTTAATTGGGTGAGAAGTAGATGATAGAAAAGCAAGTTTAGGAACTTATCAATAAGAGATGAAGTGTTGAGGTGTGAGGAAATTGCCCCAACTATGTAGAGCTGAGAGTGGGCGCAGGAGTTTTGTCTCAAGGGCATAAAGGCAATATCTAGGTTAAACTGTGGGCAGTAGCACCAAGCAGCAGCTTGCTGCCAGGTATAGCTGATCTAACATCCTGCTAAGTGCCAGGTCTTTTGCTGGAAATCAGTCCAATTCCTTCCTTGTTGCACCACTCTTTGTAAGCCGAAGCCCCCCATTTGCTCTGAATGTGTGCTGCAGGGTACACAAGGGTGCTGCTTTTGTTGCTCAGAACTCAGTATACAAGGTCGCTGCTCTGTGTTGATCAGAACTTTGCCTCTTCTACATACAACTTAAATAATACATACAACTGACATACAACTTTAGAAATAGCACTGCTTACCTACGGAAGGCCCAGAGAATGGACTTTCTCTGTGTTATCTTGTTCTCCTCATGCGATTGGTCTTTGGGGTTTTCATTATACATTGCCTTTTGTCTTACAAACTGAGAACTGAGATTGATAAAAGGATAAAAAAAAGCCCATCTTTTTTTCCTGAATTTCAAAACTAAACATCGAATGTGCAAAGTTTAAATTAGAATCATGATCGGGAATTTAAAATTTCTCCCTCTGGAAGCATTTTCAATAGCATTCACAGCAAGTTCCTTTAAGGAGGGGGAAAATTAGACAACACAAAAGCTGAAATTCAGTAAGTAGATGGCATGGAACAAAACCTGCTCCCCACAACTTGCAAGTCTTGCCTGAGGTGAGAACCCAAAGATGGGATTTATAACCAAATTAAATTGAATTTATTTATGCAGAAAGCTAATGACCAAAAGTCACCATGTAGTGCTATTGAGAATTCCACTTTTTATTCTGTCTGAGTAAGGGGAGACAGCTTTTTGGGTGGTGTAGCAAGAATCTGAGGACTCCAGAGACGTGCCGACTTTTCCTGGAATTGAAAGCTTAGGAACAGACGTTTCCGTATGTGGGAGATTTCACAAATGGTCTGCCTCATCTTTTTCACTGGAAAGTGCCAGAAGAGCTCGCTCACATTGACCTCGCCAAGGAGGGAACTGAAAGGGAGCCTAGTTATAAAGTGCAAGGAGTAGCACGTCCCAGAGGCTCAGACAATGTCCCTGGGACCTAATTTCCTTCTACCTGTCAGTTCCATTTCCTCAATGCTAGTAACATACTTTCTCATCTCATGGTAGCAACATGGACACGAAACTCCAATTCACAATCGATCATTTCAATGCTTTGATGGATTCATTTAAAAAATAATAATCATTTATTGTATTCTTAGGGAATAGCTACATACAAAATTAAGGTCCTCATTTACAATATTTATAGAAGTTGTTTAGTGATATTAATTTTTTCACAAAGTGTCAACCTTTCGTAATTGTGTTCTGGTTGTTCTATCTCTAGTACTCCAGTTGCCCTATTTTCCTGATTTCTCAACTCTGAGTTGACCTCTTGACTCATATAAATATTTTTGTTTTAAATAAAGCAATGTATTCATAGGTAATATCCTATATTTTGCATACCTTAGGAGACAGTTGTGATCCAAGTTTAAAGTATATTTCAGGGTGATAGTCTTAGGGAGTTATTTAGTTCCCAAAAAATCCATTATCCTGGATATTTTAAGAAAGCACACTGAGTGATGTCCCATGTTTATCTCCCATTCTATCAGGGTTTATCTATCACGGTCCTACAAATTGACCCATTCTTGAACTATTACATCTGAATGGAGGAAGGACAAAACATGCTAACTGAGTAGGGATGAGTCATAAGACCTCCCCTGATGCTACCAGTTCCATAGTAACTACATAGTTTAAAAAGTGAGGGAGAAGTGATTCCTGAGAAGAAAACCATGGAGCTATTACCAGGATGGAGGAATAAACCTGATTGTTCTACTACAGCAACAATACACAGTAGATGCCATCTTATTAGTTGTGTGAGCGGAGCCTGTTTTCTTATCTATAAAATGGGAATTAGCTATTAGTCTCCACCTCAGAATATTTGGAAAGATTACATGAGTTAGATGAGGATATTTGTGAAGATTAAATGAGAAAAGTGTCCAGAATACAGCGAGAGTCACCTGGACCCTTTGGTCTGTCCCATCGATGGTCTCTGTGTTGCTGTCTCTGGTGCCTCTGGTCTCAGTCTGTGCCCCTGGAGATAGAAATCTCCGATGTGTTCTTCTTCTGATTGCTCTGGGATTTGTCTCTCTGTTCCTGCTTTCAGCAGACCACATCCCCACAGTGACTTTCGTCACAGCCCTTAATAAATTGGAAACTAAAAATGCATCTCACTTTAATCCTGTCAATCAGGTCACAGCCTGATAGTGCCTCCTTGTAGGCATGGTCCTCTCAAGGAGGATCCTGAGAATTTCCCTCTCTCTCTGCCTTCACCTTCCTGCTGACACCACATAGAGACCTATGTGAGCCCTGTGATTCTTCCACCGCCATTTGGTCCACAAGACTTTTCACCCACGAGCCTGTGGTCTTTCTGAACTTTGCATCATTGCTTGTGGATGTGTGAGTCTAAAGAGGAATGTATGAATTAGTATTGGACTTATGGACTTGATTTGGATTGGGCTGGGATGTTTTCTTGATATCCAATTACTCCTTGGTAAAACACTCGTTTTTACACATATAAGAGTGTCGATGAATTTGTTTCTCTAATCAATCTGGCCTAACACACATGATAAATGGGACACTGAAAATTAATTTGATAAATGATGAATTATTCATTTCTGGAATTGGGATTAATGATTAAACATTTGGTGAAAAATGTTACATCATATTTAACTTTTTACTGCATTCTAGAATATGTATCAGATTAACTGAATATATTTCATAATCACTCTAAAAATAAATTTAGTTATTCTTGGTGGGAACATTTTTAAATACAATACTAAATGCTGGAGCACTAAATTAAATAAACCAATCAACTCAACCACATAAAATTAAAACAAAGATTCATTATACTCAACAATAAAACAAAAATCAACTGATAAATATTCATAATTATATACAATTCTTTTTAAGTTAAAATGAGGTTTTAGAATGATATATATTATAATAAAAGCACATGAGGATTTGAATAGTCAACTTTCTAAAACTAATCAAATAAGTAAAACAATAAACGAGACACAATTTTCACAAAAATAAAAGTGTGACAATCTTTGTATGAGTAAATGGGCATAGGTATCTTCTGGTGGGCATGTGAATTGGTAAAACATCACATTTTGTATTTTAAAATCTTAAGCTGAAGAAGAATACTATATATTTTTCTTTAATTATGTGACGGTATGTGTAGTTAAGATTCAAAGAAGTTTTAAAAAAAGGGGAGTGGTTAAAGAGAATAGTTAAATGTATTATTGCCAAATCAAGCTGTGACACTGTGTGCAACCCTTAGGGTAAAGACAAACTAGTGCTCCAGTGATTAAGCACAAATCAGAAACTCAGTACTCAGTAGTTCAAACTCACCAATGACTCCATGAGAGAAAATTGTGGTTTATAGCCTTGAGAAATCAGTGAAATGTTCTAGTCAATATTATGGGTTGTTTGAATATGAGTAGACAGGACAAACAATAGATTATGAATATTTTTATTCCTATATGTATTGACTTGGCAATTTCTTTATCATTACTCATTATATTGGGGGACTCTTAGAAATATTATAACAATCCATCATTCAATTGTAGTAAGCACACTTGTACATGTGTTGCCATCATTTCCAAACATTTTCTTTCTACTTGAGCCCTTGTTATTAACTCTTTGATTTTCTCCTCCCTCTTCCACCCTCCATCATGAATCCTTGATCAATTACTATATATTATTATTGTTATTTTGTATCTTACACTGTTGGTTGTCTCCCCACATTTCTTGGGGAGGGGAGAATTATATATCCAACTCTGGGGTCAGTTCCTCCTTTCTCCCCACCCCCTCCTCTGCTTCATTCCCCCCCTCCCCCCATGAGATCACTCTTCTCACTACTGTTCCTGAGGGGGTTCTTTGTCCTGGATTCCATGTGTTGAGAGGTCTTACAGGTACCAATGTGCTCACTCTGGTGTAGCTGGATTTGTACAGTAGAACTGGGTCATGACAGTGGGGAGGAAGAAGTATTCAGGAACTAGAGGAATGTTGTGTGTTTCATTGGTGCTATACTGCACCTTGGTTGAATTGTCCCTTCCTTGTGATCCTTCTGTGAGGGGATATCCGATTGTCCACAGATGGTCTTTGGGTCTCCACTCTGGTCCTCCTTGTTTGCATCAATATAATTGTTTGTTTTGGAGTTTTTGATACCTGATCCCTGTTCCTGTCGACACCTCATGACCACACAGACTGGTGTGCTTCTTCCACGTGGGCTTTGTTGCTTCGCTGCCAGATAGTCATCTGTTTTAGTTCAAGGACTTGTTTAACTTCAACGCAATTTTTTTCGGATATATTTTTGAAGAAACAAAGAAGGAGAAATCTTGTATATGTAATCTAGAACTCATACCATGATATTATCAATACCTTAGCTTTTTGAGTGATATTGTGAGGAGAACTTTCAATATTTATTATATATGAGGACACTTATGTAAGGTTATCACTTTTAAATGGACTACTTAATAATGGAGGCATGAAAGGGTTGCAAAAAGTAAAATAAGATAAATCTGTGAAAACACGGGTTACTCAGTAATATTATTTCCAGTTTGATTTCTTCCTTTTATCACACCTCCCACTCTCACCCCCTGGCCATGCTTCTTTCTCTTTACTGTAATTCAGTTGCCTTACTGTCTCTTAGTTTTGATGCATTGGCAGCTGGATAGGAAGAGCAGGCCTGCCTCCCAGGGTTTCCAAGTCTGGGAATCTTTACAAAGCAAACAGCTCTGTCTTCTCCTTAGGGAGTGGCTGGAGGGCTTAACCACTCACCTTTAAGTTAGGAGCCAGGCTGCTTAACCACTGCGCCACCAGAGCTGCTCTCCTCTATCACTCATCATTTATTTTGCTGTGTCTCAACAGTAATTTAATCAGATCCTATTTTGAGCCTTTTAAAATTTTGTCAAGTCCTTATTTACCTACAGAAAAAGACCATCTTCCTTTGGAAAGCTTTCAAGGCCTCGGACCCTAGATCGGGGCCAGCAAACCCCAGCCATGCAGCTCTTTCAGCACGCACAAGTGCTTCCGAAGTACAACTGAAACCATGTAAAGGCTATTATTCAGATATTGGTGCTTTCATTTGTTTGTAAAAATATACTATCGCTCTTGAAAAATTTGCATTTTGAGGGAAATGATTGGCTCTTCAGTCTCAAAAGTTTGCAGGTCTGTGCTCTCCGTGATGTGAGTAAGCCCCACCTCATGGGCCCAGGAAAACTTTCAGAGAAGTAATGCACGAAATAGATAGTAAACGCATAGAATTCACTGTAGGAATTCTAGCCCCGGTGATGGAAATGGTTAAGCGCTCAGCTGCCAAAGGAAAGGTCAGTGACTGAAACCGCTCAACAGGCTTGCTGTGGGAGCCCGGGTGTGGCAGTGGGTACTCTTGGGGCCGTGATCTGCAAGGCCAGCACTTGGAAACCACTGGCGGCGCTGCTGGAGAGAGACTAGGATTTCTACGCCTGCACAGAATAGCCATCCCAGGAGCCCACAGGGGCTTGCTATGAGTCAGCACTGACTCGATGGCAGTGAGTTTGGTTTGGGTTTGGGGCCGCTTTGTGGAGAAAAGAGCTGATGATCTGCCGTCATAAAGATTCCCAAACCAAACTCAGCCCATACCAATGTACAGTTCATACCAATTTACAGCGACCCTATATAGAGTTTCTGAGACTTTGGATTTTATGGAGGCAGATAATTTCACCTTTCTCCCCAGAGTGCTAATGAGCTTGAACCACTGACTTCAGGGTTTAGCATGCCTATCGCCTGGCTTAGCCCCCAGGATTTATAAAGATTATAGGCTAGCAAGTCTGGAGGGGCAGTTCTGTTCGACCACAGGGGGTTGTTCTGAGTCAGGATTGAATGGAGGTCACACTCAACAATAATTTGTTATTATGTTCCTTTGGTAGACCTGGTATTTTACCATTGGTAAAACCTACCTACATGCCATCAATGGTATGTGCCCACTGACCTTTGTCATCTTTGCCACACAAACCAAAGACCCAGGCCCATCAATCTAATTCCGATTTACAGTCACTTCTGTTTCATGTAAAGTTTCTGAGACTGTAATTTTGGGGGGGAGCAGATAGCCTCCTCGTTCTCCCAGGGAGCGGCTGGTGGATTTGAACATCAACTTGGTAGTTAGCAATTCCATGCTTATCACTTAGCACCCCGACAGCTCCTGATCCTGACATAATGCATTTCCTTTCAAACAATTAGTTTTGTACGAAATTACTCTCCACACTATTTTCCCTGTTCAATCTGTGAGTGTAGCCTAACATGAATTGCTACCAAGTTGATTCTAACTCATCAAAATCATTATTGGAAGATTATATAACTTTCATATCATTAAAGTGGAAGCAGTCAATAGTTGTTTTTTGAACAAACGAAGAATCTAATGTTCAGCTGCCTGAGTGTACGTACTTCAAGTTTGTTTTGTGCCAGCCCTACTCTAGAGTCTAGCTTGCACAGTAGTGAATACACTTCCAGTTATTTCACAGTACTGTCACCCACTATTTTCATCCTGATTTTTGTGGTGGTGATTCTCCTGTGGGCATGCGTATAAGCTCTGTGTTTGGATGGCATTTTTTCCCCACCTGAATCTAGAAGGCAGGAAGGAGTCTTGACCAATGGGGACATCAAATTACCCTGGGATGTGTGACACAAATCAAGAAAATTAGTACAAAGCCCAGGAATTCTTATACAGAGATGGGAAGACTCTTTTTTTGCTTCTCCGCTGGATTGGAACTTGGGAGGATACAAATTGGGAGCAATCAGTGCAATAGATAAAAACTGAGAATAAAGCCAACCTGCAGAAACGGAACGGAGAGGAAAGAGCCTACAGCCTGGTAACTGGTCGCAAGTTTAGACCAGACCAAACCTGAAGCCAATAATGCCTCAGGAGTTTTCAATTAATGATCCAATAACTGTCTTTATTTGCATCAGCTAGTTTTAGGATTTTGTAAATGTGTGATTTGCATCCAAAAGAGTTCTAATAAAACACATTACATTGCTAAAAACAGTACATGTGTCATTAATTTAAGCATCTGGCAAGGGATTAAAACATGTTAAAAAGTTTCCAAATGTCTGGAGTCACCAAAAAAAAACAGGGGAAATGTCCACAAATAATAAGATAGTATTTAAAGAAGTGTAAGTATTAAGTGAAAAGTTTTCTTTTCCTGTGTAGATGTGAATGGTTATTGTTTGTCATATTGTGGGGGCTATGTCAAATGCCCCAACTCTGGACACATCTCATGATTTGATCAAGGAGATACATGTTGGCTCTGGGCTCTGATCACAAGTGTGTCATAAAGAGGTAATGATTGCACCTGGCTCTAAGACTCTTTATACTGATCGTATTAGCAAGGTGGGTCCACAAATCGGACCAATAACAAGGGGCGTGATCAGGATGCAAAGTTGGGAGTTGTGGGGCTTTCTTCTGACGACAGGCAGAATTAATCCACGATTCATCTCTGGACTTCTAGTTCTATTGTAGCCAACACATGTCTTCATCCATGTGCTCTCCATTCATCATTCTCTTCATTATGAGATCATGTTGATTCCAGGGGTGGAATGCCCTCATTGCCCTTTTAGGACTTAGACTTTGCACTTAATAACTGATAGTATATCTCGAGTGAAAAACACTTAGTGAACACTAATGTAGGCAGGTTAATAACTGTAGAAGAATGTAATCAAAAGATACATCATATTAATATTGAACTATTTGATGACATTCCATAATGTGGAATTCTGTTTGGTGAGGTAATTTTCAGAACTTAAAAGAGAGGGTAATTACAACATCAGCATTAATGTCCTCTAATTAATGAAATTATCTTCAGAGATAACAAAGGGGATGAAAGTTAGAAAATGCCTAGTTTTAGATGGCCAGGGATCAATGCAATCAATACTTATGTCATCCGCAACTTGTATAAATGATGACAAATTTGAAAAACTTGATTTTAAAAAAGTGTACCCTTGAAAAAGTTTGTAATGAGTTATTTCATTCCCTGGTCATTTCTGAGGATTTTATCAAATCTTGCTGTCTTAAAACAATCCTTTGCTTAAGTGAACGGAACTTTTCAGGAAATAAACTGTCATTCTCATATTAACATGGTTACATGATGAAATTAGCAGGTTTAGGGTAATTTTTATAGATTATACAGTTGGAATACATTGACCAAATAAGACAAAGTACCGAAATTGGAAACCTTCATTGTAAATGATTTTTTTCAAAGGAACTTCACAAGTTGTTTCTTCCTTAAAAGAGCTGAAACGCCTTTCCTAAAATTTCTGATGTATGTACAGAGATCCTGCGTGTGGATAGAGTCCTGACGCTAAGTGTACTAAGGATGCGGTCACAGACAGTGTCGGGTATAAGAAGTCAATCACTGCTGTGCATATTCTTTTTGCTAAGCACTTGACTAGCCATTTTTAGATCTCAAAGGAGATAGGCATTCACACCCTAATTTTATAGAAGCAGAAGCTAAAGAAGATAAGTTACTTGCCCGAGTTCCTATATAGAGTTAGAAACATTCCAGACTCAAATCTCAGCCTGCCAAATGCAAAGCTCACCTACTTTCTAATCATCCCTGCACCTCCAAGTTCTTGTTGACATTGTCTGTCCAGCTAACTGCCGGTCTCCTGAACAATTTGAACTCACGTCTCCAAGGCACTTTTATTTGAATGGAGCTCTGTTGTCGTCATTATGTTGCATGACCTTATGTCCCTGTGTGGCTGTTGCTGTTAGGTGCCACCGAGTTCATGTCAAATCAGAGGACCTTATAGGACAGTTTAGATCTTCCCTATAGAAATTTCTCGGTTCTAATTTTTAGGGAAACAGTTCACTTGGTCTTTTCTCCACTCTGGTAAACTTCTGGTTAGCTGGAACAGCAAATACTTTGGTTAAAAATCAAACACTTAACCTTTGTACCACCAGTCAACTGACACCTGCAGCTGCTGATTCTAGATGAAAGGACACATTGGGGGACATATTGTGATGATGGTTTCTTTTGGAAGAATTCATAGAAGACTACTGTGGGTAGCTACATAATCTGGTGTCAATTTGAGAGGATTACGAGTGAAGGAGTGGAGTCTGGCCTGTCAATCAAGAAATAACCAATGAGGCCTCTGTGTGGGTATCGCCTTCTCCTGAGAATTCTGAGAACTCCTGCATTTTCCTCCTTGGAGGCAGGAGGTACTTTTTTCTCTCTGCTCACTCCCTGAGAGATGCTCTACTGAGAAGACACATGGTGCTACGCCCTGGAAGCTGGAGAAGCCACGTGGACCTTCCTTGATGCAACCAGACCTCTGGAGCCAGAGAAGTCACATAGAGACCCCTACCAGCACTGAGATGCTTACAATGCCACTGGATCCCCAAGACTTCCAGCCTACTGGCCTGTGATCCTCCTGCATTTGGCATCATTGCATGTGTTTCGTGAGTCTGAAGAGGACTCCATAGACTGGTATTGGACATATGGGCTAATATTGTACTTATGGGCTTGATCTAGATGGGGCTCAATATTCTCAATATTCAATTGCTCTTGTATATAAACCTCTTTCTTATTCACATATGAGTCTCCATGAATTTGTTTCTCTAGTCTAACCAGACTAAACAACTAGGTTTGGGGAGTTGGAGATTAATGAAGTAACAAAGGTCCACCTCTTCCAAGATACTAGTTTTCTCCATTTCCCCTCACTGTTCCCTGGGAGTGTATTCACTCACATCTCTTGTGTTCTGCGATTCAGATTCACTACGATGTCTCCCAGAAACTCACACAACTTTGAGGGACTGTCTCATGTGGTGGTGCGTGCTGTTCAGTCCCAAATCCTAAGGTCGAGTAAAGGGGAGCCAAATGCAGAGTCCAGAGTCACAAGTGAAAGATGCCCAAATGTCACAGGAAGTCATCTGACTCCTACCCAATCTCAGTCAAGAACTAGAGATATGGCTTTCTGCGTATGTTAGGATTGTATAGAGCTATATATATATATATATATATACCCCTTTCCAGGAAAAGAAAGAATCGTATCTTAAATCATACCACTACAAAGGCAGAGTCTAAAGATGGCCCCAAGGAAAAGGGTGGAACTTGGTCTTAATCCCACCCTAATCCTGTCCATTATTATAGTAGAGAATGACCTCCACATGGGATTCCAGCGACACAGGTAGAATCTGGGATGATAATATATCACACAAGGAAGCACGGCTAGAAGGGCCCTACTGATTGACTACAATTCACATATTTTGGAAATATCATGCCTTTGGAGGGAATATGACTGGAGTCCCTTGAAAAACTGCAAATTCTAAATGCCTTATGCTGGTGACAACTATGATACTAAATATTCAGGGATTTTTAGAACTAATACGAGCAACAAATAATGATGAATTAGCTGAAATTTACTGTACACAAGTCATTAGACTAAGTGCTCTATCTGGATTATCTTAATGGTCACAGAAAAATCAAATATCTGAGGTGTTATGTTTAGCTACTTTGAAAGATGATGAAATTGAGTTTAGGGATGAAAGAAAGACCTCAGGGTATCCTGGTAAAATGTGGAACAAAAATTATTTCCACGTGGCATTGGGGAATAAAGGCAAGGGATATGCTAAGAAGCTTTCTCTCATTACAAGAACCCCTTTTTCACATTCACAGTTATCTTTGTAACATGGACCTTCTAATCCGGCATTATTTCATTTTTGTCCTGAAACTTGGTTTAGCCACTGTTCTGTTCTTAGCAGGTGTCAGTGTCTGAGCCATATGATTGATGGGATTTCACTTCCAGTTTCAGGAAATAGTGGACATCAGAAAGGTTAGATTTTCTTAAAGGTTAGTTTAAATTCAACATTTTAAAACAATTGTGTCCCCTTAGGAATTGTCTTCTAAAGATGTGCACTAAGAAGATGTGTCACTTGATTTGTGAAAGATTGGCATTTCAAAAGTTAATAGACATTCATCCCTAAGATGACTTGATTTTAAAATGCCTCACTGAAAACAGGAAAACATTTGAACTAGAAGGGGACATTTGGCATGTGTGAGTTGTTGGTTGGTAAAAATAGGTGCCTAATTCTGGCGGAACCCATTATTAAGTGCTTCATAGTGAGAAGATAGAAATACACCACCCCACCACCTTAGGTGCTTGATATTTTGCCGTGGTGCTTCATGATAATTTTGATGTTGAAAGTTATTATTCAACAATAAACCGCAGAAGCTACTTTTCCTCCCTCTCTTACCCTCAGGATTTAATTCTCCATGCTGACATCCACAAAAACACAAAACGGAATAAAGAGAGGATGGAAGGAATGCAACTTACTTTTGCAGGTCTAGCTGGACTTTGTTGTTGTTGTTATTGTTGCCTGGAACAACTAAAGATAACCCTGCTGCTGAAGCAATTGGTCTTGCATTCCTATATGTTCTTTTAAGATACAGGCAATTAAAAGTTTTAGAACTTTACATATGCGGTGTACCGTTTTTAAACCCCTCCTGCCGCAGGAGAACACTGGAAGAGTCCCAAGATTTTCTTTCAAGAAACATCATATTAATATTCTTGCGTATTTGAGATTTAACATTTCATATTCTTTCCTCTGCACCTTTTATTGTTCCTATTTACAGTGCACCTGAAACACATTGTGTAATTGGCAGAGAGCCCAGATTTTCCATTTAGGAACAGTTTGATGATTTCACTTTTTCTTCTTCCTCTTTTTTTTCTCTTCCAAACAGCAGGTGCTCTACATTGTAAACAATGCCAGTCGCCATAATATTATTAGCTTTTGAATTTTTATTACATTCCTGCCTCCCTACATATTTTAAACTTCCGTGCGAGGAATTTTTGGCACCAACACAGCAAGCTTCTTATTTCATAAGGATGATAGATTCCAACGAAGAGAGTGTTTCATTGTCATTTATAATTAGAAAGTGTAAGATTTACCTAATCATAAAATCACCCAATATTTTCAGGTTTGTTTCTAATTTCCTAGGCAATACATTCACATCAGTCCAATGCAGAATGCTAATTCCTTTTCCAGTTGCATAATTTGCCACACATATTTAACCCTTCCCTTAGCTGTTATCGAAATATAATTTTCTGTAGGCTTATCCTCACTGCAGTTAAAAGCCAGTTTTTATTTCTTTTTTTACCTTTTAGAATAGCCAAAGCTCATCAGTCAATGCAATTGAGTTGTTTGAGCAATCAATAAGTATCACAGCATGATCGATTTGGTTTCAACAGTCAGCATACAATAGTGAGATGGCTGAGGGGACACAATTGGCTGTGCTTGTTGCCAAATATAATGGATTCTATTTCCAACAATTGTGACTACACACCCAGCCCCTGAAATGGTGTTTTGCACATAACATGTGCTCACTAAGTTTCTATGGAAAAAAGAAAAATAGCAACTAGTAATTTTAAAACTCCCTATTATCCCTAGAAATTAAATGTTCATCCTATAATACTAATATTTACCAAAACACAAACACAAAACAGTTCAAAAATCTGTCCAAAGCACCCTTGGCAATAATAAATGAGATAGGTGTAAAATAAAATCAATTAGTCATTAAGTTGACAGATTGCAAGAAATTAGGAATGAAAATTAAGAAATTGTTTGCACCCCCAAATCTGGACATTCATTACATTTTCTGAGATGAATTTTGAAATAACACATAGCATAAATAATATTTAGAAGTTTTCTTCTTTGCAGGTTGGGGGGAATTTTCCATTAGCTAACCAAAGGAGGGAGGCTCGTGCTATTTGATTTCTACAGCTCTGAGCTCTCCTGCAAAACTGCATTTAGAGTGACATTTTTCCAGATCACTTCAATAAGTGAAAGCCCAACAGAGAACAGATGCAATATAAGAGCAATAAAGGAAGAAAAAAATTAAAAATCCTTTGTTCTCCCTGCAGTACATCCATAAATCTATTAGCATTATTTTCCTTTCTTTTCTCTCTCTCTCCTTTTTTTTCTTTTGCATCCCAAGCCAGATCTCAAGTTCTCTGAAGCAACCCTTAATCAAGCTCCCCAAAGGCCTACGACTGCATGCAGCAATTTCTCCCCTGCTCTCAGCGCAGATGTTTCGAGCACATTCCATTACACCTACATGCCATTACAGCTAATGGCTTATTCTGATGAAGAAAGCTGCTTTCTGCTCAGTGCAGCAAAGGGGAAAATTTCCTCCTGTACAGTTCGATCCCTGCAACAATGAAATGTGGGGGCAGGTGGTACAACAGAACTCTCTAATGTTAATTACATACTGTATTACCCCCAAATTTGGCTGGTCATTAATTATGCTAATTTACCTTCCTGAAAATCAGCACCATCAATGCGAACATTTGAGCAGGTTATAGCAAAATGTAGTATTCTATCATAGTTGCTTATAAACCTGCATCTTCTGAGCCACGTAAAGAAAGGAGGAATGGTCTTGGTTGTAACAAACTTATAAAGAAATGGGTTATGGCTATTTCTTAGTTCCCCTAGTGATAAACACCATGATACTTTCAGGGGGGTAATATGAAAAAGAAGCAACATCTTCACATCTTGACTAGAAATGAATTTTATTCTTTTAAAACTATTCTGAATTGCTAAATATATATAAAATCAAAAGCATCAGGAAAATAAGGCTCGAGTATTTTGCAGCTGAATAAAAATATGCATATTGTTTGCAGGCCGAAAGAGTGGAGGGAGAGTGGAAAATAAAACTTTGCCGGGTGTGAGATTGTACTACTACGTACGAGATGCAGTGATTTTCCTTTATGTACCTTTCATCGAGTCCTGATAAAGAGAGGTGTGCATTGTCTTCACCTGCTCCTACGGTTATAGATTGTATTTTCTTATTTATGGCTCCATAAAAAATTAACATGTCTCCTCTTCCAACTACAGCTCAGATTTTTACCATATTGATCAGAAGCTTAATAAAGTGTGTGAATCCGGTTAGGCTTGTTTTCCATATAAATTAAATAAGTACAATTTCATTTTACCCTGTTGAAACTGATTGGATTTCAGAAGTAAATGGAGTGTCTTCTCTATGGAGGGACCGGTCTCCGTTTCCTCCTCAAGGCTGCTGTTTCCTTCTATCCATCTCCAAGAAGCCATCATCATATTAACATAGATGACAATCTGGCAAGGAGGTGCTGATCAAAGATAAATTTCACACTCGCACTTCGCATTTTCTAATTACACCATCTGTGTCAGACTCTTTCGTGGCAGTTCTGCCCAATCTGTCAAAAGCTGCGTGCCTATGGGAATGCAGAGACGCTGAGAAAATCGCCTTGTCTCCCCCCACCCTCCTAGCCGATCCATCACCCCCAATCGGAGCTGGGCAGATATCGCCGTCTAATTGGGGACCAGAATGAAGGTTCCAGGTTGTATTGGAGATGAGGTGCATGGGGGATACAGACATGAGATTGCAATTTGAATCCTATTACAGGGCCTGCCCCAGCTTGCCTGGGAGCAGGCTGAGAGCCAGCCAGCCGTGCGTGCACTATCAGGAGGGGAGGGTGAAGACAAGGGAAGTGTTTTTGAAAGAATCATGAATGAGAAGGTGTCTTTTTTCATTTCTCTCTATTTCTTTCAGACACATTAAGAGTAAATGGTTGTGAACAGGAACCGATGGGGAGAGCTCATCGTTGTATTATCATGTTATAAAACATAAGCCTAAGGAGTTAAACACAGTGACCCAGTCAATGTGGCCAGATCTAATCTAATCAAGCCTGAGTAAATAAATACAACAGTCTTCCCTAAATAACACAAATTAGGTCCCGTGGCATGTGCATTATGCTCACAATTGTACACAATCGAGGAAAAGCAAAGGCACTGAAGGCTGCTGGTGACTTTAGCGAATAGTTCTCGAATTTCCATTCAACTTCATGATCCGATTTGATGTCTTCCTTTTTCAGTTAGGGTGACAAAGTCCATGAAATACTGAAGACAAATGCAACGACTGCCCTTTCAAACTAGAGGCCTGGCACAGCTAACTCCTTCCAGTTATTGATCGCTCTCTGCCACACGTCACTGCTTTTAAGTCAGGGTGCCACCGATGGCAAGGGAAGCAAACAAATGGAAGCACTCCTTTTGTCTCAACTCATCCAGGGTATGTGTTGTGTGTGTGTGTCTGCCTAAAGGATTGCCCTGCTATGACATCAGGGAGGAACCACTTTGAATGTAAAAATTCTTTTGCTAATACCGGACTACTTTTGCTGCTCCGGAGGAATTTGGAATCGCTTCTCATTCTAGTTCATTCTCAACCGAAGAAATCCAAGGTCACATGGGTACAGGAAACCATCGGGGTTACACAATTTGGCTCCAGACCCAACTCTGTTACTAACTTTTCTAATTCCCAGCTTCCTGGAAAGGCCTTCCCCTCCTGCTTCAGACATTGTGGCATATGTAGGTGAGGGCATGCTGAAGATGAGAAAACATCCCTCAAACTCGAAGGCCCGGGGATTGATGCGGTTACCTATTCATATCCTATCTCAAATCGCACGGTGTTTCCCCTAGCCGTGAGGGGTATGGCGGATTGACACGCTCTCTTCCCAGGCACTCTCCCAGTGCCCGCATGCAGAAGTAGGGCCTCTGCGCACGCATCTTACCCAATCAGGAACCGACTCTTAAAGGACAAGGACTAGGTTCTCTCATTCTTTGTCCTGCACAGTGCACACGATCACAGATGTTTTTTTAAAAACATGAGAAAACCAATGTCATCTGAGACTCGAATCCTAGCGTGAACTGCGGTTGGTGATGTCTGGCGCCCACGGGGGTGCATTTGTAGGAAAGTGAGCCTCCGTAGCCAGCCAACCCTTCACCCCTTCCTTGCTTTTGGAAAAACCAGATTTTGTCATCAAATATTGATGTAAAGTTGGCAGCTCCTCTTGGACTTGAGAAGTTTTTCTGTTAAAGTCATGGACAATATCACCTCAACGCGGAGCATCATTTGTGAGGGCACAAGCCAACTAAACTTGAGTTTCGCCTTTGAGAATGGGTCTGTTCCACACTGGTGGAAAAGTCTCTAATCTTTGGGAATAAGGACTTTTTGCATATTTATGGTTTCCTGGTTTTGTAAAATGCAACATCCTTTTCTGGCTAGATCAGGAAATCTTTATATAATTATGCATACATGAATATATACGTACACATGCCTGCCGAGCTCGTCACAAGGCCCGAAACCCAATACAGTGTCAGGATAGAATTGTGTTTCACAGGGAGTTACTGACTGCATTTTTAGAAATAGGCCCTTTTCCCAAGGAACCACAAGGTAATCTTGAACCTCCAAACTTTTGGTTAGTAGACAAATTCTTGACCGTTTGTATCACTCATAGTTAAATTAGGGAACTTCAAAGAGTTTGTGGGAAAATAACCATTGTTTTCCATTTTTCCATAAACTTTCGAAGCTCCCTCATGTGTGTCATAGATGGATCATATCTATATCTTTTTTAAGAGATGTCCTATCCCATAGTTATAGTATCACAAATTATACGATAGGTGGGGAATTTGGAGAAAATGTAGGAGACAGCTTTACAAATGATCCAGTAAAAGCGTAGAGATGCATTAAGGAAAGACTGAAGAAACCTATTCTTCTGATTGAAGAAAAGCACCACGGGAAAAATCTAAAAATGATATTCAATTTCATGAAGACTCGTCCTTGTCCCTACAAAGCGCCTCAAGTGCCTTCAGTTCCAGCATCCCGAGTGTGACAAGCGTGGGCCTACAACATCTGTGCGGCATCCCCTTGGTAAGTGCTCCTCACTCACTCCCCTTGCTTAATTCCTTTATGAGGACACATTGGCTACTAGTAGAGGCAAACCAAGTTTGATCAGAAGTCTTCCCTGAGTCTTCTTCATCCACACGGATACTCGAATAACCATAAACAAACGCAATGTGCATGCCATACAGTTTTTTTGGAGCATTCAATTCTCTACATTCTGTTAAAAAACATTGCTTATAATACATTTGACATTATCATGTAAAATCAAAACCAAACCAAACTACACTCACACCAATCAAGGCAGTTCCCCCTCCAAGGACCTATAGGACAGGGTCGGACTGCTCCTTTGGGTTTCTGAGGTTGTAAGTACGGAAACAGAAAGTCCCACCTCTCCAATGTTGGTAGTCTAGTAGGTTTAAACTGCGGCTACTGTGGTGAATAGCATAAGTCACTAAGCAACTCAGGGCTCCTATGTTAGGCTGGGCTGATGAGAGAAACTCCGTGACATGCATATGTGTGTAAGAAATAGCTTGGTATCAAGAAGTCATTATGTAGCAAGAAAGCGTCCCACCCCAGCCCACCTCAAGCCCATAGTCCAATGGTAGTCCTTAAGTCCCTGGTCAGCCTCACACAGCCACATGCCAGGCTGGGGGGGTGCGGAGTCGCTTGGGTCCAAAGTCTGTGGAAATGTGGCAGGATTCCAGAAGCCCTGGGGTGGGGAGAGGGGGGCAGCAAGCCAGAAGGTGAAGGGGGAGAGAGAGAAGGTTCCCGGGGTCCTCCTTATGAAAAGGCCACCTCCCCACGGAGGCACCATGAGGCTGACCTGACTGACAGGCTGGATACCACCCCTAGCCTTTCATATG
Source organism: Echinops telfairi (assembly GCF_000313985.2). Lineage (NCBI taxonomy): Eukaryota > Metazoa > Chordata > Mammalia > Afrosoricida > Tenrecidae > Echinops > Echinops telfairi. Next base: position 46,857,440 of record NW_022103896.1, on the reverse strand, counting down.
TACTCAGGTTTACATAAAAGGAACAAGCTATTTAATAAAAGCCAAATCTGAAACATTAGTGAATACCAAGCGGAAATAGTAATTCCATTTGCAAAATGCACTAGGTCTACTACAATGGATGATATTGAAACTTACATATGACTCTTTTCTTTACCAACCCTGTAAGAATCATTTCACTTCATAATTGATATTACCAAGATATATTATAGCTCTAAAATGTATACTATCATTTTAAAGTTTGAATAACTGAGGTTAAAGTAAAAATCTTTGAGGAGTGCACTACAGTTCTTCATCACAAATAACTTCCATACATGCAATGAGCTACATTTTTTGTAAATCTGGCAGTGAAAATTAAAAAAAAAAAAACATTCACAATTTGAAGAGGAAAAATCAATAGAGACTTGAAAAAGACAATTAATTGTTGCTTAACCATTCAGGCACTTCACAAAGGGGTTTTGCCCCCAACATCTTCTTCCATGTCACGTTTCCTTTAAGCACGAAAACCTAAGTGTAAGTAATTATGTCCCAACTACGTAACCCAATCCAAGGAATCAGGCACTCATATTTCAGTAATGCTTCTATGTGTAAATATTTCAAGAATAAAGATTATTTTTGTGCTCTCTGGCTCACTAAAACTCAACAACTCAGAGGATAATATTTACAAAAAAGAAGAGTAACATTTTGGACCAGTATTCACAGAGCTGTCTCCTAGATAAGACATCATGGATGGGAAGCCTCCAGTTTTACCTCCATCATCCTGGAAACGAAACGGAGCAGAGCCCAGCTGCCAATTCTGCCTCGTCCTGATCACGGTCCAATCCCATCCCGACAAGCTCTGCTTCACACCCCATTTAGAGCATGCTTGGGGGAGCATCCGAAGATTTGGAAGTGGGCTCAAAGCTTATCTTAACTCTCCAGATATCACCCGAGTGGAAAACGGGACTTTTTTTTTTTCCCCCTCTTGCTTCCTTTTTCTTTTAAATAACGTTTCCTGCTCTTCCTGCTTCTGGTCAAGTCAAAAATTCCGTAGGGACCGTTGTTCTCCTGGAATTCTGCACTTCCTCTGTGAGGCACAGCCAGAATTTGGACGAGCAAGGGGACGTGGAAATTGAAACAGATTGAAAAGTCTCAAATCAGGATCACCACACCGTTAGGGAAGCATATCTAACAGGGTCAGAGTTCACAGGAACACTCTCGATAGCACAATTTCCCTAATGACCCGGCTGAAGCCAAGCCTCTCCTGAGACTCATTCTGAGCACTGGTCTTTAACATCAGAATATGTAGGATAGACACTAGTGGCTTCTGAAAACAATTCAGTTTTATTTTCAGGAAATTATTTTTCAAATATTTTCCCTTGCAATTAAAAATGTCATATTTCCAATGATGGAGCAAGACCAATCAGTCAACAGAATAGCGGAAGAAAACAAAATGAGTCCCTGGATTTATTGATTTATTGGGAGATGATATTGGAATTAAAAAAAACAAAGCCAAAAAACCCTGAGAAGTTTCCGATGACGGCAGAGCTAGTAACTACAAAATAACGAGTACAGTCAACATACCTATATTTACTTCCAGGATAGGCGTCCAGACAATAAAGAGCTCCTTTTATGTTCTAAAGTGTTAAACAAGTTACCCCAATCGCAGATGTTTTTGTTTCCAAGTTCTGCTCTACTAAATAATTATTTCTTTTGATGGTTCTCAGTGAAAGGGCCACTTAGTTTTTGAAAGCATTGGTTATGAATATCCTACTGAATACATTTTATTGACATTTTGTAGGAAGAATATTTCTGGATTCCAGTCAGGATAAGTTCCCATTGCTGGACTCAATAGTTCACTGTGGTGGTTGACACAGGACATGAGGGTTAGGAAACAAAAACATGAGCAAATCCCTCCCATGCCAACATGCATACAGTCACCTGTGCATCACAACAGGTTACAGAGAGTTCCAGCTGCCCTCCGGACATCAACACAAACAAAACACCTCATTCATCACTACATTAAAAAAAACAAACCGTCTTACTATCTTGGATTTTAGGGGCCAATAGTTTTGGAAGAACAAAGACAGTACTTGAATTATTTTGAAAGTATTATAGAATTTCAGTTTCCATTTAAAATGTGTACTTAGTCTCAGGTGTACTCTTTATATGAATGATAAACTCCGTAAATTAAAAAGAAATCAGATGCAGTACTTCAAATTAGATTTCTCTGAAGGTTAGGTCTTTGGTGATTACATGTAGAGTATTTTGAAAGGTTTTGATAAAATATGTTATTTGTTCCCCCAGAATGTTTAAAAGTACAATATATCCAATTTGGCTTTAGTTCATACCAAGACAAAAGTTGAATGTACCAAGGTTGGGAGAAGGTCGCCGAATGCGACATCCAAGGTGCACCATCTCAGGATCCATGTCAGACCAGATTAAGTGAGCTGAACTCGAGATCCACGTTATATGTAACAGATATAGGCAACACTCTTGGGAATCAGAAATAAACTCTCAACGGATCTGGTGTCTAACAAACCAATATTGAATCCTGGCTACCACGTATGGTAATGTAAAGGTAGAAAGGAGGAGGTAAAGGCGTGATTTTAGATTAAGCCACTCTGAGTTTCAACCATGCATGGTTTGCCCCCTATCAGCCCCTTATTAACCTCAGCGAAGTTACTTAACTTCTCTATGATCTTGAGTGTCTCATCTATAAACTGAATATTATACTTTTTTTCTCAAGGGTTTGAATAAAAAACAAAAGTCAGAGAATATGCGCACATGTGAATATGAAAGCATACATACATATAAATCCAAGGACATGTTAAGTGATCAATAAATGCTGACTTAAGTCCTCCTCTCTTCTTTCCTGTTGGGATATGAGCCAGAGCATATTAAAAGGCCAGACTTATAATGAAACTGAAAGGCTATACCTCTTGTAGTTTGCCTCACCATATGGCTTTCCTAGCAAACATGAAATATATTTACTATGACTTGGAATTGTGTAAAAAATAGCTCTCATACCTTTAAGGCTGCCTCTTCCTGTTCTTAAGCCCTATTGGTGTTAGTAGTGGTGGTGGAGGTAGTTGGAGACTGGGAGGAAATGTTACTGTTGTTTGCCACGGAATCCTGACAAACTGGGGAGTTAAAACAACAACCAATTCTGGTACCGTTTGGGGTCCACTAAGTTGATAGGCTCTAAAGATCTTTTTTTCTCCTAGTACCTTCCCTTCTCAAAATGGCATTTGACTGTGACTAGAAGCATGTGTAGCCCCACTGTGAACAGGGTATATGTCATATTCAAGTACCGTGGACAACCTCTCTCAAATATCTTAATTTATCTGAATCCCCAAAATGCAATCCACAAAGACTGGATAAAACCTCAGTTTACTATTTTGAAAATCATATCCTCATGTTGGCACCTATGTTATGAAATCCACCAGGGGTTACAAACAAATCTAGGAGATTGGAAAGGCCTTGACTTGCGCATCCATGACCACATCCGAACAACCGAGAGTAAATGCATTAAGGAGATAGTAGAGAGTATTTGGCTTCAAATTCTCTGTTGACAGATGTATTCTCTGCTGAGAAGTACTATAAGCTATTGACTTTGTCCAAACATTGCTGTAATCAGCAGTAGTTTTGGAAATATATAGTATGTACCAAAGTTGAAGACTGCTTTTACTCTCATGGCATCAACGCTGGATCCTTAGATTGCCAAGAGGTAAGAGGAGCCCATCAGGTTAAAGTTTGATCCTGGAAGGAACTCTTAACTTCTAGAGTAAATGAGGATTGGATTCTCCAGGAGAATCACAGGGCTGTGATCTAAAAAAGAGATTCATGTCTGTCTCAGAGTTTAATGTCCTGGCCCATTTCCCTCAACTGTCCTAGTTGTTGCTTGAATATAACCTGTAACAACTTGGTCCTAGGGACACCAAGGACAGGCCAGTTTGGTTCATGAGGATTATTGGAGACCCCCTTGCCTGCTCTGGATTACCTCCCACTTCTTTCCTATTTTTATGTATGCCAGCACCTCCACATCCATCTTCCATATTTTTGAATTTTATTTTGGTTTCTCTTTCTTTAAACCTTTGGCTTCAGTTGTGAAGTTTACTTTAGACTCAACTCTCAGCTCTTTGCACCTATACCCCTTACACCCTGCCTTGACTGGACTCTTGGTCTCTGCCCCTGCCTCTATCAACCACCTGGTACTCCAGGGAGAGCCCCAAGGAGTAAATTCAATCAAAAGAGTGGCAGTGATTAGATTCTGGTCCTTTATTAAAATAGGTATAGCATAGAAGAAACAAGACTATCCTGAAAAACCTGATATTTTTTTCTTGCATATTGTGTTGATTTTGTGATTCCAGATTACATCGAAGTTCACATCTTTGGGGAGCAACTGGTAAAACCATGTGTGAAGGGAGCCTAAAATAAAGATAAAAGCTAGAATTGAAAGATCAGAAATAAGCACGACAGGTGCTCAAGACTAGAGGAAGAGAAAGAGAATGAACTTAATTCTCTCATAGGAAATTTGGGCAGAACTAATATTTATGAAACTCCAGCTAAGTGGCAGGTAGAGCTAGGTGCTTTATCCCTGATCTTTTGTTTAATCCCCCCAGCAACACTGCATGGTTGGTATTAATCTCCTTGCTTCCCCTCAAAGGAATTTGAGGTTCAAAGAGATTAAGTAGTTTGCCCAAGGTCACACAGCACATAAAGGGCAGAGCAGGGGTTCAAATCTACAGCATGAAGTTCATCTTCTCCAGTTCCTCCCTTCCCCGGCACAACGGTGTACCCACAGGAAGAGGCTCTCCCAAAAGAGGATCCACTCTCCTTTCCTGCTCAGAAGTGTCCTTTGCTCTTGCAATGCCTTTTCCATCCTTTGAGATGAATCATGAAGTCCACTTGCGCCTACTCTCACTGGGGCGCCTCTCCTGTGATGTGGTCACTACAAAACTCAGCCTTGAGCATTTACGAAGTGTCCGCGTCTGCATCATACCAAAAGGAAAATAAAAAGGCAAGTGAACATGACACAGGCCTTGCCCTCTAGAACTTTACAATCAGTAGCAGATGGGAGAGGGACAAGGAACAGGAGAGCTGGGCCCCCTAGAAGTACGTGGCTAACCTCGAAATGAACGGAGATCCAAAATCAAGCCTGCCGGGCTTTGCTAATCCCACCATGAAACCGGCCCGATGGCTGCACAGGCAAGGGCTTTCCCGGGATCTCACTTGCTAAGCTGTCGTCACAGAGAAGGTGGCTTGTGGATTGTGACCATGCCAGCCTGGACAAGGAAACTCAAATCTTGCCAGATTAGGCTTGTCCCATCTCGAAGGCCTTCTCCAGGGTCTCACGTTCTCATGAAGGGGTTTGAAGCCAGGCTATTGCTCGGCTGTCATATTAGTAAGTCTTTCAGCTCCACGGAGTATTTTGTTTAGCTATTTTGTCACTGTATATGTGTGTAGTGGGGGTGGGTGGGAGGCGTCCAGTCACAAAGAGCTGTCTCGATGCACATGGCGATGAGAGAATGACTCAGACATCTATTGCAAAATGGCTGTCATTTTTATAGTATTTCAGAGTCAAATGAAATTAGGAGTGGAGGAATGGTGAAGTGCTTCCAGAAGTTCTTTAGAAAGAAAGGCATTTCTTCATATTTCAAAGCCTGGGCTAGCAGCAAAGGAAGACAAACTGCTGGGGTGGCTTCTTGCTGTTCAACTGATTAAGTAATACCATTCTGCAGATGCAAGTCGTTTAATTACAGAAGGCTAGCCATGAAATGGGTGAAGCACAGCTCGCCCAGGATTGAAGGCTGAGAAAGTGAAGGGAGAGGTGGGGCAGCTGTTTGTGAGTCTTCTGTTATAAATGTATTCACATCTGGACAATGATGACATTATCTGAGCTATGGTATCATATAAATCTAAAAAGGAGAGCAAGTATTTTCAGAATTTTTTTTCTTGCATGAGGCTGACAGATTATGGATATATATATAGATAGATAGATAGATAGATAGTATTTTTAGACAGTCGATTACTCCAATGGAAATTTCTGCTCCAGGTAGTCAGTAATCTAAAGTATTATTTTATATCTTTCAGTAGATTTTTCCTACTCAGCGATGCATTATTAATTTATAGTTTATTTTCCAGAGAGAAAGTATTAATAAAGAAACAGTACGGTCCAGTTTCTGTCAAACTCCTCAGAGAAGATCAACTCTGAGCTAGCTCAGGTGGTCTAAAATCTATCACTCTTCCCCCCACCATGCACCCCCATTTTTTGAGGGTCGTGGTGGTGGTAATAGATGTCATTCTGAGTATGGTAAATCAGCTTATGTGTTCTCTATAATTATACTGTCCATGGATTTATGCATCTCTATTGCATATTTCATTACTTTTTCTTGGTCTACTTATTAAAACTACATTTTACATGTCTAATAATGCAATTCACATTGCACCAAATGTGAAACACTGGCACCCAGGCCTAGGGATATGATGCGTGGGAAATGTAGCCTGATCCATGGAAGGACAGGAGAATTACCTTGATTGGAATGAGCTATGGAGGGTTGTGTTTCTGCTATCCACCTTTCCCTCGGAACCAAAAGCCCCTGTCAGCTCCTACGGAAAACTTGGACGCGTTTCATACTCCCATGCGCTCATCCAAGGGAAGGGAGGTGGCGCGCAGGGGGGGGAGCTGCGTGTCGGTTTCCAGGAAATCCGCACACCCATGGGATGCTTTTCAGAATCCAAACAGGGTTCAAAACATAAACATTCCACGTAATTTGTTGTTTCCATACATCATTTGCCTCTTAAAAAAAAAAAAGACTGAAAAAAAATGTTTAATGTGTGACTACAGCGACAGAGAGTGGGTGCCAAGAGCTCTATGCATGGCTTTTTATCTCATTCCCTTAGTGAAAACAGTTAACTAGGCACTGGTGAGAGATTCTGTAACTGCACAACACAAAAGCTGGCGCCCGCGCCAAGTGTGGCATGCCAGATGTGTGAATACATTCTGGAGCACAGCGTCAGCCGCTGCTCCGCCCGCCATAGCCATTAATCTAGGGACCTCTGGGAGTTCCGGGGAGCGCTGTAAACCCCAGCCCCTGCCAAGGCTGCATCAGATAAAGCCATCAATGTGTTGTAAAAAAGACACAAAACCTATTTCATGGGCTGCACTGATCAAGCAATTACAATCATTGACTACATTAAGCAAAGAAACAGCGGGGTGCCCTATAAAATTGACTGCCAACTTGAATAATCAATAGACTCCATGTCGAGTAAATTAAATAACTGAAAAACTATTTGGAAAAGCTGAAGTTAAAAAGCCAATCAGTAATCCCTCATCCATGGCAAAACATTCCTGCTTCCAAAAGATCCTTTGGTGAGCTTGACTTCCTGTCACTGTAAGGGTGAGCTTGGGTGGGTGGGGGTGGGGGCTCCTTCCTCCTTTATCATTCTCTCTCATAACTGTACGTGTAATCTGAATGCTGGTTATAAGCAATCGGTGTTCTCTGTCTGTCCTCTGTAGCTGAGTATATACGCACAAGGGAGAAAGGGGCTGGGTGAAAGTCAACCTCCGGAAGAGAGACATTAGGCTTTGACATGGTTTTCACCCGGGGCTCCCAGTGTCGAAAGTTTGAGCGCTTTTCTTCTTGTAGCCTTTGCTTTGCTTTTCCGTTCACAGTTAGAATGATATGAAATTTGAATATATTTAAACGATAACACTTGGAACAAAATTCAGTCACCGAGAGATGTACAGGACCCCTTTGGCTCTGTTCAGTGGCTTACCTGGTCACCACCCCATCCCCACATATAATTTTTAGAAGATGGAGCAGTTATGACCAAATTTCATCTCTCCCTGTCTCGAAGCTATTTTTTATCCTGTTTGCTTCCCTTGTAAGTGAGAAATGTGTTCGGAGAAATAAACATTAATTTACAAGTTCTGTTATTGCTGCCACGAAAAGTTTCCATTACTGTGCAAGAAATTATTCACTTAAACACACAGTCCACACATTGTTGGTTTTGCTTGGAGCTAGTAGAAACACCATGTCATAAACAATGTTCCTATTGTATTTAAAAAAATTTTAGCATAGAAAAATTATGGAAATATGAAAATGATTTTTTCTCTCCCAAAACAAAGAAAATGAAAACCAAAAAAGAAACACAACACACACACACACACACACACACACACACACAAATCCCAAACAAGCCAGTCCTTCTGGGTTTACTCAGTGATTAAAATGTAATGACAATAATTCTAGACCTCAGAAGCCAGATTATTTTGTGACAATATAGCTGGATCTAAAAATAATAGCACTGGGAAAATTACCAGTAGTTATGTGTGTTTAACAAGGATATTTTTTTTCTACCCAAAGAGAGAAAAAAATATTTGAAACCCTTTTAGCAGAAACAACACTATTTTCTTTGTAGTCAAGGGTGTTTCTGAAAACAATATATAATAGTAATAGTATTAAGATTCCCACGGCACTGATGAATACATCATTAAGCAGGCATTATTGCTGTTCCCAGTGAATGTAAGATCACCCTGATATTATGAATGATTTGCATATTAACGAAAATAATATTGAGGTGTACTTAGTGTGGCATTTGAATGAACTCTTAATGGCATGCAAGTTCTTTGAGGCCAGGCTAGGGAATAAATTGCAGGATGAATTTGGAAATAATTGTCATTCGTGAGCCTTTGTGAATCTAGATATCTAAAACACATCTTAGTGGTATTTTTTTTAACACATTGCTGTGTTGTAAAAAGCCGCTTGCAGTGGAGCACAATAAATTAGTTGTCAATAAACAGCTTGTTTTAACAATACTCTGCTTCCTTTCCTATTAAATCTAATGAGGACAAAAGCCTTTGGAAATGGTGTATTTAATGAGAAAACTTTATTTAAAAAAGCTGCATGTAGAACGGGAGCAATATGATGAACTAAAAATTATTATGTGTCACAATAAAATTCTCCAACTTGTCTGCTGATGAGATGATAATGTTGCCCATAAAAGCAGGAGGGAAAGGACTACTGAGCTCTTGATAAAATGTCTTATGAAAACCCATTGTATCTACTTCTTATTAGATTCTGAACTCAAATAGATCTTGATTGTTGAGAGCTTGGGTATTTAAAAGCTTTAAGATCATCAATTACATTACTCATAATTTCCACATCTGCCTTTCCTGCTGCACTTCAGGCCGTGAGAAAGACTATTATAACAGCCTTCCTGCAACTTGATTGCTGGGAGTCTCTGCACAAGGTGCACTTGAAACGCTGTTAAGAATGTGAACTTAACTGCCATTTTCAGGTTTATGCAACCCCCTTGACATGGAGAGTTCTGGGTAATAATTGAACTAGAATGGCGACAGACTTGCCAATTGATCAGGGAGCTGAGAAAGGCCATCCTGAATGCTGGCTCCTGAAGGGTGGCAAGACGAGCGTCCCTTCGGTGAGATACTTTGGTTTGCTTTATTGCTTAAAAAAAAAAAAAAGCTTTGTGGGAGCTAAGATGCATTTTGACTTAAACAAAATAATAATCAAAAAGGCCATTATGTAATTGAACAGCAGTTCGGTTATGTTTATGCTGGGTAGAAGCAGGCTGTGGGGAGTACGAACCAGGATTCCTGCTGTCAAAATGTCGCCCAGGTTGATTCCTTCTTTTCTGCCTTTGACTGCTGTTTCTGTGACGCCTGGTGGGGAGACGATCTTGGGTGGAGTGTTCACTGGACCCTGAGCGTTTGTTTTATATTTGAGGGTCAGGTGTCTTGCTAGGACGCATATTAAATGACTGCTTATTATTGTGCCTTAAAGGAGGTCAAATTAGAGCACGGGACACGTTTACAGGTTAGCTATTGTGGTATTCCCTTTCTCTTGTTGAATCTCATCACACCGAAGGATGTGACACGGAGGGTAGAGGTTAAGATGAGGATAAAGGGGGAGCGCCAGGCTTTACCGAGGGTCAACATCCTGTGGTTGGTTTGACTGTGGCGACCAGACAGAAACATGAACACAGAGAGAAATTGTTGGGGCTTTCTCCAAAGCATAACGACTGCATATTTGAGAGTTACACTGCAAATGTTGGGGAGGAGGGAGGGAGAAGGCTGAGGAAATATTTCTCTAGAAACAACTTCTACATTGCAGAAAAAGAAAGAAGAGGAATTCTCTGTGATTCTCCTTTTCCTACTTCAAACTCAGTAAAGCTTTCCAGTGCACTACTCTTCCCACCACCCCTGCTCTCTTAGAATCAGACCCGAGATCCCGGCGGAGGGCTCAGCAGCCAGCCCTTAAATGCAAAGACTTTGCTGCTTCTTGATGATTCCTTAAAATTTGCAACCTTTTATTATCCAATGGCTATGATTTTAATCTTTAATCTACATGTGTTTTAAAGCAATTAAGCAAATGTAGATATTGAACCAAAAAAATATTTTGAGTTGTTGTTTTGTCAAGAAAAAAAAAGGTCCACAATGACTGAGCTCTATTTCTTCCTTCCCACCCACCCCACCAAAAAAA
>NW_022103896.1:46845171-46846314 GCF_000313985.2 Echinops telfairi | reverse complement strand
TTTTGGAAAGAATTCATGACAAGCTAGGGTATACGGTTTTCAGCTGCCATGTGGCTATTTCGCAAGCTATGAGTTTTGTCAATGGTGTCCCGCTTTACCAATGTTAAAATCTGGTCACCTTACTTTAGTGAAAAGAATGCATGGTAGCATTCCCATTGGGAAGCTATATCAAAATGATTTAGGCAGAATCAAGAACTCTATCAGCGCACAGCATTGAAAAAATATGTCTGTATAATCTCCACCCGAAGACTTTCCACCGTTAAGTCACTCCATCCGGTAACCCAGCCTACAGCGGTACAGGAGCACAGTTCTGAACAGTTCATGCTGTTTTAACCTTTCTTAAGTCTCCATGTTCTTAGTCTCGGGCCTTTCTGTGTTTCCTTCAAGTGGGTATGCAGAAGGAAAACGTGGATTCAGAAATGTGGTTTGAACTTGGATATTCACAGAGCTTTGCTTCTTTCTTATGAGAACTGGCAGTCACGTATGCGGGACGTCAGGCGACGATCGTGGTGGACGTGCATTTTTGCACACATTGCATCCTCAGGCCCATTGCTGTGCGCAGCAAGACAGAAAGCCTCATAATGAGCATAAAAAAGAAGTACTGAACAGAAGGTGGAAGAGCGGTGCTGACCCGAGACTGGATCAGGTGGAAGGCTGACATCTTGCCTTATCTTTAACACCTTGTCGTGATTTTCTCTTCAGTCTGTCACTTGCTTTATCACACACACAAGTCCAATATTAACTAATCAACAGAGGGGCTGTGTTCATTGAACACTAATTAACCATTTTGGCCTAAAACGTGTGGCTGGACCCAGGAATCTGAAATTAAAAATAACAAATACGACGAGAAAAGAAAACACATAGCACTTTGATAATGTCATCCAATTTTATGATGAAGAAACTCTTGCCCACACTGCCACTATGTGCCAGTTTACTTCTCTCCGAAAGTGTCTGTGGCGCCTACTTAGCAAAGAGCCCAAGGATTGCCAATTTCCAATCAGGCCCGAAAAGAATGCAGACATCTATTTCAAGCACCTTTCTGATTCCTGAATTCCCAGCCCTTACCTTGCATCAGCTGACGGGTCCCTCCCTGCTCAGCAAGAGTAGTGGAGAGTTTGCTACTTCTCAAAGGTTCTTTTTTTT
>NW_022103896.1:46841474-46843354 GCF_000313985.2 Echinops telfairi | reverse complement strand
CCGCAGGGCCATGGGCCAGTGAGGGGCATCACGTCTCATAGTGGGGCTGGCCATGTGGTCCTCTCTGTGGACTGGCTGCTCTATTTGGGGTCATCAAAAGCTCTGATTTTTAGAAAGTTCAACTTTGGAGCTGACAACGAACTTCCTGAAATCTCTATTATTCCCCTGGCAGCCCTAGCTATATACGCAGGTTAATGCATTTTTCCATATGTCTGCTTTCCAAGTACTTGAGTGGGAGGGGGACTGATCAAATCCCCTTCTGAATTTTCTTTCTACTCTAATCATGCCTGATGGAGTCACCAATTTCAGAAGAGGCAGGGCTCAAGTGCCACTCACTCTTCAGGCTGCCACACCGGACACCCACCAGTAGCTCCACAGGAGAAAGATGAGGCTTTTTACTCTTGTACAGATGTATAATTTTGGAAGCCCTACATTGGGTCACTATGAATTAGTTTCAACTCCATGTCAGTGGGTTGTGGATTTTCCATATCTGAGAAGTGTGCCATGAGGGGCAGTGGTTAAGCACTCAGCTGCTCACCAGGGTTGGAACTCAGCCAAGGCTCTGTGGAGGAAAGGTGGGGTAGTCTCCTTTGGTCAAGATTATCGCCTTGGAAATGATAGGGCGCTTCTACTCTCTGCTATGCATTAGCACCAACCTGAGGGTAATGGGTGTGATTGAATTGTATATATCTGGCAAGGGTTCATGAGTCGCCATACACAAAGGATTCATAAACTTAAGGAGGAAAGGCAAACAAAGCCATGACAAAGTACGCAAAGAACTGAACTGGACATTTCACCAAAAGTAATGGGACAAACGAGGACCCTCATCTCTTGCTGGTGTGATTGTGAAGTGGTTCGGTTGCCAAGGGAAACAATCTGGCAGATCCTCAAAAAAGTTACCCTACATCCAATAATTCCACTTTTAGATATATAACCCCCCCAATGGAAAGCAAAAACCTAGATACATGGACAGTCACAGTCATTGCAGCCCAACCCATAATAGTCCAACGGTAGAAGCAACCTGAAGGTCCATCAGCAGATGGAGGGAACAAAATGTGGCAAACGTATACCATGGTGTCTACCTTGATTCTCACTAGAAACGTGGATGGACTTGAATACACTACACGGAGAGAAATAAGTCAACCATAAAAGGGCAGGAATCATATGAACCCACTTATATGAAACATCCAGACTAATTCAATGTATGGTATAGAGTTTTAAAATTTTGTTACTGTTTTATTAGTTTATTAGGCACCCAGACAGGGGAGGCAAGAGCTATTGCTTAAAGTACTTTGAACTTCTACTTCACATTATAGAAAAAAATTGGTAATGGTTACATGACATTAGGAACACAAACAATGTCACTGAACCCTACTGATAAAATTGTTGCAATAGCAAATATTTTATTTCTACTTACCACAAAACAAATATGACAAGATCCTCTAACTATGTGCTAATTTAGTTGAAAGCTGGGAAGACCCCTGACTTCTGAGCCCATTAAGCCTGTGATGGAACACGCTTCTCTCTCTTATTGCTTCTACTGTTCAATGTCTTAGACCCTCCGCCTCCGTTGGGCTAAAGGGGACCCTATCTATTTTACAGGCTGACTTTAAGAGTTAAAAACAATATGAGGCAGATATCCAAAACAGAGCTTGGCACATGATCTGCAATCAATAACAAGCACTTCTTTAATTGCTCCAGAACGTGAGAGCATTGTTCCTAAAAAATGCCAACTCATGTTCCAAAAAAGAAAAATGGGACAAACCAAGAGAGGTCCTGTCGTGAACAGCGCTCCTGACACCAATCACACCTGCAAATGTGGCACTGCCCACTAAGGCGGATTTCTGACCTCCAGAACTCACTCCTCAGAGATCCTGACC
>NW_022103896.1:46808208-46840493 GCF_000313985.2 Echinops telfairi | reverse complement strand
GATTGGCCCCAGTGCCAACAAATTATCAGAGAAGGTACTGCATAAATGGCTAAAATGGATGCTGGCCCTAACTCTGCATTCCTAAGGCAACTGGCACTGATGATACTCTGAGAGCCTTAAGCTTAAAAAAAGAAAGAAACTCTGCTCTCCAGTAAGTGCGTGTGGCACATAACCGAATCACTGGAATAAATGGGGCTGAACAAGAGAACACACATAAAACTCAGCAGGCTACACCCTTCATGGCCCCAGGAAAAAAGCAGCTAATGAAGAATATGATAAGTGAGTCCCCTTTACATTTCCATTCTCCGTGCTTCTTTACCATGCCCCCTGGGGTGTGGACTAGATGTTCTCAAATCTTCCTTCATTCCTATTTTAAGACTGTGGGTCTCTGATTTCAGGACATGCAAAGTAAAAGTCCCATACACCTTGAGTTTTGCTTCTTGGAATTTCACTTAAGGACCTAGTTCCTCATTCTAACTTCCAGAAATAATGCATTCTTGGCTTCCTGGCATTTACAGATGTTTTATGATTTTACAGCACCCCAATGTTGCAAAAGAGTTAAATGTCAAACCCATGCTCCAAGCCTCCGGGCAGGGCACCAAGACAGATCTCCCCTTCACTCTTAATCACTCAAGCAAAAGTCATTTCTTAAGGGCAGGAATCATTTTAAGAGAAAGCCTTTGAGATACTTAGCACAAAAAATAACCTTTAATCTTTATAAGATATCTGATGCTTATCATATTGCTCAACAGTGGGGGTAGAAGTTGATATTTGGAGACATTTCTGTGTATTTGAGACTCTTGGACACGACACAAGGAACATGACACTGTCTTTGAATTGTTATCATAGTTCTTTCACCCAATAGCTTTGTGCTCCTGGTCGAATTGCTTCTTTTGCCCCCAAGGTTCGCTTCCACTCTATACTCTATACTCCCACAATATACCTCACAGAACCACACAGAGATGGTAAAGATCCATACCATTTTACACAGGATCCACCTTCTCATACAGACAGAACGTGCTGAATGCCATCTCCTTCCTATTGTTCACCCACTACAGTTCCTTGTTTTATAGGCTATTCAGTAGCAATTAGCAACATAATGTGAGTGGCAAAAAAATCCCTAGCATTATCATTCTTGAAATCTATGGTTAAATGCAGTAGCATGAACACAGACTTTCAAATTCCTCAAATGCAAATAAAATGACCATCAAAGACTTAAAAAGGTATACCCACCGCAAACACAGGGGATAGGAAAGGCGGGAACCGTGCATGTTGATGAATACATGGAGGCAGGAAATAGGTGGATGAGAGGTTGCTGACAGGATAACAGAGAAGGTTGTAACCACAAATGCCAATAAAATGAGATACGAATCAGAAGTTTACATTAAAAGGGGTACAGAATGTTCAAACACTGAAGGAGGGGCTTTCTTTCCTAGAAATGAGACAGAGATGTGGTGCTGAATAAGCAGTTAGACCCTCAGATCTTACCTCCTACCCCAAATCCCATTCTCTAACAGAGTGAACCCCTTCCTTCGTGCAGCTCAGCAAGCAGAGGTTGTCTGGGACAATGGACTGTGGATTCTGGGCTCCTCCTACAGTGGAGAGCAAAGTTGAGGTGCCAGGAGGAAAACAGAGAGAGTGAAATATTTCTACATACCTAAGATGTCAACAAATTTATCTCCCATATGATGTTTATCAGAGGTGGGCCAAGAAAGAGGAAGACACGGTTCAAAGAAAGAGCCAATGAGGGAATACGATCCCAGAAGAGAGATGGAAGGATGCTCAGGTTGGCTGTAAAGAAGAGTCAAGGAGGACCAAGGACAACCTTTGCAGACTGAGGTCAGGGCCATGCAAGACTCCAGAAGAAATGACTGCAATTAACAACATGAATCAGAAATGACACTATGATTTTGGGTTTCATAGAAAGTGTTAAGGTGAGCCATTGTGGCAAAAGGCAAATAGGAAAAAAATATCCTTGTAATAGCTGGAAAACACAATGACAGAATAGGAAAGATAATTACAGAACCATGACACTCAGCTGTGAATGCTATTTACACATTGATATTTTTTTCTAATTTTATAATGCCATTGAAGAAAAATGAGGCTTTTGTAGTGAGTTATAATCCTGGAAACCCGAATGGACCATTCTTCCCATCCAATAGGATCACTATGAGTTGTAATCAACTCAATGGCCGTGTAGAACAATGCCATGAATGTGAAATGTAACTCTATATGGAAAATGTGGAATGAGAAACAATGTTGTGTGTGCAGCTATGTTCTGGGGAAAGGGATTTAAAAGAACTAATTCATTATTATTTGTGGTAGGAAGTAAATAGAAATTATCTTAAATTAAATATACAGCAGAGAAAACATATTATTAGAAATCAGGAATTATCTCATGAGTGTGAAGTGATTTCTTGAGTAGGCAGATGTGAGAAGGGGACTTCTACTGTTGCTTTTTCTTCAGTATTTACCAACTAGTACTTTTTGACTGTTAGGATTGTGGTAGAGGTCTCTGGGGTTCCACATCAAGTCTGGTCAGTACAGCTGATTTGGGGCTACAGTGCACCGTTTCTTAGGAGGGCAGGCTCTTTTTTATCAACAGGGTCTTTATCTCAACCACAGGCTTTCTGTCCTCAGAACTTTCCTGAAGTGGTGTGGGTCCATCGGGAGCATTGAATATCAGCATCTTGAAATGCAAGTGGTATGCAATAACGACCCCAGGAACACCGTCAATGGATCGTGGGAAAGAATCCATCAGGAAGATCCAAGCTAAATAAGAGTATGCCCACCTAAATGCAAGTTTCCAAATAAATGTTGTTAAGCATTAGAATAGTAAATAGTTATGTCTTATATATGCTTCAAGACAAATCAATTACCTGTACTGATGGCCATGGGTCTGTGAGAGTGCCAATGGTTAACACATTCAGCTACAGACTCAAAGGTTGGCGGTTGAGTTCACTCACAGGTACCTGCTTGGAGCTTGGCCATCCACGTGTCCGTCCCCCCACCCCCACCCCACCCCACCCCACCCCCCCAAATCAGCCAGGGGAGTCCTAGGGAGCAGAGTCCTACTCTGACACACATGACCCGCTCTACTCAAAAGTTTACTCAGCCATAATTGGTAGTGATATGAAGAGAGGATATTGTGAAACAGGAAGTTCAAGTCAGAGTCTTACACCCAGTTTTGAAAGTTGTTGAATTTTTATACATATGAAAGTAATGGGCTTTAGGGAAAAAAAATTTAGATGCCTAAAATATCTTTAACGATGATGAAAACATTGATGCTGAATATGCTGGTGTATCATTGAAATCAAATTGCTTCATGAACTGTCAATGGTTAATATATTACCTTGTAATTGCTTAATTGGCATATTATTTAACATGACTTATATATATGTATAACTGCATTAATAAATTAAACATGATTTAATCCAACAAAATATTTATTTGCTGAAGTCTTTGTATTTGAGGTAAATAGCAAAAAGTAAGCTGCTGGGTTGAAATTAAAGTAATCCTTTACTTAGGTACAACTCTTTTTTTTTTTTTTTTACAGCAACCTATAAGCAACCTGTCAGAAGGTCTCAGCCCGGCAGGTAGAAGTGAACTAACCAGATCCCTGATACTAACATCTCAAAGGCTGAACACTGACTAACACTGCACGACAGGGTACCAAGACATTAGTAGTCTTAGTCGTCTTGGACTGCGCTAGTGAACCGACGGCCACTTGATAAACGAAGAAGGATCGGAAATTGATATCAGACGGAGGCAATAAAAACACCATTTGAACATGTTGAATGATGACTATCACTGAGTGTTGGATTACACATGCCCATTAGGAGTAAAATTCTCTCCTCTGTAACGCGCAAATGCTCGCACAGCTCCTGTGTGGTTTCATCTTTCTCTGTCTGCTTTTACGTCATCTCCTTTCTGGAACCCTTTTTTATACCTTTTACATATCCCTGTGCTCCAATGTTTCAACTTCTTTTCTGTCTACTTGCGACACCTGGCACTCACATTTCAGTCCTGGGTTCTAACGGTCATAGATCAAGGAAGTGTCATTACACGAATTCATTTAGGTCTACCCTCTGCTGAGAATTTACATTTTCACCCCAGATATACCGAATCAGAATCTATAGTTTCACAAGATCCCCAGGTGCTTCTTACAGATTCCCCAGATGACGCTTACAGGTGCTTTCTTAAATGTACAGTAAGTATATTCTTATTCAGTATAGGTGGAGTGAAAATGCAAGCTCTCAGCAGGGGGTTAATAAAAAAGAATTTGTCAGAAGCTCTGGATCAAGGTTCTCATTGCTGGCTACCCACTGGAGTCGTCTGTGGCATTAATCATACCTAACAAGGACTAAGTGCCAGGCTCCTGAGCAGGTTCTGACATAATTGGCCTGGGGCAAGGTCTAGAGCCAATAGAATCTAAATGTTCCTCACACAATTCTAATCAGTGGTTGAATTGGGTCACATTCATGGATTTGCTGATAGCATACAGAACTTTAGAGTTAGTCACTATCTTCCCACTGAATTTCAAATCTGCTTTCCAATGTCCTTTGCGATGTGGCATAAAACACACCAAAATCAAAGCCACTGCCGTTGGGTCCATTCTGACTCTCAGCGACCCTATTGAGGGTTTCCAGAATTTTCCTCTCTACTCCTGTCAATCATGACAGTTTTGGAAACCCGCAGGGGGGTTGCTATGGGTCAGCATTGACTCAATGGCAGTGAGTTTGGTTTGGGGTTGGGATTAGAAGAAGGCTTAATAACAACCTGCAATATGCAGATAACACAACCTTGCTTGCTGAAAACGAGGAGGACTTGAATAACTTGAAGATCAAGCACTGCAGCCTTCAATATGGATTACAACTCAGTGTAAAGAAGACTAAAATCCTCACAAGTGAACCAGTAGGTAACACCATGGTAAACCGAGAGACAAGAGAAGTTTTTCAGAATTTTCTTTTGCTTGGATCCGCAATCAATGCTCATGGAAGCAGCAGCCAAGAGCTCAAAAGACAAGTTACACTGGGAAATTCTACCGCACATGATCTCTTGAGAAGGTTGAAAAGTAAAGCTGTTATTTTGAGGACTTAGGTGCGCCTGACCCAAGCCATGGTATTTTCAGTCACCTTATATGCATGTGAAAGTTGGACATTGAATAAAGAAAACCGAAGAAGACTGCATTTGATGTATAGTGTTGGTGAAGAATATCGAAAGTATCGTGGACTGCCAAAAGAACAAAGAAATTGGTCTTGGAAAAAGTAGAGTCAGCATCCCTTTTAGAGGCAAGGATGGGGAGACTTCACCTCACGTACTTTGGACCTGTTATCAGGAGGGGCCAGTCTCTGGGAAGGACATCATGATTGGTAAGGTAGAGGGGCAGTGAGATGACACAGTGGCTACAACAACGGGCATAAGAGCGATTGTGAGTATGGCACAGGACCGGGCAGTGTTTTATTTTGTTGTGCACACACATACAGTTGATTATGGATCAGAACCAACTCCATGACAAACAACAAATGATGTTGGTAGGTGTTATCCGGTTAGGAGCATGCCAAGTGCTTACACAATGCAAGCTATGACCATCTCCTTAGGGTGTCTCTTGGGTCCTTTTATAGTGAAAATATTTCACTATA
The DNA here is from genome assembly GCF_000313985.2 of Echinops telfairi. Lineage (NCBI taxonomy): Eukaryota > Metazoa > Chordata > Mammalia > Afrosoricida > Tenrecidae > Echinops > Echinops telfairi. Next base: position 46,834,851 of record NW_022103896.1, on the reverse strand, counting down.
GCATATTTTTTAATATTGAAAATAGAAAATCCTAGAAAAATAGAAAATCAACAATTTGGACTAAATTTGGTGTGTCCACATGACACCACACAAGAATTGAATGGGCTTACATCTACATAAAACAAAATCAAACAAACAAAGTAAACCCTCTGTCTCAATGCATGCACATACTGCCACATCTCGGACTTCCATACATGATAATGGTTTGGAGGTGGCATTACTATTCGTTTTCCCCTCTACATGTCTTCCATGCATTTCAAGTTGAACGAACTAAACATTTATTATTTATTTGGAAAGAATGTTTAAAACTTGGAAAATAGGACTGATGATCTTATCTTTCACCCCAGCTTAGGTTTCTCTTTGTTTTTGAGTCCTGCTGGTTGAACCACCATTCACTCCGTGTGGTCACTTAGAAACCAAGGGCTCACCTGTGTGTGTCAACACAACCTCTCCAGGTCCTTACTCCCATTGCTTCTATTGCGGTAGCTTGCCTTTATTCTCACCTGTCCTCTTTAACCTAATGTCATAGCCTTACATACTTCAAGCTCTTAAGATTTATTTGGTGGACAATTCTCAAAGAATGTTCCTTCTAATTAGTCTTTACTTGCTCCATCTCATATTCTCATCCTAAGAGTCAAATATGATCATGTTAAAAGCCAAAATAGTTACCATTAAGTCTATTCTGGCCAACATGTGTTTCAGGATAAAAATGTGCTTCTTCAGGTTTTTAATACTTGGGACCTTTTGAAAGCAGGACACCAGGCCATTCTTCCAAAGTGCTTCCAGGTAGATTTGAATGAATAACATTTTAGTTACAGTTGAGTGCTCACCTCTACATACCACCAAGAGACTCCAATCCCATCATAATCCCTTGTTATAAGCTCATTGATTACTCTTGCCCACTAAATAAAGTATGACCACCTGGGCTGGTTACACTAAATGATTCACTAATTGGGTACATGTTTGGCCTTTATTTTAGGCTTGGTTCTCTGCAGAAGCAAAATCAGTGGTAATTATATGTGTATATCCAGAAAGACTGGCTCACAGAGTTGTAGAAGTAAGTACCCAGTTTGTCTGTCAGATCTTACACTGGAGGCTATTCATTACTCAAGTGGCTGCCTAGGGTTTGGAATCTGGGAATCCAGGAAACTGAGACGTCGGGGAGGCAGAGATCAATCGACAAATCAGATGTCATGGCAGGGTGTGGGTTGCTCCTAGGATTGACAGACAATATTACAAGTAACCAGAACACATTCCAAGAGACCAGATACAAGATCCAGGCCAGCAGGAAAGAGAGAGAGAGAGAGAGAGAGAGAGAGAGAGAGAGAGAGAGAGAGAGAGAGAGAGAAGCAGTTCTCAGGCCTCGCTACATCACTGAGGATACGGATCCAGCCAATTTGATGTAAAACTTAACTATTATAGCTTTGAATACTGTACTTCAGCCATCTACTGTGTTTTATATTGAATTTTAAAATGTGAAATTCCTTGGGGTAAAGTATTGCTATTATTCAGTTTCACTACTGTATGAAATAGCCTCTTAGTCTTTTTATTCCCACCTCCTCCTTGCCATTTTATACATCGACACCCAGTGTTTGCTTCTCCTGGCCTTCTTATATCTGACTGTCCTGTATGTTTCACTTTCTTGTGTACCCTGATGACTTGTTTGAAAGGCCTATAAACAAATCATGACTATTTATATATTCAATTTTAAATAGAGTTCTGAGTCCCCATGTTAGGGCAGGAGTATACAGTATAGTGAGAGTATGGTGATGTGTTAGATAGAGGAAGGCTGTGCTCTCTTAGAGTTAAGAACTGGGAGAAGGGGAGATGGCGCAGAAACAAACAGTATGCTGTGATCTATGATAGGTCTTCAAAAAGTCTGTGGAACAGTTTCATTCGTATATTTCCATTGTTTAAAATCCATTCTGCTAAGAACTTTTTTGAAACCCCTCCCTCATACGCCATCTAGCAAATCATCAGAAAAGTAGGAGAGCGTATCGCCGATGTGACACGGTACTTTAGGTAAGGTGTTCAAGGCTGGGCTCTCTGAGCAGGTGACATGAAGTCAAACCTAAAGAGTGCGAATAAGCCAATCAACTTAGGGCGAAAGCATGTAAACTAACAAGACATATAGGCTCTCAAAAGAAAAGGCCATATGGAAACATGATAATCATAATCATAATATTTAATAATAAGGGTTCCTGGGGGTGGGGAGGGAGGGAATAAAGGGGAGCTGATATTAAAGAGTTCCCCCCCCAAAAAAATGTTTTTAAACTGATAGTGGCAGCAATTGTACAATTATGCTTTATCTACTTGAATTATGGATTGTTATAATACCTGAAAGAGCTCCCAACACAATGATGAATAAAAAAGAAAAGGCCAGTCTGGTAGCAGCCCATTGGAGATGGAGCATGGAAGAAAAAGCTGAAGAGGGAGGCGGGGTCTTTTAGGCTTTGGGAGAATGAGGATTTTATTAAAGTAATGGAACATTACCACGGGGATTAGAAAAAGAGTAATCTCTTGATTTTTTTATTTAAAACATCTCTGTGGCTCTTTTGTAAGTTGAGGGTTGGAAGAGCCATCAGTAGAATGCACATTATAGGAAAACCGTCATTAGCATTGTAGAGAGAACATGACATCTTACGCTGTAGAGAGGTGACATTGATTGGAGAGGCTTGAATCTAATTTGAATAGCTACCTAAAATAGCAATGACAAGGTCTGGAGATAAACCTGATTGTGAGGGCAAGACTCCTGGCATGGGGCTCCATGCTGGCTGGTGGGATTGCTATTGACTGCAAGAAGGTTGTAGACTTACCATACATACTCGAGTATAAGTTGAGTTTTTCAGCACATTTTTATTGCAGTTTTTGTGGTAAAATTAGGTGCTTGGCTAATATTTGGGTCAGCTTATACTTGAGTATATATGGTGTCTGTTCTTCTGACTGTTTTCAACTTGACTAATAATGTCCAAAAATATCCAGGTACACACACACACACACACACCCCATAGCAAAATCCCAAACCAGTTGCCTGTGAGTTCACTCCAGTTTATTGAAACTCCATGGGTTGCAGCATAGAGCAGTGCTTCAAAGATTTTCTAGGTTGTACCTTTCCAAAATGGAGACCTGCATTTGCAGTGAATTGTTTGGACTGCTAACCACATGGTTAGTTGATTCAAACCCGCCAATTAACTCACAGGAGAAAGATGATGCTATCTGTTCCCATAGAGATTTCCAATCCTAGAAACGCTATGGAGGAGCTCTACTCTGTCCTCCAGGGTGACTGGGGGTCACAATCAACTCCAAGTCAGTGGGTTTTGTTGTTGTTGTTAGAGCTTCCAGAAGCAAGCTGGCAGGTATATCTTTCAGAGCACCTCAGTTGGGGTACAATGTCAACTTTGGGTTAGCAGCTGGATTGCCCATTGAGTTGTGAACCCCAAGGCCAACAGGTTGAACCCCCAAGTTGACACAAGATAGAACAATGAGATTTTCAGCACCCAGGAAGATTGATAGCCTTGGCAGCCCAAAGAGTCAGGTCATTCAGAGTGGACTTGATGGCAGTGTATTTGGTTTGGTTCAAGTGAAGGACTTCACCATTCGTTCCAACTGTGGGCTCCTTAGTAGTTTCTATATTGCAATTCTGTAGTTTTTTTTATTAGGGCCAATACATTTCAGTTTGATGATCTTCCACCTAGGAGCTCAGCCATGGATGGTCAAACCAAAGTAGTTCTCTGATTATTGAGCACCCCCTCCCCTCCTCTTCAATCTCCATGGAGCTACTTCTCTAACTTAAACAATGGTCACATTACTGTCTTTTGTATCAGCATCTAGCAAAAAATCTGAGAGTTCATAAGGTCTCTGGGACATTTGTTAAATTAACACATGTACAAGTCAGTCAGAGCAGCCCTGGTGGCCCAGTGGTAAAATCACCAGTTAACTCAATATGCTTAGTTTATGAGCCAACAATTGCATTTGCCAAGCTAATATATTTTCAAGTTCAAGAATTAATTTGGATCTTGCTAAATGGGGGTAACTGAACTTGCTGTACCCAGATGATACAAACAACCTTAACCCGAGGTCCTGCTTAAATAGACCACAGAATGAGGGTTACAGATTTCAAAAGCCTTGGGGAGAAGGAAGGTCCTTGTCCAAACCCCTAGGCAAATGCACTTCGTGTATGCTTTCAAGTGTATTTTCTCATTTCCATACTTAATTAACCTTCTAAGGTAAGTTAATTAAGGCAGGTCTTTGTCCCCTTTTGTTCGAGGACCCTGAGAACTGGGGAAGTAAAGCTACTTGTCCAAAGCCACACACTTGTTGGGCGAGAGAACCAAGCACAGGGCCTGTACTTTGTACCTTTGGGGCTGTGTTCTTTGTATTCTGCCCTGAATTTATTTCCTCTCAGATACATAAATTTCAAGGCGCTTCAGTGGTCATCAGAACCACCTTTGTGATTTGGATTTATGTCTTTAACAAAATCGCTTCAAATCAATCTCTTAGCTTTGTAAGACTGTTTTTTGCACCACCACCCCTTGAGTAGGTCATGACTCTCGCTTTTCCTTAAAAAAGTTTAAAAATCAAACTGTAAATATCCAAATTAATTGATATTTTTATGAGAAGTAAGCCACTGAGCACCTATTGCCAGCAGTCTGATTTAAGAAACAGAACAGCTGTCTTCATTCCTTCTGGGTCCTGAATTTTCATACCTTTCTCTTCCTTCTGTTCTTTGTTCAGCAAATCCTTCAGCCCAGGGGTTTGGGGAGACTAACAGAGTTGAACTTTATCACCAAGTGATTCTACATCACTGTAAAACGAACACACATCTTGACATTCATAATGATTACCAGTCAGATTTTGCGCACTTCGCCAGTAAGGAGAGACAGTCATAGAACAGCACCAGAGAGGGAGAGACATTACTTTAGGGCCCAAGTCTGCAGGATAAACCCTTAGACAAGAGAGTTCACGGGCTGGATTTATTTCTAATCCTTCTGGCTGTTTTATAGGTCACTGATTTAGCACTCCACCGCATTCTGCTTTATTTTCTCCATCTTATCTCCCATGATACTATTTATTAAGGGAGATGTCAGGTCTCTGCTTGTCTCCTTCAAAATGAAACAGGAACATTTCAGAAAGGACTACATGCACGGAAATGCCCAAACAAAACATATTTCCTTTTATCTGGAATAATCATGCTATTCATTAGCAATCATAATTGTACTTCCTACCAGTCAACCTATAAAATATCAGTGTCAGATGATGTTCCTAGCAGAGACTACGGAGGAGCGCATTAATTTTTAGATAAGTGAGTTTGAGGTCACATCCATTTCTGATGAGGAACGAGGCCGAGATCATATCTGGTTTTGATGAGTTTTTAGAAGCGCAGATCGTGACCCGACGCAATGCGTAGTCGATCTTCAGAATTCACTGTGGTCTGATTTTACTTGTCCTTGAGGACAGTCATTAGCCTGAGCTCACGCTATTGGAATTTGGTTTTCAGGATAGGGCAAAGTTTTCCTGCCATAATTGCTTCCATCTGCTACAGGAACACATGTGTTCCTGCAATAAAAATTTCTAAAACTCTCCAAACTCCACATGCTCGCTTCTGACTGGGTTCTGGCTGTATTGATGTTTCACCTGCATCCCGTCTGGGTGGGAATCTGTCTTGCAGCTGGCGGCAGCTCAGGGGGTGAGGGTAGCAGGGGGAAAGCCCGATGTGTGCTGTAAGAGTCCAGGGGCAAATGGAACACAGATACGTGCCTGGAAGACCAAAAACTGATGGTCATGTGTGTTACAGCATACACGCTGCTCATGTCTCAGTTCATTCCAGTGATTTCTTCGCTAATCAATTTTAGCTGATTTATTTTAAATGACACATGTCATCTCAGAGTCTATTCTTACTGTAAAAGTTTCTAGCGGCACCAGAAAAAGGAAATGTCCCGCTCGGTACACCACAGCTTCCCTCTACCCAACTAATAAATGAGACATCATTTTGTGGGGGGAGGGGGTGTTTTCAGAGAGCTGGAATTTCCCCTCGCTAAAAAAACAAACATATTTCTTATTCTGCATCGGGGTAGATATTCACAGACCTCCAAAACGTCTCTACTGGAAGGAGCTCAGGAAAAATGACTTCGTGAAGTCATCTCAAATCCCCCATGAAAAATGCTTTCTGAGAACCCAAACTGTGAGGGGTGCGAGGGACAAAAGGCCTAAGGTTGGACCAACCCCTTTATGTGAAATCCCAGAAGGCACTGCTTAGTGTTCATTTGGGCTACATCCCTTGTTCCCTAAGTTGTTTTTGTCTTGTTCTGTTGTTTTTGTTTGTTTGTATTTTTGGAAAAGTAGCCCCCTCTTGTTTATTATTCCCCTCAAAGGTTCTAAAGGACCCTAACCCACAAATCCAGACTTTTGCAACACTGGACCACAGGTGAGAGGCCAGCAGGTGAGGCAGGAGACATGGCTCTGCGCACGGACTCTTCAGGTGGGGTCTGGTAGGCAAGCTGGCGATAGGTAGTGGCTGTGTGGGTCCAGGCTGCTGCTGCAGCTCAGCAGGCAGAGCTGAGTAAACCCTGCTCCCTTCTTGCTCATTTCCCCTTACTCTGCCCCTGCTGCCCCACCCCCAGCCCACCCCAGTGAACGTTAGTGCCACTTGCCCGTTCCTCTGCCTCCACTCGCAACCCGAGCAGCAGCAGTGGCAGTAATGAGGAGAACCAGCAGCGGGCTCCCATAAAGTTTTAATACGATGTTCACACTATGTTCAAATCGCCTAACATCCTATTTCGTGGAATGTATGTCATGGCTGCTACACAATACATATGTGTATGTAGACTAGGCAAGTGTACAGAGAGTAAAGTGTCTATTAGTTACAGGGAGTGAGCACAATTCTGTGAAGGGTAATCGAACAATTTGAAAATGAATAACCGTGAGGGTCAAACAACATGGTGAATAGAATCACTGAATTGTGCATGTGAAGGATGCCGACGTGGAAAATACTCTGTACATTGATGCTAATCACACTGAAAAAGGAAAGGGAAACGATTCAATATGATGCTCCTGGTGTACCTGATGCCACATCCTTATGAAGTCCACATTTCACTTCGAATGTGCTCGAGAGGAGTGTCTCGGTAGTGTTGCTTCAAGGGAGAAGCATTTGGCTAGTTTGGGTTTTTTAAGCAAAGTATCTCTCACTGTGGTGGGAGTAAATTGAACCTGGAGTGAACCTTCCAAATTGTATCCGGGCTTAGGGATGCCATAGTGTTGGCCTTGTTGACTGGGATTCTCTTGAGGGTACAGATGAGAGATCAGCAGTGTAGAATCTGTCACTCGATGCCTCTGAAACTGTGGTTAATAAGCACATGACCTCCTTTACCAATGTATTTCATGTGTATTCTTATGATGTATGCATTTGCTGTGCATGTATCATCATATTTTTGCTAATATGTTTTTAATGTATGAGTCATAAATATACCGCATGGGATTTTAGTATAATTTAGTGTGTTTGTGTGTTCTCACATCAGTTTCTACACATGCAAACATTCCTTCCGAAGGTAAAAAGTTCAATGTCCAGGGTTGCTAGTTTAGGTTGTGAGATTTGTTTGTCTCCTCTGATGAATGCTTTGTCTGAAAGATACCATTCACTTGGACATATTCTGGGTCTCCTGGCAGAATGCTTAAGGTAGAGGGGGAGGACCCAGAGGCAGAAAGGGAGGCCAGCGTGTTGTAAGGACCCAGAAGAAAAATGGCAAGAGACAGAATCCCACATGCTAAAGAGGGTCAAAGAGGTCAATGAATCCATCCTTTGTACATCAATCCTTGCCTTGGACAAGACCACTCCTAAACCACAGAAGACATGACTGTCAAGCCCATACTAAAATGTCTCAGGAGACATGCCCTCCCTCTGTAACTCATTCAGAATCTAATAAACCTGCCAGAGAGTCCTCTGCATGCCTTGCCCATGCCATCTATTACTTTCCTTCCAGAAATTTCAGAATCACGAGCACCTCTCTCAATAGCATCTCTGATTGCAACACTGAACCATTAAAGGATTAGTAGGTCTCTTTTTTTCTCCTTAGATTGTACTATGTAAAATTTCTCCTGTTTTCTCTTACATTTTACTATGTAATATATGATGTGTATGTATATGGGTGAAGAGGCAAAATAATTACATAAGTGGACATAACTCACTGCTTGAGTTAAGAACTAGTTGTGTATAGCAGCCTCTTGCATATCCATATTAAAGCTCAGAACTTCGCTCCCAGAGGTAATTATTGCTCTGAATTTTCATTATTTTTAATTTTATCTTTCCTACATGTTATGTGTATGTATATGTTTTATTTTCCTGGTGTTAGTATAGCAGAAATAGCACAAACAAGTAACTTTAAAGAACAGATTTTATCTTCATACATTTCTGTAGGCTAAAGGTACAAACCAGGGTCTCTGTTGTGCTGATTCTACTTTTTAGGTACTCTTGGGTCTTTTTACAACTCAGATTAGGTTTAAGAACCTACTGGTATGACCTCAAATGAATAGCTGATGACATTACATTGAATTATTGAGAGTGACTACAGTCCATTCGATTACATTCACAGGTATAGAACTTAGCATCCCAAGGTATATTGGGGAGGGGTGGGGAGATATTTCAATATATAACCTAGAGTAGTGTTTTCAATTGTTTGGTTTGTTCTTTATTTTTCTTTTTAAACTGATATTATAAGTATTAATTCGTGACTCGCTGCTATCTTTCAAGGTATTATTTCTAAAATACATTGATGTTGTTGCAGTGGTTTGTGTATTTTTTGTCTGAATATATCACAATTTAATTATCTGATTTTCTATTGAAGATTTCAATTGTTTCAAGTGTATTGCTGTCATAAGCAATGTTGCTTTGAACTTTCTTGGAATGATTGTACTTATTTCCACAAGAATATATGCAGAGGTTTCTCTAGAACAATGTTTTTCAAACCACGAGAACATATTATCATTAGATCATGGGAGCAAATGGAATGGCCATTGTTGTTGTTAGGTGCCATCAAGTCAGTTCTAACACTTAGCAACCCTCTGCACAATCGACTGAAACACTGCAGGGCCCTGTGTCATCAGCCCATGGTTGCAGTGCCAATCCTTCTCACTGAGGGCCTGCCCCTCCTTCGCTGCCCCTCCACTTTACCAAACATGACGTCCTTCTCCAGAGAATGACCAGATCCAGAAACAAACAAAACAAAAACAACTGAACAGAAATACCAGTACAGTGGAACCCCAGACCTCGACACTAATCCATTCTAGAAGGAGCGTTGAGAGGCAATGCAGTTGAGTTCTGAATCAATTTTTCCCATAAGAAATAACTGAAAACGGATGAACCCATTCTCGACCACCAAGTTTTACCCTAACCTTGCCTTTTTTACACAAATCATCACACGGAAATTCCAAGGTACATACGTTCAAAGTTAAATCATATAATTTAAATAAGAAACACAACATTTACAAAGGCTTTAATAACTACAGGAAGGCCCATACCTTGAGACGGGTGAGGCTCTGGGTCTGCGGACACAGATGTGGAGAGGAGGGATGGAGAGAGAGTCACTGTTGGGATGGGGATCAACTGGTGGCCGCTTCTCAGGAGTTGTTTTCCCTTCTTTGCCTTGTTTCTCTCCAACCCGGCTGGCTTTTTTAAAAAAAAAAAAAAAAAAATCTGTCGAATGTGGTCAGCTATTGGCGTCTCGTTAACTGTTTCTGAAAGGGTTTACTAATGATCATCAGCAATAGCGTTAACACGGTGAATCAGTTTCTTATCGCGATGATTCTTTTCAAAAAACTCTTTCTTAGGACCCATGTTCTTTATCTAAAAACAGTACAAAAAGCCACAAAAACTAAGAAAAGTATAGCAAAATACTTGGACCGCAGCTGCAAAAGGTTTAAACCACATTTACTATCAAGGCCAATTAACGCTAAGTGCCTGAAACACGAACAGCTTTTGTTTACAAAAATCACATGCACTTACAAAAATCACGTGTGTCGGGTGGGATTCTGATGTTTTGTTTGAGCTCAGATGCAAAACTTTCTGGACATTTCGCTTCGAAATCCGATTATGTCGAGTCCTAATGCAGTCGAGTACCGGGGTTCTAATGTATAAAGCTATTCGTAATACCTGTTTCCAGTTTTATATTTGCTTGTTTTGAATATATTGGCTAAAAAAGCGAAAAATACTTTACATTGACGTCATGATTGAGAAGGTTTGGAAGCTCTATTGCTCAAGCATAGTGTCGCTCTGCGCAAGAACTGACTGACACCTAACAACAGCGAAGTCTTAACAAAGGAGGGACAACGTGGGTCTTAAACCGTCCACAAATTCAACCTCAGAAGAGAATGAGAAATGGATTTCCAAAGTGGCTGTACCCAGTTACATTCCTCAGAGCAGCAGAGTTGGAATTGATTTGATGGCAGAGAGATCTTGGTTTTCATAGCAGTCGAGGGTGTTTCCACAGCCTTGCCTGTGCTTGCTAGGACATTTCAGTGGACTTAAATATAATGTTTCTTTGATTACTGATTAGATTGAACATCATTTTATTTACTTGCTAGTTATTCATCTCTCATAAAATGCTTAATATATTTTGTGGATTTTCTGTATGTGTGTATATCTTTTTCTTATTGTCTTGATGCAAATTCTGTCTTTTCATTTTATTTTAATTTTTCCTTTTCTTAAAGTAGTGTTGTGGCATATAGTTTACATATCATGCAATGTAATCGTTCAATCACATTAAGAGCTGTGCAACCATCTCTACCATCAACTGCAGATCATTTTCTTCTTTCTAGTATTCATTGCTGTTAGCTCCCCATTTCCCCTCCGGTCTCCCCTCCCATGCCCCCAGGTAATTATTTATCTAGTTCCTGCCTCTGTAGAGTCACCTATTCTGGATGTCATATACAGAAAAATCATACAAAGCAAAAACAGGAAGCAAACAACAATGACAAAACAAAACCATGAGAAATCTCAAGTGAAAAAACCCCAGAAAATATTAAAAACGGAAACAACTTAAAAATGGGCCCAAAAGGGAGGTCAAATGGCAAGGTGTTACATTTTAGCCTAACTGTCTCGGCCGTAATCAATCTTACAAGTCTGTCTGTCCCATAGCAAGGCCATTCCCATCCTAGACCATGGTTAGAGGGAATTCACCAGCAGCTTAATCCATGTGGGGTGGACCCTGAAAATGGAGGTTGGCCTTTCACAATCCTTCATAGCCTTCTGCAAAGAAGGTGTTCAGAATTTAACCCGACACTATTCCCTCCTTCAGATTTGGATTACATTATTTACATTGATTCAAATTCTTTATATGTGATAAGGAATAATCATTTATTGGTTATACTTGGGCAAACATTTCCCCCCATTTTGTAATTATTTTATTAATTTTCTTTATAGAGTCTTTAAAAATATTCATGTGTATGGTTTAGTAGCCTGTTTATTACTGAGCATCCTAACAGAAACATTTTCTCATATGTAAATGTTACTTGAAAAATATATGTATTGAGTCCATCATATGACTGAATTACTATATCCAGTTGCTGAAAAATTTTGTAGTTCCAATATTTCCTATTTTTAACACAAGATTGTAATGAACACTCTCACACACAAATTAATATTTATTGATGGGATTATTGGATCAAGTAATATAAACATATTAACACTATATATAGAGTGTTTTGATAAACAGAAAATGTACATTGTAGTGTAGTCATCAATTTTAAGTTTAATACTTTGTAGTCTTCAGTATAATTTTCTGAACTCCAATATATCCATAAGTTATTCTACTAATGGTTTTAAAGGTTTAATTTGAAAGTGCAATATTAGGGAGGGGTCGGAGGACATTGTATTTCACGTGGGTGTTCTGTTGTCCTAGTGCCCTTTGGATAGGACCGTTCTTTACTCATTGATCTGCGATGACACTTTGTAAAGGTATCTAGTTTCTACGTATGCAAGAGTCTTGAGTTATCTGTTTTATTAGCCAATTAATTTAAACCATACCAATAAGAAGTCTGGCAGTTCTGAGAGTTAGGCATTGGGTTGCTCCCCTCAAGATCAGTGGTTCAAACCCACTAGTCACACCTGGTATAGAGATAAGGATGAGTGTTCCTGTAAAGGTTTACAATCTCACAAATCCTACAAATCCTACATTTCTGACTCAGAAATCCATAAGTCAGAATTCATTTAATGGCAGGGAGTGAGCCATCCCAATGGAGCCCTGGTGATCGTGTTAAATCACTTGACTGCAAACCAAAAGGTTCGAGGTTCAAACCACAGGAGAAATACATGACAGTCTGTTTTTGTAGACTTTTTAGCCTTGGCAAGTTTATGGACAGTTCTATTTGTCCAATAGAGTCTCTCTGTGTTGGAGTCAATTCGATGGCACTGGATTTGGCTTGGGAAGCCACCCCAAACCAAACAACAACGATGGCAGCAAAACACCAGTTGCTGTGAAGTTGATCCTGAGTCATGGTGATCCTAGGTTTTAGAGTGGAACTGTGTTCCATAGGCCTTTCAATCAGGGACCATAATCTTCAGAAGTAGATTGGCGAGCTTTGCTTCCAAGAAACCTCTGGGTGGACCCAAATTGCCATCCATTCTTAGCAACCCAACATTTTACCATTTGCACCTCTTAAGAACTCCCTAAGCCATACCACATTGTGTTAATTACTGTAGCCCAATGTTTCTCATTTAGGCCGTCCTTGGCATTTAGGGCAGTGTTATTTCAGGCTTTATCATATGGAACTGTTTCATACATTGCAAGATGTTAAATTCCCACTCCCTAGTCATTGTAACTACCAAAACCACACTCACTATTCTTCAAACACCCACTGATACTCGGGCTAATTGAAAACCCTTTCTGTGTGACTTTATAACAGATGTAGATAGCTGGTAGAATATGAACTTTAAATTTTTAAAAAGGTTTACTTAAATTGCATTATTCAATTTACTTTATCTTGTGTTTTTTTTTTCTTCTTTCATCTCTGATCTTATGTCTGGAAACCTTTTCATTTCTTGTGAATTATTTCAAGTATAATTTAAAATAAATCTGTTCAGGATTGAGGAAATGCCAAAGAGGTCACAGTTTACCTCTGCCAGCTACATCAGGGCAAAGGAGGATCCAAGTTCACATCAACCAAGGCCAATTCCATGGGGCAGAGATCAGACTTGCCTTCACATTTCAATTTTTTTTACCCCATTCTAACACTAGGTGCCCCACCCATAGCACTCTATTTCTATGTTGAGGTCAATAGTCCATTGTAACGGTCACTCAGAACTCACAAACAATACTCATGATTTTGAAACTTATTAGGGAAGCTAACAGGACAGGATCAGAAATGCTAGGGATACAATTCTTTTGTCCAGCAACATCTCTTCTCACTCTGCCCACAGATTTGACTTTTGGCCTTTGGCCTGCTTAGGGAAGTGTTTCAAAACCCTTTTACACTGATAAATGTCTAAAGGGCACCCCAAGCTGCAAGTCAGCTTCTTGACTGAGACGCACCCCCTTACTCATCCGCTGAGTGAGAAAGCCTGTTGATGTGCCTCATGGTCCCTGTGCCACTGCTTCTGCTGCCGCCGCCACTTTTTATTCAAGAATCTGAGATTATAGGTTCCTATAGCTGAGATGGCTTGTTTTATATCAACCAGGATGGCAGAACTGTCTAAATTGCTCATTAAAGGCCCATATAATCTATTTGCGTGACCCCACCTAATCATTTTTTGGGAGTTACAAAGACCAAGGATAAATGAGACATACCGACCAATTCAACTTTGCCACTGGAGTACGTGCTCACAGGTTGTTTGTCTCTCCCTGAGAATGTCTTTTTAAAATCTTTTATCAATACAAAAACCAAATTGTGCCAGCTATTTCCATAAGTTAAAAAACAACACTCAGTTCCCGAGTTGCTGTTGAGAAGTAGTACATTGATTTATTTGTGCTTCCTTTGTTTTATTATTTATTTCGCTTTAAAGAACTTCCCTCTGCCTTTGGTATTCTAATGCTTCACTACAGTGTATCTGGGAGAATTTGCTTGTATATGCCTTTAGTGAACTTTCTGTTCTTTGATTCTCTAGAGACATGGCTTTTATTTTTTCTAAATACAATTTTTTAAAATTACTACTGTTTAGTTTCTATTCATTTTTTTCTTATTTTGAAACTCAGACTATTTATCATTCTCTCCCCCCATCCTTAAAATTTTATTTCATTTTTCTGCTCCTTCTATCTCTATGCAATATTTTATTACTATCTCTGCAGGAAGGCCAGAGCTACTAGATGGGTCTGAACCACCCACCTTTCTGCTAATCCTTAGTGCTTAACTGTTGCACCACCAGGGATCCTGAAGGAGCTCTATTATTATTTTTATGTAACTATTATATCTTTTTGTCAATGCTTACACTTTTAATTTCTAAGAGCTCTAGTTTTATCTTTGGTTCTTTTATAAACCTACCAAGTTACTTTTTAAAAAGTATCCCATATTTGTTTATTTAAAACATTACACTTTCCCTGGCTATGGGCAAAGAGACACCTGATTGGTGGTGGTGCTCTTATATCAGTCAGGGACAGAGCCGACTTGAAGTCCTTTGTTCATCCTAGCTTGATGCCTAGATTGTGGCCAGAGCTGTTTCATGCCTAGGGCACATTTAAAAACAAACAAACAAACAAACAAAAACATTACACTTGTTTAAGACTTTACACATATTCTAGCTCTCATATTTCCATTATCAGAAGTATTTGAGACTCTACTCTCCTGTCATGACTGTTGGCTCTCACTTGCAGTGACTTATTTTCTTGTGCCATTGATGAAGGCGCCAATGATTGCTTTTTTCACTGCTTGGTTTTAGTGGAAGCACAGATTGCAAATAACTTTAGGATTGGTCTGTCTTTTAGCTAATTTGAATCTTAAATCACATCAAGTTTTAACAAGTCTGTGGGTCTGAGTGGGATGATTTTATCTACAAATAATTTATGTCCTTATCTGTTGCTCTTGAGTTAATTATTCTGACTCTTAGCAACCCGGTCAAAGGGCTGCTGGCATGGTAGGATCATCCTCACTGACTCAAGCTCTTGGGATCAGCATCTTTTCTTTAGGGGACCCAGGTCTAGTTTCTGATGGGTATTTGTATTGGTCCTACATAACTTTTATATTTATACCAATTCCTTTTTTGATCCCTATTTTCATTTGATTGTTCCTTTCAAAATGATTATTTGATGCGTTTTTCCACTATTTGATCCAAGGAAATAGTAAACATATGCTTGTTGTACATTATCATTGCAGAGCCATTTAGAGGGCAAGTCTGGCACATTATGAAAGGCAAATTTGAATTATCTTTCTGTCATTTCATCACTGCTATCTTTCTTCTTGTCAAATTTAATAAAAGTATAAAGGAATATCATGTTTCCCTTTACTTTTCATTTTACATGCATGCTGAATATTCAGTGTTGATTTTTCCATTTATTCAATTAAACATGTTAGTAAAATTGCTAAACATCATTTAAGATGAAGATCTGAGATTTAGATAAACAATTTTCATTTATATAGTTCAATTATGTTTATCATAAACTATGTTTCAGAGGTCTTTTTGGAAAAATGGTTTTATTAAAAAAGATTTTATCACATTTATATGAGTCAGAGCATAGGGATTACACATCATTAAAGCACATACAGGGGGTTAAATTCAATAAAACAGAGGTAAACCCATGTGGGGATTTCCTAAAACTAAAACATTATTTTAAAAAGTAGTGTCCAATCAGTTTTTGAATTTAGAACATAACAGATAGCTCAGTCCTAGGGAATTTTTGGTGTATTTATTTGTTAGGCGAGGATCCCTGATTGCATAGTGGATAAAGTACTCAGCTACTAACCCAGACCATGGCACTGTGAACTCTCCAGGTGAGAATCCTATGTGACAATGCTACTCTGTTCTATAGGGTCCACAGAAGTTGGAATCACCTCCACTACAGGTGATCTTGTTTAATGGTTCGAATGCAAGGTATAACTACTATTGAGTGCAAATATGTATTTTGTAAGACTGCTAGTAAAATCCTAGGACATTGGGTCTTAGTGCATTGACTTTTCCATTAAAAACAAACTCATAATGACAAATGGCATAAGACATGCTGTACCTTCTATTTTGTGCATAGATAAAAAGGCTGTGTACCCAGGCAGGGCACTGTATATGCAAATAATTCAGCCATGATCAAATAGGAAATCTAACTTTGGGGGGTTTAATTCTAAAACTAATTGACCTCCAAAGTCCATGGAATATTTTGAAAGGGATCTTTGATGATCATTAACTTTGTGAAGTAATTATTGTCTTCTGTGTACTTGGATTTAAATAATTGTTTTCATATTCGTGTGAATGAACAATACCAATTGCAAATAGGGCCATTAGAACATTTGAGATTAGTCTGATTGAGACCATTCGGTCTACTTCCTGATCACTACATGTGGCTGTGCTAAGACTTGTTCATGTTCCCAGGGTATTCAGTTCACTTTGACTCTAATGGTGTGATCAAGATTGTTCACATCTAGCATACAGATGGAGAATTTACTATTTCCCATAAAAGATAGCACTTTTAGACATCGATTAATTCAATTCTTTGCAATGAGCATTCAGTGTCTGAAAATTCTTTCCCTTTCTTAAACTCAATGAAACTATGTTTTAGTTGGGGGGTTCAGAAGACAAAGGTCCTTTTAGAAAATGGAGGCTGATGAAGGTTACCACTTCCTTAACATTTTATTGACATCATCAGAGGACACCGTCTCCAACAATAATGGCAGTCTGAATATCTGCTATGAGTTTATACCTGACATATAATATCATCCCTATTTTACAGAAACTAATAGAGGTGATTTAGAATTAGGATGCACTATCCTGTTGAATAGAATTGAATCACCTTTCTCCTACCACCTACTGTGTGCCTTTTCTGTACCTGGAACTTTTGTATCTCCTCACCCACAGGTCTCTACCAAGTTAGCCCAGCAGAGTGCAGATAGCATAGAGAGTCTTAGCAGGCTCATAGGCAGGCTAAGACTTTTCAGAGATTATGAAAAAAAAATTATGTAGCGATGGCATTTGACCTCCCTTGATTTTACAAGTGGAAATGAGAATCAAACTCCTCATCAGCCCAAGGCCCTATGAGGCCGAGGTCAAGCATACCTCCACCCTCCAACTTTCTTTACCAATTTCTGAAACCAATTTCTCCCCACACAGCATTCTCTACTTCTTAGCTGGATCTGATAGTTGCTGGCAATGACCACACAAAACTCGCAGACCATACTCACAGTTATGGGCTTTACGAAGAAAGTTACTATTCGGCATCAGAAATACTTGAGATCCATATCAACATATATCAATATATCTATTTCAGTCAGGACAGAGTCTTCCTAGCCATGCCTGCAGGCACGCCTCTCTCTACTCCTTGAACTATCAGCCATGCAGCCCCTTGGCCCTGCTCAGAAATATTACAGACCTTTCAGTACTACTGATAAGTGGTCAAATAAATGTACACCACCCTGCCATAACCCTCAGCCCCAAGACACTTATCTTTAGCTTTGTGGGTCAACAAACCTAGCTCTCCCAATTAGAGTACCTGGAAGTACCCCCACTCCATCAGGTATCCTCTTACCCAAAATCACTCACTTCTGCAGGCCAGTAAACCTAACACTATCTTATGTTCTGACTTGCAGTTTTGCTGCTACTGCTCCTTGATGTCAGAGTCCAAAAAACGTTTTTCACTCCTAACTCTTCTTCCTTGAGGATGGTGAGGCCCTCGTGGCTTCTAGTTTCTAAGATGGCTCATATTAAACTAAGTAGGATGGTGGCCTTCAGTATGGATTGCAACTCAATGTAAAGAAAACAATTTTCACAACTGAACCAATAGGTAACATCATGGAAATGGAGAGGTTGAAGTTGTCAAGGATTTCATCTTTCTTAGATCCACAGTCAATGCTCCTGGAAGCAGCAGTCAAGAGTTTAAATGACACAAGACATCTTTGGATTATTGAAAGGCAAGAATGCCTTTCTGAGGACTACGGTAGCCTGACATGTGTCATGGTATTTTTCAATTGCCTCATACACATGGGAAAGTTGGACATTGAATAAGGAAGACAGAAGAATCAATGCATTTGAATTACGGTGTTGGCAAAAAAAATATTGAAAGAACCATGGACTGCCAGAAGAGCAAATAAATCTGTTTGTGAAGAAGGATGGCCAGGATGCTCTATAGAGACAAGGATGGCAAGACTTCATCTCATGTACTTTGGACATATTGTCGGGAGAGACCAGTGTCTGAAGAAAGACACCGTGCTTGATAAAGTCGAGGGGCAATGGAAAAGGAGAAGCCCTTGATAAAATGGATTGACACTGTGGTGGCAACAATGGGCTCTATCTAACATAGCAACAATTGTGAGGTTGGTGCAGGACTGGGCAGCGCTTCGTTCTGTTGTACAGAGGGTTGCTATGAGTCAGAACGGACTGCACAGTCCCCAACAACACCTACAGGATGGGAAAGGTGAGCAATCTTCATTTCTAGAGTTCCAAGTTTTTCCAATCAAAATCAACCCTGTTCACAACACTCACGATTGAATCATTGAATCCTACCAGCCTCGTTGCCCACCTTCTCTTACCCAGAATCATCAGGTAAAAGAGGAAATTCACCCAATCTGTGTGATCCCACACAGTCTAAGGTAGAAGAGCCATAACAAAGAAATATTCTTGGTTGTGATATTTTTTATCCGATTCTGAAAGAAAATTCAGAGAGAACATCTCAGTTTTCTGATGCACAGCATCAGTTTCTCTGATGCAGAGCATTATTGTAATAAGCATCTTTGTGATCAGGATTTTTTGTTGTTGTTGTTTTGTTTGTTTGGCCTCCCAAGATTGGATCCAGATTATCTCCTCCCTCAGAGTTACTAGTGAAGTCTGACTTTCTCAGAGAAAATAACAGAGGCAGCTTCCAAACTACCTTGGCATCCCCTCCCATGCTTATTCAGTTTCTCATGTACCCTGGGGCTGCCTACAATGCCTACCGCATCACATTATAATCCAACCCAGAATCATGAGAGGAATTTAGTAGTAAAAGTTTTCATTGCAGGAATTTGGTTCTGTTTTTCTGGAGATTAAAATGAATGTAAAATTATTCTTTTCAAGTAGCATAGCAGCTATCGCTCTTCAATTAAATTTCTTTTTTGTCATTGATAAATGGTGATTCATTGACATATGTGCATATATGTATACGTATTTATATATCTTTATATGTATGTATGTAAAAACTAATACATTTATTTGTAATATGAGTCCAGAAGAATATGCTGTCACTGTCCTTGGTCCTTAAAAATATCTTATCAGAACAAAGAGACTATAGTGCCCTCATTATGTATCAACATTTTTCCATTTCCTTAAAGATAGGGGCTTTATATAGAAGTGGTTTGAAGGTCTAGTAGATATTTGTACTAAAATGGGTAGTTGGATTGAAAATCTTTATGTTTGCTTGTTATTTTAGGTTATATGCATAAGTATATGGGTATAAAGCCACTGGATTCTGACTTACAGCTATGTACTCAATCCTAATCCATATAACCCTATAAGGCAGAACAGAACTGCCCCTTAGGGTTTCTGAGGCTGTAAATCTTTATGGAAGTAGAAAGCCTAATCTCTCTCCCACGGCCTTTGTGGTTAGTAGTCCACGGTATGCCACCAGAGCTCACACTTGGACAGAGTGTATTAGTGGCTTCAGTCAAAGAGCAGATACCAGATATCTGTTTAGAATATCCTAAGTGCTATTCCTGTGCATAGACAGCCAAATTAGACCTCATACCTAGATGCCAGTTTTCAATGTTCCTGCATTTATGTTATAAAAGTCTGTTTGGACACGAAGCCTCTTGCAGGAAACAAGCGGCACCTTCCAAAAAGAACATTTTCTCATAAGAACTTGAGACCTGCAACCTAACAGCAATAGGGATCAGGGGACAGAAAATTCAAAAGTGGATTGACACTTAATACATTCAAGTTTCAAAAAGAATCACACCTTCAGAAGAAAACATATGAGTAGCGTCACATTTAAAAAAATGGCATTTTGCTCTATTTCCTCATCATCACACATCAGTAGCTGAACACCAGCGTGATGGTGTTGGTTAATTCTTTGGGTGTGACATAAGTAGTTAAATTTCTCATAGGATACAAAAAGGACAAATTGATCAGCAAGTTGAATTTTGTTACTTCATTGTGATAAAATGTATATAGCCTTAACTTTGCCATTTTAAACAATTAAGTGCACAATTCAGTGATAGTGATAGTATCACAGTATCGGGCAGCCATAACCACTATTTCCAAAATGTTCACATTTCCCAAACAAGCTCTGCAACCATTAAGCCGTATCTCTTTATACCTTCTTCCCCTGCTGAATACTAATGCTACTTTTCTCTCTACACATTTCTCTATTCTCTCTATATAGCATGGGTCATATAACACAAAGAGTTTTAAGTTTCATCCATGGCATAGGATATACCACATCTCTCTGTTATTGTTAGCATTAAGTTGCACCCAGCCCATTCAAGTTCCTCGTGCCCCTGTGTACAAGCGAAGAAAATGCTGGCCCATCCTTCGCCATCCTCAGCATTGTGTGTTTGGGCCCATAGCTGCAACCATTGTGTTAGCCATCTTGTGGAGGGTCCACCACTTTTTGCTGACCCTCTACTTTACCAAGCTTGATGCCCTTCTTCAGGGACTGTTCGTTCCTTATAACAGGTCCGAAATAAGAGGGGCAACGTTTTACTATCTCTACTTCCAAGGAGAAATTCAGCCACATGTCTCAGTATATATTTGTTCATTCTTCTGGAAGGCTGAGGAACACTCAGCCTTCCTCAGTAACACCATACCTCAAATGCATCATTGTTCATTTCCCCCCCACGTTCTTGTGTTTTTTCTTAGTCAGTGCCAACTTCCACTTAGACATGAAGTGATTGAAAATGCCAGAGGTGGAGGATGAAGGCACCACCCTTTCTCGTTCACACTTGTCAGAGGCTTTTTGCAGCAAACTTCCCCAATGCCATGCAATATGGCATTTGAATTTTTTGACTGCTGCTTCCCGAAGAATGACTTGTGGGTTCAAATAAAATGAAGTATTTGACAATTCAGTCTCATCTCCTGGTCCAGTCTGGAGTGTGGTTGTGTTCCTCATGGTGACACACATTGCACACTGATGGCCGTGTAGTCTTTGGTCGACATCAGCATGTGCTGAAAGTGCTCTTTGCTTTCACCAGCTGGGTGTCATCGGCATATGAACAGTGGTTTCTGAGCCTTGCTGTATATATATATATATCCAGGAGCAGAATTCATGAGCCATGTGATAATTTAACTCCTGATTTAACTGTTTGAGGATCGGCCAAACTGTCTCCGACAGTGGCGTTTCGTAACCTTAAAGGCAATGAACAACTGATGGCAATCCTGGTAGATCTGAAAGAGGAAAACTTGGCTTTCTGCTCGCATAAGGAGCCACAGGCTCTGCAGTCTGGGGAGCCCAAAGGCACAGCTGTACTCCGTCCGCTAGGAGCACTCAGTCTGCATTAACTCAGTGGCCGTGAGTTTGGTTTTTGGTTTGAGTAGGTCTGAGGTAATACATTTTCTATTTTGATTTATATTTTCCTAATGGTGCTGAATACATTTTAATGTGATTATTGACAATTTTTATAACTTCTTAGGAGATATGTCTATTAAAGACATTTGTATAATTTTAAACTTTTTCGTTTTGTGTTTGCTTTTCAAAAAGTAGGAGTTCTTTACCTATTCTGGACCTTAGAGCCTCATAACATATATGGTTTAGAAATATTTTCTTCCATTCTGCAGTTTCTTATTTTCCCTTTCTTGATAATATCCTGTGGTACACAAAAGTTTTTCATTTTGATGAAGTCCAATTTATCAATTTTTCCCTTTTATTGTGCATATGTATTTTTATGTAATTGTGTTTTCTGTGTATAGGTAAACATACATATATTTAAATAAACCATGTTGACAAGTAATCATCAATAACCTTCTTACATTGTTAAATAACCTTAGATTTCAAAGCCAAGAAATAATCACAGGTGAAATTTGGTACTTCCGTGCCAAATATCAATTATTAGTAACTGAATGATCTAATTTTGTTTCTCAATATGCTTTTGAGAAAAATGCCACAATCCCTCAATGTCTTATGCCGGCTCTGGTTTTAGTAATTATGCCATAAAGCTTCTATTGCAGCACACACTTTCTTACTCTGTTTCCTTCAGGTCTTTGATTCATTGAACTGAGGAGATATCATTGTTCTGGTCCCATGAATCTTTCTGCTACACATCATTCCATTTAAGTTATAAGATAGTAGATGTCCAGCTACACACACGCACACAGGTAGGTCGACCTTGCTCCCTGCCCCAAGAGCGTGTAAAATAACGCAATCGTCTACCAATGATCTCTCCCCGTTAGCACAGAGTAATTTCTTTTCCGTCACTCTTCTTTTCCCTAAGTCCCCAGTTCCTTCAGAGCCTGAGCTAGTATAAGAAGTAATTTGCATTTAAACGTTTAAGATCACTTTCAAACATTGGAGTCACATTTCAGTTCTTTAGTAATCCAAACTTTTCCAGAGGATTTTCTAATACAGTAAATTAGCGAAGATACGGTGTTTAAGGAGAAGTGACTTGCTGTTTCTGCCTACCTGAAGTAAGAACACACCCTTTCTAAGATTTGACAGTTAGAAAGCTTTCACTGCAGAGATACATTGTTTGAGTTGCTTTCTCTTTGCCATTTTGACTTTACAATGTCACATGCTAGCCACCAATCAGTCAGGAGTGAGCTTATGAGAGCGCACCTCACGTTCAGCCGAGCCGTTCTGCATGTCTCTGCCGCAAGTAGACAGCAGGCTTTCTCCAACTACGTCCGTCTTCCCGGACTCCACAGGTGTCCTTGGGAAAACAGGTCATCAAGGAAACTCTCTGTTCACACCAGTGATCCTGACATGATCCTTGCCTACATTAGAATGTCCATCTTGATTGAGAAAATAAAATCAGAGGTAGGAAAGTAGAAAGGCTTTTTCTCCATTTCCCTCGAAGGTCAAATTTTCGGTCTCTAATTTGGCTTCTGTTCCATTCCCATATTCTTAAACAATTCACACATTTCATAATTCCCTGTTTTCCCCTGGGCTATTTATCCTCCATTGATACTCAGTCATTTCTATGACTTGCTGCAACTTCACCGATACTGTCCTTCTCAAAGTCTTGAACAACACTAACGTGGCCCGATCCAAGAGCAGTCTTGTCCTCATCAATTCAGTCTACTTCATATTCTCCGTGACGGAAGGAATTTTCTAGTTTTATCCCTTAAATACTCTCCTTGCATGGATTCTCTGGCTTCATACCCTTCGGGTGTCTATTTCCTAGGTAACTAGTTCCTTATTCCCTACACATGGGGGGAGTACTTCTTTTAAACAGAAAGAAATCCTGGAGGTGTTATAAAGTCAGCAGTTCAATCCCAGCAGCCGCTCCTCTGGAGAAAGAGGAAGCTATCTGGTTCAGTAAAGATGGACCATCTCAGAAACTCTCTCTCGGTTGCTAAGTCAAACTCCCTGGCAGTGGGGAGGTGGATTCCTTCAAACAGCTGTAAATATTAGTGTTCATTTGGTGTGACTCTGAGGCCTCTTCTCTAATTACTCTAGTTACCTTCTAGTTGATCACACCGAGTCCCACAGCTTTCAAAGCCATCTCGATGGTGACCACTCACATATTAATAGGTCCAGCCTGGAGGGCTCCTCATCTATTCAACCGCCTTTCACCTGCCTTTAGAAAGGTGACTCTCAGGCATCTCAAGTTCAACTCATCCACAGAGAACTCTTGCTTTTCCCAATAAGCCCTCTTTTGTCCAGCTTCTTTTCTTGAATAAATGGCAATATTATCTACTCGTTTTCTCTAGCCAGAAGCCTAAAAAACATTTACAATTATTTATTTTTCCTCAACGCATCCTATACAGTCTACCTCTTCATCTTAGCATGTACCCTTTCACATACACGTGATTGTTATCTGCTCCAGGCTCCCCTTGTCCAGGTTTTAGTCTTTGCTGGCACCGTTACTTCAATTGCCACTTAGGGTTTCTTCTTTTTCCTGTTGTTTGCCCACAAACCTTCTGCTACAGTTTCATTTGCAACCAAAGATGAGTTTATCTCACCCTCAGCCCAAGCCCATCACTGAGTAATCCTCATAATCAAGTCCAGAATGATTCTTGAGGAGTGCTCTTGCTCCATGCCTTCCCTGCACCATGATCACTCAAGCTTTTCTAGGGGGCCATGGAGGGGACTGAGGTCGAGGTCCAACATAAATATTGCCTCCTCAGAAAGTACAGTGCCCTTAATCTTTAGCTCAGTCCACTCTTTGGTGATTAGAAGTTATAACAAATGTTATTAAAGATACATTTTTAAGGTACTTTGGACAATTTGTTGTTTCACTGGATGATAAGCCCACTGTGCACATGTCAATCACATGTACTTTACATCTCACCAGGCAATTCGTGGCTCAAGTCAGTGCTCAGCAAATAATTGTTGACTAAATGAATTCAATGCAAGGTGCTTATAATAAAAATAATTTTCCCACACTGCACATTATGATATTGGGTTGCTAATTGGACTTCTAAATATAGAGCAAATAAATCATGTAAAGTAAGCCATGTGGGAAAATAAATAGTTCTTGGAGAATCAGAACTTTGAATTAATATAGTTTCTAGGTCCCAGTTTTTGATCCAGGGCAGCATTCATGTAAGCTTTTGTTATGAACTATGCCAAAAATCTGATCCTGACTCAACTAGCTGTATTCCATCCGAAGGCACTACTAGACACACTGCACAAAATGAACATGCACGTTGCTACAGGTTTGCTGGAATTATACTGTTACTCACAGTAGTAACTACTGTCATCGACACAAGAAAAGACTCCTCAAGCTTTGAAGGACTTTATCAACTACTAAGGGATCAGCGCTTTCAGAATCCAGGTGCTACGGTGGAAATGGAAATTTACATGTAATCCTTTTATTCAAGTATTTCCCCCTTAATCGTGATATCATGGAAACAATTGTCCTCTTGAATACAAGATGTAGATTATATTTATGTCTAGGATTGATAACATATGAAGGAGCTTCCAAAGGTTTGTGGAAAAATGTAATGAAAATATAAGGAAAAATTGTGCATGGATTTTGTGACACCGCCTCATATATTCTAAATTTCCTTTTTCAGACAACCAGAGGAAAAGAAGAATCAATGTTAAAACCTACAAAAATTAATTTATCTCAGACAATAGAGATAAATTTATCTACAACAGAAGAAAATAAAGCTGAAAAAAGATAAAAATCAACAAAAGCAAATCGAAATCAGTGGTTTTCAAACTTTTTTTTAACTGTAGAATGCTTTCATCAAACAAATTCCATATGTGTTGCTGGCTCTATTTATGTCTATACAAGATACACATACATTTCCTGTGAGCATAAGACTGAGTTGGTTGACAAACAAATGGACAACAACCAAACGGATTTGGTTGACAAACAAGAGGAATCAGGTCCTCTTGACCCCCTCCTTACTTCCATGAATGGCAGTCTTTGAGGCGCACGGTTAACCATTACAGTCTTTTAAAGCATCCAGTTAGGTCCTCTTGCTTTAAGGTATGCATTTATGCATCAGATGAGCTTCTCTCCTTTTCATCTAGTACCAAGACAAAAATAAAGAAATAAACCCAGTGCCGTGGGGTCATAGGGGCCCTATAGAACAGAGTAGGACCTCCCCAACAGGTCTTCAAAGCTGTAGATCTTCACAGAAGCAGGTTGCCATGTGTTTTTCCATGGTGGCCGATTGGTTCAAACCACTGATCTTCCAGTTGGCAGCGCAATGTTTGCTCCTCTGTACCCCGAGACTCTTCGCATCCAACACCGCATGAGCTATGAACCAAACTTGAGGAATTTGAGAAATGATCATGAAAACCATTTTCTGTGTTTTGTGTTTCACACAAGGGAACCCGTAATGCTACAAGTCATTTGAAAATCACTGATCTAAGTATTAGAAAAAGACACCTGCGACCTTATATTGACTAGGCTTGTCAAAGGCATTGAATATGTTCTGCCATTTCCCATTCAGCAGGCATTGCTAATTAATCATGACTCTCTTCCTTGCTGTGTTTGGACAGTGCTTTGGAATTCCCCTGGACACACCATACTAGGTAGCCATTACCAATGAATCAGAATTAAAATACAAGTTGAAACCAAACGGCCATCCAGCCAGATGTGGGAAGTATTTAAGGTGATTGAAAAGCTGGGTAAAGAAGTAAAGGTTATATAATGAAATCAATCCTCTAGTCAATCCTCCGATTTCCCCACTTCAGAGATTATAACTACAGCAAATACCCATAAGCAAAATGTAAAATATTTGGTAATTTGAAATTAAACATTTTTCAACATGAAAATAAAGGTGCCTTGAGAAAAAGAGATCAAAATTAAAAGAGCTCTATGAAGTAGCTGATTCTTTCATTGTATTTGTAAATAGTATGAAGCCTATGATCACATAAATATATACATAACAGTAGCTCAATAAAGGTCTAATAGAGGGAGCAATACCTTCTGGCCCTATCA
>NW_022103896.1:46801395-46806877 GCF_000313985.2 Echinops telfairi | reverse complement strand
AGCCTGCGAGCTTCCTGCTTCCTGGTTCATCCTTCCACATCCCCAGCCTGCAGCAGCTATGCCAGTCTGAAGAAAGGGACTTAAGGAGCAGCATTGGACTTACGGACTTGAATTCAACTGAGCTTGATACATAGTTACTTCTTGATATAGAGTTCCTTTTTACATATAAACGAGTGTCACTGGATTTGTTTCTCTAAACAATCCAACTGAACACAGCTAGTATATTGATGTACGTTAGTGCCAAAATTAAACAGCAGATCATATTAATTCGGGTCCTTGGCCAATATTGTTGTACTTCTCACTAATTGTCCCCTTCCTTCAGGGTTGGGAAATGTCTGATCAAATAAGAGCCCATGAAATCATCAATACCAGCTAATATAACATTTGTCACCAAAGAGACTCAGTTCCAGCCATCACACTAAGGGTGAGTTAAATATAGCAGGATAATTTTTAAGTTGATAAATTTCTGTGGCCCACTAATGATGCTGTGAATATCTGAATGGCGCTTGGCAGAGAAACGGTTCCCCATTCTGCTTTACTTGGACAGATGATGATAAAAAAGTGATTAACAATATAGCCATGTATTAAAATGAATTTTGCATATGAGTTTCATATTATTGCATGCTCATTATAATTATTGGTATTTATATACAAGGAAAGCTAGACTCAGAGGAATTAAATTATCCAAAGGTTTTTTTGCTTAGAAGTGGCAGAGCTATTCACAAACAAGACTAGTGAGTCTTCTCCAGCACAACAGGTAGAAACCTTTTTATTGCTGGTCCGCTATCTAACTATAGTAGGGCTCTATCAATAATCCATTCATTTGTTTTGCATATTCAACAAAAAGCAATGAGAAGCTACCATGAGTCTGGCAAGATTCTAGACAGAAAACAATAATTATGATTCTTGGCCTTACAGACTACTAAGATTTTCAAGAAAGAAGTTTACCAGACTCTCTTTGTATTCCAAATAATGAGAAGCTATTGAATTAGTTTAAGTAGAAATTTGTAAGATCAGCTTTTAGAAGATTATATTTAAGTCATTTTTATTTAACAATTTTATTGATATATAAGTCGTGCACCTTACAGTTCAATGGTTAAATATATTGGGTCTACTTCTTACCTACAGCAGGGTGCAGAAGTGGTGGCTTCCATTGAGAGACTTGAACACATTCACATTCTCTCTTAGAATCTTCAGTAACTGTCAAGCGTAGAAGCCCAGTAGAAGCCCACGTTGGCCTGCTGAGAGAACTCCTGGAGCAGAGAGAGAATTCCAGTTGAGGCACCTGTGGTGGTTAGAATTGAATGTCAACTTGTACCCATGTGGAGGTAGGGGTGGAGTCCAGCCCGTCCATGTGGCTGCAGCCTGCTGATACCTCCTTGAAGGTGTGGACGTTTTATAAAAGAGACACTAAGGGGAACTGATGCCTTTCTGGCACCTTTTCATTTTCTTCTTTGCTTGGGGTCTGCATCTGCCTCCAGGGATGGCTAACATGGCCTGCCAGCCATAGAGTTGCTGGCCCTTGCCTTTAAGCTTGAGAGTCTCTCATTAGCATCTGACCTTTGCATTTGAGTTGAGCTAGGCTGCATTCTTGATTAAAAAAAAAAAAGTTCGTTCTTGATATTAAGATCTGTCATGAGCATATATGAGTGTCACTGTTTTTGTTTCTTTAGAAAACTCAGCCTAAGATATTCAAGTTCGCAGCTAACCATAGAGGCAAATGGGATCCCAGCCCAACACAGGAGAACTGCCACGCCGAGTATATCCCAAAGAACCACTTGGAAAGGGGTGAACCACATAAGTGCTGGTTCTTTGAAGCTAATAACTTTGGGGAAAGCTTCTCACGCAGTGAATGATCGCGCATCCAGAATTTGAGATAGAGAAGGAGACCGGCAGAAGCTACTCTCAAGAGAGGAGGACAAGGTGGACAGAAAGACGAGGGTGAACCACAGTGTGACTGCTCCAAACATGTCAGGCAGAAACTTGGAAGCCAGCACAACGCGATCGCATTGGTCACTGCGGAGGGCTCAATAGGTCTCTGAAGAGCAGTGGGCACAGAGGTGGGAGGGGAAGCTTGCTGGTAAGAGAAATGGAGCCGGAGAGTCAGCGCTTCCCCTTCCAGGTCACTGCAGAAGGTTCCTGCCCTTGGCAGAGGAGATTGAATGCAAAGACGTATCTTTTCAGCACTATGATCCTGTTTTCTTCACTTTAAAATAGCAGATTGGGCTTGGTGATGCGGAAAACACACTGCCTTTTTCTAGTATTCGATCATAGTTGGGAGCAATAGAGTAGAATGGTTGCACGCACAGGTTTTGAAATCAACCAATATGGGTATGAATTACAATTCCTTCCCTTAAGATCTATGTGTTCTTTTGAAGGTTATGTTAATGAGGTTTGAATTTTCTGTGGTATAATGTAGTATTACCAATAACAGCAATACCTACTCCATTAGCATAACAGATGACATTAAATGAAACACTGTATTATCTGGGCTATTACAGTGTCTAGCACAGAGTATGTGGTCAACAATTTTTAAACAGTATCATTATTTTCATTATCATTACTACTGTGAAAGCAAGCCTAGAGTCTTTAGTTTGAGATTACTTCTTCATTACTGTCCCCTCTACGTGGGGATCTAGTTCTGTTTGATGACAGTGCTTTCTCGTTTCAGAGCACTTGACAGTTTCGCAATGTGCTCTTAGAGTCTCGCGTTCTCTGAAGGTGGCTGTCTGTTTTCCCTTAGCCACCGTCAGTCCTTCCCTGACTTCATAATCGATTAGAATCAGGGACAATCAAGCATATGCTGAAATTGCAGTTGTCAATAAAGAAGTAAATGAAAAATATTACCCAGAAAGTCACAGACATCTTAAGCTCTTGTGTATAAAAAGAGACTGCAACCCCCCAGGTGTTAGTTATATATGTTTATTTCTGCAAAGTATAATTGATATGCATAATAACAATTCTACATGATAAAATATTCAATTATAATATGGATATTCTGTTCTCTAAATCATGGGATATTTTTCCTAAGGGTAAGGTTGAACAAGGTGGAAGCTCAGTAGAATATGGAAAACAGATGAACAGAGCTGTTCTGGGTGTAGTAGGTAGGGATTAAAACCATAACTCTAACTACCTAATTTGACACTCCTGATCACAAGAGAGTGTGCTCAGGAATCTCAACGACACCCTTAGAAGACCAGGGAATTAACGCATAGAATTTTTTCCCCTTTCTTTCAGAAATACCCATCAAAGTATTTAAGTGCCTGAAAGGATAAATTATATGGGGGGGCAGGGGGAATCACTCATATAGAAAATTGCAATCATTTGCAGTTCTATCTAAATAAGGCTGGCTTTTTCTATTTTAAGTTAAAAATTCTGAAATGTACTTTGAATTTGTATAGTGTGGACACTCACAGAGGTGTAACTTCCATGAGGAAAACTTAAGGAAAATAATTTAATCTCCACTTCATGAAACATTCTTCCCATGCATCGTATCCTCACCTGGGAACTAGACGTTGCCATTCTTTCTAATTCAATTGTCAGCTAGTATCATTACATTCTCCCCTAGTAGCCAGCATTTCAATCCTCCTTCCTATCCATGAGCTCAAAGCCAAATCTAATACAAATTTATTTTCAAGCATAAGAACAAAGAATTAAGTGCTGCCTTTAAAAGTTACAAATTAAAATTATGTGATGCCAATGTAGACATAAAAATAAAAAAAATGAATTTATGGATACATAACCTCAGGGACTTCAAAGAACCCCAGTCACTCAGCGTGACATGCATATAAGTTTTACAAACATAATTTCTTTTTTTATTATTATCTAGGAACATTAGGATATACTTTCTTGACTGTAATAATTGCTGGCAGTTAATTACAAATGAAACAGAAGTGCTGGTAATATTGGAGACTTGTACCCTGCATAAAACTGGAAATTACTGCTATTACTCTTAGTTGCTAGGGAATATTAGGTCATAGATGCTAATTAGCAGTTCATAGCCCTCCCACAGAGGGGAAATCTCATTAATGCAGGAAACTGTCTTGGTCGACAAGCCCACCACTCATGTCACTCGGACCATTTTTGGTTGAACAATTTCAAGGGCTAATAAAACTGGAGATTCGCTCTTTCATGAGAAGGAAGCCCTGGCGGTGAAGCCGCTCCATCTCGTCTTTGCTCACGAGGACAAGTGAAGCAGCTATCGCTCACTGGAAGTCTCCCAATCCATGTGCAGGACCCATCATAAGCACACAGACAAAAGTGGTCTTCCACAAATTGCAGAAATAGCAGGGCTTCCCATTAAATACCTGCTCCCAACCCCAAAATATGGGGGGAAAGTCTAGATCCCCTGTGGGATGAAAGAGAAATTAGGATGATTCTAAGACCGTTATACGATATCTTCACAGGGGCTGTTTGTATGCTGACACACAAAACCGATTCGATTATCTTTCCATTTAAAGTTGGTTCTGACTCAGCAACTCTTATGTACAATGGAATGAAATACTGCCTGGCCTTTGGCCATTCTCACAATTGTTATTATGTTTAAGTTTTTAAACAAACCACAGCATGAATTGTTATTTTAATTATTCTAATTAGTTTATTCTAAATCATTTAGTAATTGTAGTCGATATTGTTCAGCTTAATTGTGATGAAATACTTGAAGAATGTGTACAAGTCAAAAATTAAAGAATGTGATTAACTACAATAGATTCAAGATCGCTCTAAAAATAATATATAGTAATATTCTGAAAAAACAAAACAAAATAATAAAAATAAATGGCCAGCCTCCTTTTTGAGAAATGGGCTAGCAGATTTCTGGTTGGGCTGTTAACCCCAACGTCAGTCGGCCTAACCATCGGGCCTTCAGTGGGTCACAGATGAGGCTTTCTACTGCTGGGAAGATTGACTGTCTGAGAAACCCACAGGAGCACTTCCAGCCTGTCCTGGAGGGTCACTATTGATCAGAATGACAGTGAGTTTTTGTTGTTGTAAAGCAAAGTATGTACATATGTCTACACACACATATCCACATAACCCCTTGCCATCAAGCGGCTTCGTACTTATAAGATTGCCTATAGAGCATTTCCAAGACTGAATTTTTACAGGAGCACACAGCCTTATCGTTCTCCCTCTGAGAAGTTCATGGGTTTGAACTACTAACCTGTAATTAGTAGGCCAATACCTAGTTTGCAATGCCTCAAGGGTTCCATCCTCACACCATGGTTATGCACACACAATGTACACACACACACACACACACACACCTATGAGTGAACTTCAAAAATGTGTGGGAAAATGTTATTATCTTTTAAATACATTTGTTTGTGAACTTTTGGAAGCCCTTGTGTGTGTGTGTGTGTGTGTGTGTGTGTGTGTGTGTAAATGTTCTCCTGAATATGTTTTATACAACCTGATTCCTCAAAAGTGAAAGTTAATGTTATGATTTATTAAGAATTCTCACCTCTTTCAATGCACTTTTACT
>NW_022103896.1:46794798-46801295 GCF_000313985.2 Echinops telfairi | reverse complement strand
ACTTTTACTAAGCACAAAATCATCTGACAAAAGGCAGTATTGAAAGAAAAAGGAGTATATTATTAAAAAAAGAAATCTAACCCAAATTCAGTTTCTCCTGCTAAAGCAAAAGAAATTATACAATGCATAAATATGAGCTGCTTAGTCAAATTAGGTTTTATATTGAAATGTAAACTATATCTGTATTAAAATAAGAATATTTAATCCTTTATATTTTAGTTCTGGGACACCTGTGTTCATGCACACATAACCACACACGCAAACACTGGTGACCTAGATACATTCCTTAGTCAGTGGGACAGGGAATCGAGAAATAAATCAGGGGCTCAGTAATATATATGCTCTTTATTTTAAAGCAGGCATATTCATTTCTTCTCAGTGTAATGACATATTCCACTTTTAATTGAGCTCTCTTCCCAGAAATGGTACATCCATTTTCACCTGTGGAAGTAAAATTAATTACAGGAGCAATAACTTGTAAAAATTGAAAGAGTAAATCTTTCTCTTATATATAGGATCAGAGGCTCCATGAAAACGCCTTTGCCCTCTGCCTCAGCTTTCGCTAAGCCTGAAGCACTGGGGAAGCACTGGTTAGAATCAAATATCAAGGAAACCTGAGTTGAATAAGGCAAGGAAGAACTGAAGGTTTGGGCAGAAGAAGATGAAGTTTCAGAGTCGGGAAGAGCTAATAGCATCTTGTTTTAATCTGCGAACTTCTACAGTAAGAGAAAAGTCTTGTTTTCTCAATTGTCTTGAACTAAATCTAACCTAGATGTTACAGGAAGTCTGTTCTGCATATCTGATCACGCAAGTTGTTCTTAAGAAGACACTCAATTGACTGAGGGATGCACCACATATTTGCCTTTCAAAATATCACCATGATGGATTTGGTCCAGCAATAGATATCTACTGCTAAAATAAGGGAACCCTGAGATTTCATTTGATTATATTAAATATTAATTAAACATGCTAATTGAATATTATCATCAGAAAATTCAGTAAGAAGGAAAAGACCACATTCTCAATCATGGAGGTAATTATATGCGATTCTGTTAATATATTGTCTATCTATATATAACCATCTTTTTTAAAAACAGTTGCAATACCTGATGCTTATGGAATAATGTATAGTTCAAAAGCAATTTCAAATTCTAATCTTCACAATAGCACAATTGAGCACAACTGTATAAGACTGTGCATCTTGTGCATGTATCTTAATTATTATCTTACTCTATTGACTGTCCCACCAGTTTCATTAAAAGCAAAGGTTAATTACATAGCTGTGAACTTATCCAGGGAAAGGCTACTTTTTGCCCACTAAATTATAATAAAACTAAATTAGAGGTTTTCAGAACTTCAGGGTATTGATTGATGAATTCATTAGTTCACCTTTTCAAAGTGAAGACTTAGGTTTTAAATATTTTATGTAAATTTGCATATTGGCATTTTTAAGGGATTTTTAAAAATTGGACAGTGCTTAAGAGAAAGGTCACACTGATCACGTTGGGTCCTCCATACCTTTACAAAACACAAAGTACAATGTGGGTTAAATTTCCTCTTAGTCTTCTTTGAAAAAGGTGTTTCTTAGATGGATCCATGAGCTTTTTGTATTGTTGCTTTAGACCAAGGACAAACATGGGCAGTAAAACATTAGTATATATGATTGCCCAGGGTGAAATTGCTTTTCAGGAGGGTAGTTATGACACCTGTTTGTCAGAGACTTGGCTCCTTTCATACTATTGTTGCCGAATGTATGGTGTTGGCAGTGCCGTCCACAGAGAAACCTTTCCATGCTAGTCCAAGGCTCGTTAGACTGTGGTACATCCAGCCATTGAAGCGCGGACATCGCCCTACACTCCTTAAGGAAACTGTGAATGTGCCTGCAGACTCTGCTTCGGGCACACAGAAACTTCCAGTCCATTGAACAAATTACTTCTGAGTTAAAGCAGCATGCATCATTTGCATACAGATAATGTGGCATCAGAGAAGCCGTGAAAACAAGAATAGGATTCTCTAAGCAGTGCAATTGCTTTTGCTCTCGCCAAAGCTTCTGATGTAGAACTGCATCCCCACCCGCTCACCCCATAATATCCTTAAGTTTATTTTGGCTACTTTTGAGGATATATGTAGAAATCAAACAATTTAAATACATGTTCAATCTACTCAACCACAGTTGATCATAATTAAACTGTATTTTTACAAATCGACATGGACAAACAATAAAAGTAGTTAATAGTATGGAAAATGAGCGCTGAGTCTTCCTTTTAAGATCATATAGGGTAGCTATTGATGAATATGCAGATACATATCTTCGACAAATTGCAAGATGCATCACGTAAAGTGGGCTTTCTTTACAAACCATCTTCGCTATAATACAGGGGTCTTATTTTTAATGCCCCACTTGCTTAATGCCGTCTCAACCAAAATTGATTCACACATGCAGAATATTAAGCAGGGATCTAGGTAATGACTGAGGGCTTTGAAGACAGAGAAGTAAGAATTGGTAATGTTGGACGGAGCTTCATCCTTATTAAAATAAGGAGCACTACTTAGGTCTTTCCCCATTGGCGAGTCCTTCCTATTGCTACAGAGAGCAGCATGTTCCTGGCTTCGTTCTCAGTCCTTAATTTGTGCTTGAAAAATACGAACGTGTTGAGCCAGATGCTTCCCATGCCTAAGGTAACTCTTGTGATAAATTAGGCACTTGAGAAAACAGAATTAATTCTTTCACTAAGCATTCTGTAATATTGGCCCACTCTGAATTAAACAAATTCAGTAGCTGTTTTGTTACATATCTTTTACACCAGTAGTTTTTAAAGAAGAAAGTTAGAGATTATCTTAATTTTATAATCAGCATATTCTTTTTCATGCTTAAGCAATATTTTATTTACAACATTGTTCTAAATAACAAATAAATTCAGGGATTTGTCAATTGGGTAAAGCTAACTTCTTTTAAAATGAAGAACATCAGTCCGTTCTGACAACAGAATGAAGCACTGCATGATCTAGTCCCACCCTCAGTACTGTCCGTACTGTCTCCTCGCGGGGCTTCTTCCTCTTCATTGACCTTCTTGTTTACCAAGCACGCGGTCCACTTCCAGGAACGGGTCTCTCCTGATAGCATGTCCAATGTATGTGAGATGAAGTCTTTCCATCCAGACTTCTAAAGACAATTCTGTCTGCACTTCTCCCCAACTCAGATTTGTATGTTCTTCTGACAGTGCCCGGCACTTTTCAATGTGCTCCACAAGCTCCATGGTCCAAGGGCATCAATTCTCCTGTTTGTCCTGTTGCCCTTGCCAACGCATATAAGACCATCCAAAATACCAAGGTTTGGGTCAAGTGTCCTTTAACCTTCAAAGTGACATCCCTGCTCTGTAATACTTTAAGGTGGTTTTGTGCACCAGGTTAGTCCAATGTAATATCATTGTTTGATTTCTTGACTGCTGATTTCATGGGGAAAAATGTCTCCCAGATGTGCCTCATAATGGTTTCAAGCTATGATATTGATATACATGCAGCTGAGTCTTTAGGAAGTAGAAATCAATTTTCAATAGAGTTTTGGGGCCAAGTTTTAGTTCACTCAACAATAGAATTTATCTCATCTTAATTTTAAAAAATGGGTTTGCATCAGTGGAAACATTTCATTTCTGCTTCATGTTGGGAATTTGGTGAGAATCCCTTACTCATTTCATGCTTTTGCTCTTCAGGTGAAAATAACTGAAAGTTTCTTGAATTCGGTGGCGTCCTGTAGACTTAGCAAAAGCTGTTTGCAATCTCAATCCCTTCAAGACCAAATTAATTTTTACTTCGATATTGTTGGTGGAATCTATGTGCTTTCTGTAATAAATGCCATTCTGAATTAAATAACAAAAATTTGAGGGGATATGGATTGTGATATAAGTAGGGGAGCACATAGGAAAAGGTTTCACAAGGTTTGTGGGAAAAACTCATTAAGAGACAATGAAATTCCCCACGAATCTTCAAGCCCGCCCGTTGAGCATCCTAAAGAGTCTCTGATGATGAGGTTGGTAGGATGATGACTCTTTCTTCAGGTTTAGGCAGTAACACAGGCACCACGATTTGATAACAGATCCTAAAAGTGGGGTTGCTTTTTTTTTTTCCAATTAGACTCCAGTCGCAGAAGAAATAGGTGGGCACAATGTGTCCCACAGGTTCTGACAGTAAGTTAAATGTGTTTAGTCTCACTTTTAATACTGAATTTTTGGCATCCTATTTAAAGGGGTTGAGAAACTCAAAATGACATTAAGCCAATCAGCAATAATTACAAAAAAAACCCACCATTATGAAACAATATCTGGCAGTGTCTCCAAGAGTTTTAATTGTGTGCTTGGTCACTCTTTTGCCTTAATATGAGTTGAATCATACCCCCAAAAGATGTGTCAAAATTCTAATCCTTGGCACCTATGGAGGTGACTTTGTTTGGAACTAGAATTTTTAAGATAGAATCCAGGAGATTGTTAGGCCCGATCTTAATCCAATATCACAGTGACCTTATGAAAACAGAAGAAACCCGGGGGGAGTCCACGTGCGTATAGAGTAAAAGATTGAAGTGATAAATCTGCAAGTCAGGGAATGACTTCCAGAAGCCATAAAGAGGCAGAAAGGCTCTTCTCTGAGAGTACTCAGAGAGCGTGACTCTGCCGTGCCTTGCCTTTGGCTCCTCCTCCCCTAATTGGAGAGATACTGTTTGACTCCACCCCGTTTGGAGGACCTTGTCTTAGCAGTTCTGGGATTTATTTATGGACCTTCTGCGATGTTAGAGCAGTCATCTAAAATACTTTGACCATATCATGTAAAATTATCATGAAGTTAAGTACACCCATGTCCCCCTACCTACTCAGCCTTCTGCAGCATTTATGCCAACATGGGTGTGATAAAAACAACCTTTATTCACTCAGCTAAATGTGTTGTTTTCCTGCGGAAACATTAAGGAAATAAATACCATGCCTTAGTACTCCAAAAGACCCTCTGCCCTAAGCAAGCTGTTGAAAAACATCAAAGTTCTGGAAATCTCAACACTGAACCGTTACTCTACACACAACCTCAAGCCTTCCTCCATGCTTGGTAGGGTCGGAAGGGTGGGGAATAATGGGATCCTGTAAAGTTTTCCGTAAGATGTTGAAGTTTTAGTCAATTGCTGTACTTGATGAAATATTTTCCTTGGACCTCCTCCCCATTTCCCTGAAATACACCATCGCCCTACTTTCTTATCCAACTCACGTTTTCATTTCTTATAGCACTTCTGTAGCCTAATAATCATGTGTCGTATTTATTCCCGTATGCTCCCTTTTTAACGAAGTCTAATTTGTCCTCCTTTTGTTGTTGTGAACATCTGCCCCCTCACAGACTGTTGAATCCATTTAAAAGACGATCAGCTGCCAAATGCAAGCAACTATCTGCCACCACAAACCTCCTGCAAAAATAAAGCCCCCACCACCACCACCAACACACATATCTTTCCACATGAGGCCACTGAAGAAACAACAACTATACAATTGTTTATCAGTTCAAGGGTAACAGGAGAGCAAGTTTAAAAAAATATATATATTTATAAAATATATATTTTAAATATATATTTAAAAAATATATATATATATATATTTTTGTTGTTGTTGTTGTTGTTAGGTGGGAGCTACATTCTACATTTTTGGAAGCTTTTTAAATTTTCTGTTCAGTATAAAACCAAATGTTCTTTGGCATGAGGCATAAACCAGGCTGACATGTTTCCCAAAATGAAATATTCAATCCCCAAAGCCAGGATTTTCTATGTAACTAAGAATGGGATTCTTTAGCCTGAGGCCATAGACAGAGTATTTACCAATTCAACTTGTATCTCAATAAATACTTTTTAATATACCTGATAAAATGCATTTGTAAGTCAGAAATAAATGTAAACAGAAATTCATTATTTAAAAAGCAATGTTTCAAATATAAGTGAGCAAAATTAAAAATTGAAAGCATTTTGCAATCATCCATTAAGGTCATTTACAAATGGTCTTTGGGTTTGACTTTATTGATAAATAAGGCATGGCAAAATTTTCTAAAAGCTAAAAATGGGCCTTGTTATGGCAGCATAGGGTAAAATATAGGAAGCTTTCTGAGGTCTTCTGAATTTTACTACCAATAATGGCATGTATTTGTTACTATGGACAAACCACTTAACCCATC
This sequence comes from Echinops telfairi, assembly GCF_000313985.2. Classification (NCBI taxonomy): domain Eukaryota; kingdom Metazoa; phylum Chordata; class Mammalia; order Afrosoricida; family Tenrecidae; genus Echinops; species Echinops telfairi. Next base: position 46,795,103 of record NW_022103896.1, on the reverse strand, counting down.
AAAGCTCACAGTTCCTATCAGCTAAGTGATAGTGGTAATTCCTGAATGTCTGTCTACTTTCCATAGGATCAAAGAGAGCTAATGCCCATGAACAAGCTTTAAAGCCACAATGAACTATATAAACATAAAATATTCTTATTATTCAGCAATGAAAAGGTTATCTTGGGTTTTTTCCCCCTCTCTCCCCTATAAGAGTGATTTCATATAATATTTATCCTTTTGTGATTGGCTAATTTCATTCAGCATAATGTTCTCCAGGGCCATCCATCCCATGAGTAGTGATGGCCTCTCAGATATTAACGACA
>NW_022103896.1:46793523-46794698 GCF_000313985.2 Echinops telfairi | reverse complement strand
CTTTTGTGATTGGCTAATTTCATTCAGCATAATGTTCTCCAGGGCCATCCATCCCATGAGTAGTGATGGCCTCTCAGATATTAACGACATAGATTCTAGAGGCTGTAAATGTCTGATTTTCTCAGACAACTCATACTGGCCTTTGTATGTTATATAGTTTTACTCTGACTTTGAAAGGATGGAATGATCCCCTATCTACAACAAACTCATCACAATCACCTTCACTTGCTCCCAGTGAAAATTTTAAATCTTTGAAGAGACTTTGAGCCATTCTTGCACAAACAGCACTGAGTGGATTCTGACTGTTAGGACAGTGACCAATCTTCACAGGAGCGGAAAGCCTTACCTTTCTCCCAGAGAGCGACTGGTGTGTTTGAAGAACGGACGTGAAGAACGGACGTGACAGAGCCGCCAGGGTTCTATGGACCGAGGGAAAGCGTATAAGAACCTGCTCTGACTAACCCACACATTTACCTGAAGACAAATAAAAGAACAGATACTCTTCTATCCCAGGGACTTCCTTTATAATACAGATGACTTTTAAAGTCATAGCTTTGACACATTTCCTGAAGCATCATTTGATTTGATGCTTTCTTCTCGCAACATTGTGAAATGTTACATTCACTTGAATTATTTTCTCAATGGGATTGTATTTTCATCCTCCCTGTCGCTCATTGAGTCAATGCTGACTCATAGCAACCTTTTAAGACCCCTGTGGTTTCCAAGACTGTAACTCTTCACAGGAGTAGAAAGCCTCTTTCTTCCTCAGAGTGGCTGGTGGTTTCAGAGAGCTGACCTTATGGTCCACACATAAGCGTTATGCTACTAGTGCCCCATGAAAAGCAACAAAATATCGAGACTACAGACACCTGCATCCACCCTCACTCACATACCAAACCATAGCTATATTGAAGAGTTTAGATTTACAGCTGCAATGTTGACAGTTGCAAGGTCAGCAGAGCAAACCCGTTGATGTGGACGTTCTCAAGGTTAGCAGTCCAAAACCAGCTGGTCTTTGGGAGAAGAGACAGAGGCTTTCTGCTAGCACACATCTTGGGCCTTGGACACACACCTGGTCAGTTCTTTAACGTCAGGGTCAATATGAGTAAGAACTGCCTAGAGGGGAGGGGTTTGGTCTTGCATGTATCTCTCTACCCATCTCTATATCGTCTTTT
>NW_022103896.1:46755079-46793423 GCF_000313985.2 Echinops telfairi | reverse complement strand
CAGGGTCAATATGAGTAAGAACTGCCTAGAGGGGAGGGGTTTGGTCTTGCATGTATCTCTCTACCCATCTCTATATCGTCTTTTAATCGATTGGAAATCCTGGATACTAAAAATGAAACTATTTTACGAATGGTAAACAGAAGACCTACAATACATCAGGGAACTCTGAGGCTGAACTGATTTAAGGAACTGCTAATGCAACTTCCCCTGTGCTGGTCAAGAATATCTGATAGTTTGAATGCAGATCTGAAAAGACACTAGGCACTGCTTATGATTTAATGTCTGTCTTTTTCTGTTTTCTTTTTGTTACCCCAGTACCTCCTTCATTTAAGTAATTACAGTACAATTGGGTTTGTTTACAAGTGCTTTGTGTGGAACAGCTTAGATGATTTTTTTTGAGGCATAATTTAGGACATCTGGGGGTAAATCTGTGTAAACAAATTCCTTTTGCTCTCTCTCCTTCTACACTCAGTTCTCCAAAGTCATAGTACTTGATCATTCCTATTTCTAAAGGGGGAATGTTTCAGTGAATAGTACTAACCCGAGAAGCCTTTGTGTTACTACCCTGTTTCCCTGAAAATAAGACAGTGTCTTATATTAATTTTTGCTCCCAAAGATGCACTAGGTCTTATTTTCAAGGGATGTCTTATTTTTCCATGAAGAAGAATACAGTACACATTTATTGCTGAACAACAAAAAAGGAAATGTATTACCTGTATACGGTACGGTAGTAGTTGTCATCACAAACCAGCATAACCAGACAAACTGTGAATCCTACAATATCAAGAATTTCTTGTTACTACCATTATTTCCATGTACAACAATCTATGGTACATTTACTCACACTTCCTGTCTGCTACAGCTGCACCACAGGCAACAGTGAGCTGTGCGGTGGCGCCTGCCACTACGGTCCAGAGTCCAGAGTTATGGTAGCTTCGGGGGGCCTTATTATCGGGGAGGCCTTATGTTCGGGGAGGTCTTATTTTTGGGGGGATGCCTTATATTTCAGTGAGAGGCAAAACTGTAAGCAGGTCTTATTTTCGGGGGATGTCTAACTTTCGGGGAAACACGGTAGTTGATGCATTACAATCGCCTTTGGGAACAAAGAGAAAGTTGGCCTGTTGAGGTTTGGGTTGCTGCTGGTTTTAGCTGCCATACTCAGGTCTCCGTGGTGAGGACCAGAGGACCAGCTTCTGTGGTTTGGTTGCCCTGGGATATGGAAGGTGATGCGGGGAGTGATTTGTTCATCCATGAGCATTGCATGGAACTCGACACATCTCAGAGTCAAAGGTTCTTTTGTTTCTTGACTGTCATTAATATATAGTTTCTTCACATATTTCCTTTTCAACATAGAGCTCCTCCCCTATACAGTATATATTTCCCCCTATCATTTGCACTCAGAAAACTTCTGGATGCAGTATCATTCAAAGACCAGGTATTAGACATCCATGTGTCACTGCTGCCCACCTAACCTACTTCCTCTCTATCAACCTGATTGGTGAAAGAAGATGAGTCACTGAATGCAAAAAGGAAAGACATTTTCCTGAATTCCTTGGCAGACCTTCTTTATTTTGACCCAAAAAGAAGAAGAAGAACAAGTAGGTTTAGAAATCAGAGCCGTCATTGTTTTTGTGGTTTTTGTTTTTTCAACAGTTTTATGGGCACGTAATTTACATAGCATAGAATGGAACAGTTCAAAGGCTCAAATATGTCAGGGGAGAATTGTACAATCACCGCCACACCCATCCTAGAGCATTCCTTTCGCCCGTGTTTGATTCTCCCCCAAAGTGAGATGAGCAATCACCATTAGCTCCCATGCGCCCTCCTCCCCTCCACCTTCAATATTACTTCTAAACTCCCTTTCCCCTCCATACTGCCTATCCCCCTCCCTCCCATTCCCTGTAACACCTTGCGTCAGTCATTATCATTGTACATCCGCTCCTCTTGCCCTTCACAGCTGGTAAACCCAACAGAAAATGGAAAAAAATGCACTAAGGTGGTCAGGATAAGGTCACATTAATATAAAGGCAAAAGTACAAGTAATCTGTGAGAGGGAAAAGACCCCATCCACATTTAAGAAGTCAGGGAAGAAGTTGTTGTCATGGAACATCTAAGAGATACTTGCCCCAAAACAAATTCAGAACTTGTCTAAGATGTGGTCAACTGGCCAAGTATTGAGAGTTCTATCCAGCATAATCAAGATTACAATGGTCTCTGCCTTTGGCTATATAGTGGATCTGCCAGCAGCTGGGTCTGACTATATACTTTGCAGATGGGTTTTGGGCTCCCCTTATCCTCCAAAGCCTTCCATAAATTGGGTATGCATAATTTTAGCTTTGATACTTCTCTCTTCACCATGTTTGAAATTTGTGATTATCATCTTTGGATCACACCAGCTGGTGTCCTTCTTCTGTGTGGACTTAGTTGATTCCATGCTTAGATGATTCCTTGTTTGAATACAAGACTTTAAGACCCAGTCACTATTTTGATTGATAGCTGGGCACCATCTACTTTCTTTACCACACTTTTCTGTAGCACCTTTATCTTCAGTGATCATTTCGTGAATTTAAGTATAGAGCAAGGCCATGATGTAAGAACTAATTGTTCTTAAGTTGGAGCTTGGATTTAGTGTGAGCCCAGGACTCCATCCTGGATCTACGATTTTTCATTTTTTAATTAATTTGCTGTAGCTTGGGCCTTAAAACATATATTATTCCACAGTTTAATCATATCAAACCTAATCGGACCAAATGCTTCCATAACCAGTCTCCAAACATAGGTTGACTTAGTTTTCAGATTACTGCTTTGGCATTTTATGAATAGTCTTGAAAGTTTCAAAATTGGACAATAGCAGGATTATTCACTGGATTCTGACAGCTATTTTTGAATACAACTGAAACAAAACAACAAACAAGCCCTAGCAGTTCCAACCCAATGCCAAACTCCCTGCCATCGAGTCCATTTCAACCCCTAGGGACCCTACAGAACTGAACAGAACTGCTCCCTCGAGTTTCTGAGACTCTGTTGCTGTTTGGTGCCGCTGAATCGGTTCCTACTCATAGCACCCATATGTACGGCAGAAGGCAACATCCTTCAGTCTTGTGCCATTCTCACAATGGTAATGTTTTAATCTACTGTTATAGCCACTGGGCCAAAACATCCTCTCTCTTATTTTTTTAATAAAAGGTTTATTTTGTTTTAATAAATCATTTTACTGGGGGCTCTTACAAATCTTATAACAATCCAGTCATCAATTGCATCAAACACATTTGTACATGTGTTGCCATTATCATTTCCAAAACATTTTCTTTCTGCTTGAGCCCTTGGTATCAGCTCCTCTTTTCCCCTCCTTCTCCCACCCTCCCACCCTCCCACCCTCATTGACCCTTAATGATTTATAAATTATTTTATTTTCATATTGTACACAATTCGCTGTCTCCCTTCACCCACATTTCTGTTGTTCATCCCCTGGCATGGAGTGGGTTGTATGTTGATCATTGCGATCGGTTCCCCCTTTATCCCGTTTCTCCCCCAACTTCCCCCTAACCTCATGGTATCGCTACTCTCATTACTGGTCCTGGGGGGCTATACTGTCTTGGATTCTGTGTGTCAAGGGCTCTTATCTATAGCAGTGTACGTGCTCTGGTCTAGCTGGATTTGCAAGGAGGGTCTTTCTCTTTTTCATTCACCATCAACTCTACTAAGCGTGGTGTCCTTCTCCAGGGACTGGTTTCTTCTGATGACCTATTTTAGGTGTGTTAGACAAAGTCTTGTCATCCTGACTTCAAAGAGTATTCTGGCTTTGCTTCTTAGAAGCCAGAATCGGAGGCCAGGACTCAGGAACTTCTGCTCTGCCGTGCTAATGGAAAGGGGTTTGTAGGTCGATTCCTCTCCAGAGCTTTGTTCTCCTCGTGTGTTTGTTATAGGTAGGTAGTAGTTGGTATCTGGAGGAATAAATAGGAGGTCAAATAAAATAATAAATGTGAATTGGTATTGTATAAAGTCCAAGGCTATATAGGATTAGGATTTTTGAATATCGCATAAACTAGCACAATCTCATTATTTTAAAACCTCTTTTAAAATTCAGTAAAACTAGGAGCGCTTTTTGAATCACATATACCCAATCAGTTTGCTCTTTCTGGTCTGTTTGGAGAAGAGATGTGTATGGAGATTATAAATTGATGACAGTCAAGAAGCAACAATAGAACCTTTGATTCTGGTTTGCGTAGAATTTCACCACTATCATGGATGAAAAACCACCCCACGCATCACTCTCCATCTCCCAGGTCAACCAAACTTTACAAGCTATTCCCTGGTCCTCAGCTGAAAGACTTGTGCACTGCAAGGGTTGTGTTGGGTTGTGTGGTTTTGATAGTCAACCATGCCCTAAAATGTGTGAGTGGAAATGTGTGTCTGCTTCAATTACAGAACATGTGAACAGCCAACAAAGAATGGGAAAAGCTGCCTTGGGCTCAATTCCACATTCGTTCACATAAACGACATTAAAGTGGCAAGATAATTGCCAATTATGATACGTTTTTAAGTTGGTTTTCTATTTTGATTGAGGAATTTACTTCAGATTTAGGTTTGAGAATTGTTTAGGATTGTCCCCTTAACTTTCCCCCTGCCAAGCCTGGATTGCTTTTACTGTCTGTCTCCAAAGGCCATGGACATCCTTCCTTTAAAAGTTTTCCGCAAGCCACATCTCACTTGGAAAGCCTTCTCTGAAAAGTTGAGCCAAATGATGAGACCAAACCAAACCATATTCACTGTCATTGAGTGGTTGCTGACTCATACTGACCGAGTGGGACAGGGTAGAACTGCTTCTCCTGAGTTTCCCAAGACTGCAACTGTTTATCAGAACAGAAATCCCCATCCTTCTCCCACAGCGCAGCTCCTGGTTTTGAACTGCCTATTTTCCGCATCACAGCCCAACACTTCAACACTATGCCAGCAGGGCTCCTGAGCCAAAAGTAGGCTCTTATTTTCTTTGGATTCCTTTTTGGCAGCTTTCCCTCCGCCCCCCCATGGTATTCACCTCAGTCTACCACCAAGAAACTAAAAGTTGATCAATATATGCTTGTTTAGGATTTGTGTTTTTATGAGTAATGCTTATGGCAATTTATCTTGCAGGCTTAGAGTCGACTTTCTCTATAATGTGTTTGATACATTGTAGCTTGTTCAATAAACACTTAACAGCAACCAAAGAATTGGGCCAATCGACACATCAACTCTATGGATTTAATGGCTGACCAGTACATTAAAAAGGCCTTTTAAGACAGAGTAAACAAAGCATGAAGTAGTCGTTTGAATTAATGGTCTCAAGGTATCTTAGAACTGTAACCGACATACAATGAAAGAATCAAACTATCAGAAAGACAGACTTCTGAGCCTGAGAGATTCACAGCCATTTCTGCACGTTTACAGCCATTTCAGTTATTTGTTTGGGATCCCTCTGATAAGAAATGTTTCTTACTTTCATACTCAATTAGAATAAAGTTATTTTATGTTATTTTACCTAAAGAGCCACCTTAAAAATCATATCATTTTAATTCCCTGCAAGCTTTATATCCTTTTGGCAAGCACATTCCAGCCCCATAAATGTCTCAATGTAAGGCGCCATCATAGTTTGATGAATGGGTTCTTCATGGTCCACTGTCCTTCTACTGGGAGGTTAATCCTTCAGGAGAGAAAATCAAGTAGCCTCTCTGTAAGCAAGGTTTTATGTATACAGGAGCTTTAGGATATTTCACAAGAACCCTAAATAGTCTGGGAACAGCCCAAGTTGACACCTCTTATCCCTCTTTAATTGAGTAGCAAGCTTTGATTACACATGCGTCTATATTTAAATATAGCATGAATGTGCTCTGTCCCTTGACAATAACAAGAGGCAGGAACATAGCTGTCTCAAGGGTCCCAGATGCAGACCTGTTAGTTTCCACCTTGCTATCAAAGCCCCATGGCCTGTATAAATAGTCTGACTGACCACCACATGACAAGTAGAAGAGATGAATGAGATCACTGTGTGTCTGTGAGGTCTCCATGGGGTTTGTGGCTTCTGTTCTGTTGTTAGCAAACTATTAGACTCAATATAGAGAAAGAGCTGTCTATCAAGCTCTGAGCATGAGCACATGAGTTCCTCTCCTTTTTTGAATCATAGATACCAAGTTCCATTCCCTAATTCAGAGAACGCACCACTGTGACATTATACAAGTTGATTTTTTGAGGGACGTGATATACATTTTTGGGGAAAAAAAAGTTAACATTCCTATCTATCAACTCTAAGACTTATGGTTTACGTTTAAACTTTGAAAATACTCAATGGAATCAACCGACAGCTAAAATCTAATTTAAAAATTACCATGTCAAAAATCATCATCAAACACCACTGTGCACAGTCTATCTGCTGGTGCTATGCTGAGCATCTTTCCAAGAGCTAAAGACTCTTAAAGCATACCTGCAGTAGGGTGATGGTAGAACTAAGAAAATAATGTAAACACGGGAGGAAATGTTCAAGAGAAGAATGAGAACATATGAGGGTAATGACAGTATTTGTTTAGGAAAATAAGACTTCAGTGCCAAAAAAAACGAGAAATCTTTTACTAATTGCAGGCAAGAACAAAGAGAAGTCCAATGTAATCAGTGCAGTGATAGCTTCAGTTCTTTAATATCATGAGTTTCAAGACCTTATTTGCAGATTCAAGGCTTTATCTTATTTTCAGATGCAATCTAAATATTTTTGGATAGTTGTTTTGTGGTTGTCAAGAAATTTAGATATGTAAGAGGAGATCCTGCACCCCCACCCCCCCCAAATATGGAATTTTTTCAAAGCTATGTATTTAATTTTTTTTACTAAATAACTGGTGGTAGTTATATAATCATTTGTCAATTTGAAAGGATTAAGAGTGAAAGGGTGGAGTCTAGCCTGTCAATCAGGTCATAGCCAATGAGGCCTCTGTGTGGGTGTGGCCTTCTCTTGAGATTTCTGGGAACGCCTGTATTTTTCCTAGGAGGCAGGAGACATACTCTCTCTCTGCTCACTCCCTGGGAGACATTGCATCTGAGAAGACACATGAAGCTACACTAGTGCTCTGAGCTGGAGAAGCCACGTGGAGACTCCTGCCAGCGCTGAGATGCTTACAACTCCACTGGATCCACAAGACTCCCCACCCACTGGCCTGTGATCTTCCTACATTCAGCATCATTGCATGTGCTTCATGAATCTGAAGAAGACTTTATAGACTGGTATCAGACATATGGGCTAATATCGGACTTAAGGACTTGATCTGGACTGGGCTGGAATGTTTCCTCAATATTTAATTGCTCTTGTGTATAAAGTTCTTTCTTATATACATATGAGTATCTCTAAGTATTTGTTTCTCTAGTCAACCCAGATTAGCACAAACCTTATCACCTTCAAAGTACTCTCCATTAAACTGAATATATTTGTCAAATATTTGATTCAATTCTTGGAAACATTTTTCAAACTCATCTGTTTAGATAGCTGACAGACCTCCCTCATGTTTTTCTTCACCTCTTCTACATCCTCAAATTGATGTCCTTTCTTGTTCCTCTGCAATCATGGAAACAAAAAGAAGGTGCACAGAGTGAGGTCAAGTGAGTAATGTGTGTGGGGCAAGAGAAGCATGCTATTTTTTTACCAAAAACTGGTGCACTGAGATAGCTGTGTGAGCAGGTGTATTGTCGTGGTGGCAAACTCTTCCCCTGTCTACCACAAATCAAGCTTTTTTGTCATACATTGTTATGCAATCTTTTCAGAACCTCTAAATAGAAAGCTTGATTAACAGTCTGACCTGGTGGAATGAACTCCAAAAGCAATGTGAGTTGACATGACATTTTTGTCTGTTCAGGAAGTTGACTGATGTCCAGAATGAGGTTTATCATCAATCAACATTTCACCTTTTTTGAACTGAGAAAACCACTCATATACTTGAGATTTTCCCATAGTGCTGTCCTTGTAAGCTGCATTCAACATCATAACATATTTCACCTAACAGGAAACAAAATTTTACAGCTACACGCTGTTCTCTTAAAAAGGCCATCATAAAAGTGAAACAAAAAAATTTGCTGTAACCAGAGAGAACCTTCCCAGGTGATGCCACTGGGTGCACTAACTCAGAGCAAGTTGCTGGATGCTCTCCTAGCTGGAAAATATGTACTATGAAAGCTCCAGGCAGCAGAACTTTTTCCAGTTTTTTCTTTTTCTTTCGGTACCCCTTTGTATCTTGTTTCTATTAGATGTCCTCAGGTTAGTTCTGACGAATAGCAACCCTATATCCCACAGATTGAGACACTCACCAGTCCTGTGACAACCTCCCAATTTTTGATATGTTTGAGCCTATTTAGAGCAGAAGAGACTGTATGATTCGCTGGAGAAAAAAAGAACTTTTTTTTACATTAATAAAGCTATTTTAGGAGAGTCAGGATACACTTTCTAAAAGGGCCACATGACTGTCCTTTCTCCAAAAGTGTTTGTTAGGTGCAGACCCGTTGGTTCAAATGTACAGTGATCCTAATGTATAATTGAATAGAACACTACCCAGTCCTGCACCATTTTCAAAAACCTTTCTATGCTTGAATCCATTGATGTAGCCATGGTGTCATTTCATTTTGTTGTTTTATTTTCTCTCTCTCTCTCTTTTTTACTGACACACCATGTTACCAAGCAGGATGACTTTTGGCAGGGATTGATGGCTCCTGATGTCCAAAGTACCAAAGACAAAGTCTTGCCATTCTCACTTCTAAGGAGCAGGATGGCTGTACTTCTCCCAAGACAGATTTGTTTGTTCTTTCCCAGCACAGGGTACTTTCAATATTCTTCATTAACATCATAATTCAAATGCATCAATTCTCTTGCTTTTAGATTCATTGTCCAGCCTTCCCATGCATTGAAGCATTTGCATACCCCATTGCTTGAGCAAGGTGTACCTAGCCCTTTTTTGGTGACATTTTTGTCCTCTCACACTCTAGAAAATCTTTTGCAGCAGATTTTCCCAAAGTGATGCATTGTGATTTCTTGTCTGTGGTTTCTATGACCATTGATTCTGGATCTAAGAAAAATAAAATTATGTACAACATCAATATTTTCTCTATTCTTCAGGATAGTGTCTATTTATCTACCTGTCAAGACTCTTTTCTTCTTCACAGTGAGTTTTCATCCTTATTGAAGGCATCAATCTTCATCAGTAAGTGCTTCAGGTTGTCTTGGTTTTCAGCAGGCAAGATTATGTCATCTTCATAGTGGGGAAAAAAAGGCATTTGTAGTGAATACGTTGTTGGGCTTACACAGTTCTCTCATATGATCTCTAGCATCATTTCTATCACCAAGGCCATATTTTCCCATTACTGATTCTTTCTCTTAGTTCTCAACTTTCACATTTCAAGAGTAGTACTTAACAAGGCACCTGGTTTACATGTTTGATGGATTTCAGACTGAAGACATTCTTCAATGTCTTCATCACTGGCTTTCATAGTTGGTGCATACATTTATATGATTGTCATCATAACTGGTTTTCCTGTAAGTATATGAATATTATCCTCTCATAAGCAGCATTATGCTGCATGATAGGTCTTAATTTTTTTTTTTGCTATGGAATTCGATGACATTTCTCTTCAATTTTTCATTCCCAGCATAGTAAACCATTGTCTAATTCAAAATGGCTTACACAAGTTCATTTCAGCTCACTGATGTGTAAATATTTATGTGTTCCATTTTATTTTTAATGATTTATCCAATCTATTTAAGTTGATACTTTATACATTTTACCTTTTGATTATTGATGAATGTTTGTGGCTATTTTTCTCATTTTGAGTTATGAGAAATACTGGATATGAAAATAATAATAATTAGGAGGGGAGGGGAGAGGAGGGAGGGAAAAAAGAGGAGCGAATGCCAAGGGCTCAAGCAGAAAGAAAATGTTTTGAAAACGCAGCCAAATATGTTCATTACTGCCACCAGTCACTAAGAGGATGGCAGCTGGTATTAGTAATGGAATGTAACATTTCTTTCTTAAGGAGCTATTCTTACATGCAATGAGAGAAAACGAGTCTTACATATCCAACTGCCTACTCAACTTGTCCATTTTAATCATCCAAAAATATAAAAATATTTTTGGCATACTAATTGTGAATTAGGGGTTTCATTTTATATGCATCCACAATCAATGTCCACAGAAGCAGCAGCCAAGAAATCAAGTGTAGTGCATTGGGCCATTCTGATGCAAAATGTCTCTTTAAAGTGCTAAAAAGCAGAGCTGTCACTTTGAAGACTGAGGTGGGCCTGGCAGAGCAGTGGTGGGGTTTGTGATCTCCTCAAGTGCATTCAGAAGCTGAACAATGACTCAGGAAGATGAAGAAGAACCGTGAGGAACACCGGAACCTGTGAGTTCTGGTGTTGATAAACAATAACAAATAGACTGTGGATTGGCAGAAGAACTAACAAAACGGTCTTAAAAGAAGTACAGCCAATATTCCTTGAAGAGTAAGAATGGCAAGATTTTTACACAAACTTTGGGCATGCTATCAGAAAAGACATTATGGTAGGCAAATTAAACCCGAAACTAAACCAAGTTCCCTGCCAGTCAGCCAATTCTGACTCATATAGACTTTATAGGGTAGAGTAGAACTGCCCCTGGGGGTTTTGTGGGAGCAGAAAGCCTCATCTTTCTTCCTCAGGTCAATTTCAACTCTTGACCAAGACTCCTGCCAAATGAACGATCAGCCAAAAATAGGAAGACCCTCAATGAGATGGACAGACACAGTGACTGCAGCAATGGGCTCAACCGAGCTAAGAATTGTGATAATGGGCTGGACCAGGCAGCAATTCTTTCTGCTTTATGAGCGGCTCCAAGAGTCAGAGCCAACTGTATGTACCTAACACCAACAAGAAAATATTATATTTATGTGCATATCAATTTTCTTGTTCAAAAACATTTGGATTGCTTTTAGTTTGGGGTTACAGGGGTAATTTCCTCATAGAGCTTTTATACATATCTTTTTGTGCCCAAATGCATGCCTATCTGCCGGGTCAATAACCAGGAAAAGAATGGCCAGGTTACAGGATAAGTGTGTGTTCAATTTCAGAAGAAAATGAAAAACAGTTTTTTAAGGTGGTAGAATCAAGTTACACTCTCAACAACAATGAAAAGAATTTTAGTTACTCTATATTTTCATGAACTCCATACTTTCAGTCTTTTTAAATTTTAGTAATCTTGATATGACTTTAATTTTCCTTAATGATTGAAAATGAGAGTAAATACATTTAAAATAATTTTATTAGCCATTTTGGACCCTTATGAAGGACTGATTTCGATCTCTTGCCATTTTTTCAATCAGATTCTCTTTTTAAACTATTATTATTGACTTGTAGAAACTGCATTTTCTGCATAAGCATCTTGTACATTTCTTAGTAGATTTATTAGCTATTTGCTATTTTGATACTATTTTAGTGAATTTTTCCAAAATTTTGTATTCCAAATGAGTTTCGCTTACAAAAGCTGATAAAAAAATGCAGCTAACTTTGACATTGCTTTTGTTTAATAATGTACACTCATCTATTCCACACTTATATGTCAATTGTTAGTCCTGTTAGACTGACTGTTGTTGTGATACTGAAAGATATGGCATCAATAGTTCCAATACCAGGAGTGTTACTCAGGACAAACAGGTTTCAGCCTGGCTTCCAGGCTAAGAACTAGGTAGGAAAGAATAAGAGGTGTCCCACTTCTGAGAAATTAGACTTTAAAAATCTTAAGAATAGTTATGGAACATTCTAGTTAGAGGGCATTCAAAATACAACTGGGGAAGAGCTGCCACCTCAAAATAGCGTCAACTTTAATGCCATGGATGGACGAAGCTTTCTGGACCAAAGAGCCAAGATACCACTCTGATGATTAATTTGCCCCTGACCCAAGTCATAATATTTTCAATTACCCCATATGCGTGTGAGAGCTGGACAATGAATAAGAAAGATTGGAGGAGAATTGATGTATCTGAACTATGCTGTTGGTGAAGAATATTGGAAGGACCATGGGCTGCCAGGGAAACAAACAAACAAATCTGCCTTGGAAGAAGTACAGCCAGAATGATCCTTAGAAGGGCAGATGATAAGACTTCATCTCCTCTATTTTGGACAGGTTGGCAAGTGCGACCATTCCCTGGAAAAAGACAGCATGTTTGGTAAAGTGGAGGGTCAGAGAAAAAGAGGACGAGCACCAATGAGATGAATTGATGAAGTAGCTCCAATGATGGCCTGCCGGGGACAATGACGGTGAGGCTGGTATACCTTCTGGTGTACGTAAGGTTACTATGACTCAGAGCCAACTTGATGGCACCTAGCCACGATAAATTCACCTACTAATCCAATAATTAATCTGTAGCTTCTTTTGAATTTCAACATATACAATGATAAAAGATTGTCAATAGTATTACTTTAATGTCTTATGTTAATTCTAGTCTATCATTACTGAACCAGTTAGGGTAGTCTATGACTATGGATTATCCCATTTACATTCATGTAATTGTGGATAGATTGTGGTTTAAATAAGTTAGCTAGAACTACCGTGAGTCCAAATCCAGGGCAGTGGGTTTGGGGGGTGAGTACACATTCCTAGCTGCCGAAGTAGGAGGTTGTCCAAACTGCCTAATCCTATGTCACTTAAAGTGGATGCCCAAAGTTTATTACAAGACCCTTTAAATAATTGTATCATAATGCAAGCATTCAGATACATATCTATCACCAAATACTTTGGAGGGGATCGCCGCTTCTTTGAACATTCTAGCAGCTCAAAGTATTTAAAAAAGCCTCTTAGTTGATTGTTTTCCAACCATTTCTGTAAGAGCCTCCATCCCTGAATTCTGACACTTTTGATGTTGCTGGGTTTGGGGCCTTTTTTTGCCCCCAATATAATTATTGATTGCATACTTCAATCCTAATATATAGGTTTATCATTCTGGGCTACTTACAAAAAATCAAATCCACACAGAGGATAAAACATGTCCTCATGTTTAGTGATTGTTTGAGGAAACATGCCAAACATTATTTTTCAAAACAATATATCATTTTTATCTGGATGGGTATAGAACCTCCCTAACTGATAACTCAGAAGAGCACCAAGTATTTATCTATGTCCTCATTCTTGTGTGTTCCAATGAACAAGCAAACACTTAATATTATAACCTTCCATTTTAAAAGCAATATCAGAAACTATTCCTTAAGCCTTGAGCAAATTGTGTAGAAATTAACCAGCTTCTGTAGTGTATGTGGAGAAAAAAGGGTCCTTGGAAAATGGAGATAAAAGATCATGGACCCATGGACCACACTCCATCCTCTCCATATGAACCTCTTGAGAACCACTTTGACGGCGGAGTTTTCACTTCAGCTAGACTCAGATTTTCATGAGTGGGAGAAAGGGAATGACCATGTAGTAGTGCCTTGAAAAACTGCCATGAGCTCCCTGGCAATCAGCCATCAAACAGCATTCTTAACAGAGACAAGCAATGCTGAGGGAAAAACCAGGTCAGGAGACGGGCAGAAACATCTAGGAGAAGACAAGTATATTTCCCTCAGTAGAAAAAGGGGGGGGGAAATGACGAACAATACTTCTGCAGACTGCAGGGGAGAGCATGCTGGGACTGTGCTCCCAAAGACACACTGACCCAAGTTTCTGGACACCCCCTGAGAACCTGGATCATGGGCCACAGAATACTGGGCCACTGAACCCTGGATCTTTGGGGCACCCCACATATGCCAAAGGCCATATGTACGGGGCTCTAACTCAAACACACCTGCAACCAGAGGATTTAAGCCCCAAATGGCCTGGAGTGTGAAGAAGCAGAGGACAGTTGTACCAAGAAGAGTGATCTGTCAGCTGATGGACTAATAGGTACTTACTCCTCAATGCCCCACTTGCTTTCTGAAGATATTTACGATTCTGGCAGATCTGTGTCTTACATCGTCAATGAATATTATTGTAAGTTTTGCTTGAGCACCAAAAAACATTTTTTTAAGAGAAGGAGATTTTTTTCCACCTAATTTTTGAAGCCCCCTCTTCGTCATTGACCGAGACTTTTGTAACTGAAAACATTGCCGTCTTCTTTTGTGCACAGTCGATGCGCTTCGCCCGGCCCTGTAAGTTTTGAGCCCTGTTCAACAGTACGTGGGGCTGGAGAGCGCTCCTTGTCCAGAAGGCACAGATTGCGGCAGGCATCTGGCTGTGTACACTCCTGTCTCTCTCACATTTAGAGGACGAGGCTTTCTCGCCTATTGCCAGTAAAAGGCCCTTGGTGTTCCCCACTCTATTAGCATTCATCTCAGCTCAAATCTCCTCTGCTCTGCTTCAGATGGGTTGATGAATTTTGATTAAAGCCGAGTCTGATCAAGTTCTAAGCAACATGGGAAACATTCCTGGGTCTCCATCTTTGCTTAATCCCCTTATTACAGCATTCTGGAAAGAAATCCGCTTTGTTTCTGGATCACCAACTGCTCCGTTTGGCGCCAGATGCCGCTCCAGGAGAGACTGAGCACAAGGATCATCCCATCACAGGATGCATTGTGGAGCTGGTGGCCTGCCCTCTGGGGATGTGGCCGGGTCCGGGGAGGATGTTTCTGCGTCAAAGCCTTGTTGATAGAGCAGCCATGCACACAGGAGACAGTTTAAATTTCCACCATTTCCTTCACAGGCTCTTTTAGATCCTAATCTCCAATTTCCCCAATCTCATCTTCCTCTGAAAATTTTAGCATCCTTAAAACAAAACAACAACCAAAAAAGAATTTAGAGGTCTTTGGATATTCACCAACGCAGGTACTTAAAGGACAGAACCACAGTGTGGCTGAGCTATTTAGAGCCATGGCACAGGTAGGAGAACTATATCTATGACCCACTTCTTGGGAACGCTTACCTGCTAAATGGTAAAACCATCCTTTCACAGAGGGGAGGAGCCTTCCTCTTTCCTGGGACCTGATTGCGCAAGGCTACTTAGAAGAAGACAAGGTTATTTCAAGGATTTGGGTACTTCTTCTGTACTTGTGCACCCCAAGAAAATAAAGCACATCTTGACAGCCTATGAGTTGGCTCCTCTGTGTCCTGGACTGAAAATGCTTTATCTAAGTGAGTTTTCATTTTGGGGGCTTTAATTACCTGGTTTCTCTGGTTATGGTGAACAGATTAACTGAATCCTGGTCAAACCTATACTTGATATATCATTTTTCACTTCACAGTTGTAATTTGAAGCTCAAGCACCTGATTATAAGCACATCCAATAAGCTTGACTGAAGAGACATAATTCTTACAAACACATTTTGCAAACCTCTAAACCAGTGATGATCCTGAGATAGCTAGGTCAAATCTGCTATCGACAGTGAAAATAGCCTTTTGAAGAGGGCAGTTAGGAGGGGCATGGCTGAGCTGCCTCTATTCTAGTCCAAGTCAGAATGATGTCTAGTTTTTCAAGGACACAAATGTCTGTAGGAGCATTGTCAGTGGCCCAGGCCATATCCAGAAACAACAGAGAAGACAGCGCAGAGGGGCTCTCTCTCCTTGCCCAACGCCAATCTCCCTGCCAGGCGGTGGATGCCAACTCACGGTGACCCTGTAGGACAGGGTAGAGCTGCCCCTGGGCATTTCTAAGACTGCAACAATTCACGGAAGGAGACAGGCCCCTCTTTCTCCAGAGGAGCGGCTGGTGGTTTCAAACTGCTGACCCTGCAGGTAGCAACCCAGTGCATAACAACTCTGCCACGAGGGCTCCTTTTAAAGGGACAGAGTCCGGCTAACAAGGGCAGCTACTCTAACTAAGCTTCGACTTCCTCCTTCAGACTGCATATCAGAGTCCCTAGTTGCTACCCCTCTCTTCACGGTGGTCCATTTCAGGAGTATGTGAAGCTCACAAGACGAAAAGAGCCGTGCGCCCTGTTGAGAAAGCTATGGACTGCTGACTGTTCCAGCCATGCCCTGAGGGAAGTGATGAGACGGTCCATAGCTTCAGAAAGCCTTGTGGGGGTGGGGGTGTTGTTTTCCGTTAATCTATTTTTCAAACTGCTCTGGCAAACCAACCCAAACTGTAGCAGCTTCATGCAATACAAACTAATATGTTGCTCAGCACACATCCAGTGGTAGGCAGCTGGGGCAAGACTTGAGCTGCTTCCGCTAGGGCCTTGGAAGTGCGGACCACTCTTTCCTGAAGCAGAAAGCGAAGTACAGAGGATTGATATGGAGGTCTTATTGGCAGGCTTAGAGATGGGGCGCCTCAGCTCGGCCAACATCACCTTGGCCGAAACCTTCCCCTACAGTTGTCCCCAGTCGTATAAGGCAGACTGAGGTCTGCGTTGTGTGTACCCAGGAGAGAGGGCGCGTCATTTGGTGGAGATGTAGTCAGACTCTTCCAGGACGCAGACTGCGTTTGTTTGTTGTTGTGTTTTAATCTTAGAAAAAGCTTTTGTAATAATTTGGCATACAAATACACCTTCCATTTCTAAAAGGAAAAAAAAAAAGCCTCAGCCAGTGTAGCTATATCTTACAAAAAAAAAAAAATGAAGAGGAAGAAGAATCAGGGAATCCCAAGAACAAAAGAATGTGGCACAAAGGAGGCACCAGGATGTGTTTGTTGAGTTGATTGGAGACAGAGTTGTACCCGCAGGAGTTAGTCCTTTGTACTCTAAGGCTCTCAGGTGATGTGAGCACCAGAATAAAGAAAGCTAAGCTTGCTTTGTCCGTGGAAAGCATCATTATCTTTGAGGTGAGTCAGGAAAGGAAGTAGAGGGAAAAGCATCTATTTTGGGGTTCTAAGCACAGCTGAGCAGGCCTCGCCGGCTGCCAGAGAGGCACAGCTGCAGAAGCCGGGCCGGCTGTTGATCCACCTGCAGGGATCCAGGGCCGGCCGGATTCCTCACCGGCTTGCAGTCCTCTTTTCTGCAAGTTATAACCAGCCCAACCAAAGATGACAGCATTTCCTAAAGCGTTAAGTAGCCCTTCTCTTGTTCCGATAATGAAATATTTCAGGCAAGGAAAACACTGATCTTCATAAAAGAAACTTAAGCCAGTTTTCCAGATTTCATTAGCATGCACTTAAAGGCCATCTCTTACTAAGCAGGGAAAAAAGCTTCGTCTTGCCTCTAAATCCTATTTACTGAGCAGCGGTGGTCGCTGGGTCATTAGTAACCACATCCTATCTAAATACTTTCAAAGCATATGACTAAGACAGTTGCCAGGTACAGTAAACACCGGATTAAAGTGATATTACCAAGCACTGTTTTATGAGCCCATTTAAAATGGTAACCTGGCAACCAGCAGAGCCATAATTTGTACTCAGAATTAATTTCCATATAAGTTTCTTAAAGACAAGACACTTCCAAGTAAATATTTAAATGCCCATGGGCTTGGAAACTGTCCAGTGAGAACATGCCATCCTAAAAGAACTCTGTTGTTCTAGAAAGAAAAAGAAAAGTTGCCAGGGGAAAAAATAGCTTTCCATTAAATGATTGAAAATGAAATAAGGATTGTGATTAATTTAATTTATATATTGAGAGATTCTAAAATTTAAAAAAGAGAGAGAAGAAAGAAACTCAAGTACAGTGCACACCATGGATGAAATTGGCAACAAATAAAGAAGAACTTGCCCTTTGAGTCAGGAGGGAACAACTGGGCTTCATGCCCCGTCACACATTTCCCGGGGAACTTGACTCATTCACTAAGCAATGAGGACATCAGATTTATCTGGTGCTCAGAGGAATAGGGGGGTACTTACAGGTGGACAAAGTAATAATAATACAGGCTTTACACTTCAGATTAGTATTCAGGAATTGACAAAGTGTTCTATCCCACCACTTGGGAAGACTGGTATGCTATCAAGATTTCTAATCCCTTAGGTGAGTTACACTGTGCCGCGAACCTCAAGGCTAGCAGTTTGGATGAATCCACCAGCTGGCCCCTCAAAGGAAAGATGAAGATTTCTGCTCTTATAAAGATTTACAGCCCTGGAAAGACCAATCAATGGAAGAAGTTTAAGACATAAGCCGTTCTAATAAGACATGTAGATAAAAAGCCAGAAAATAGGAAAACAATTGGGAACACGTGAATATTTTGAAGAAAAACACAGTACAGATCCAGTCGTTGGGCCTCGGGTCACGGAGGCGCTGGTGCTTGTACTGGGCATTCCAGGTGGTGAGAATATTGGTGTGGAAGCGGAAAAGAAGAGATGCTTCCGGAGAGAGCAGGAGTAGAGACCCGGACTCCGGAGAATTAACATCATAATGAAATTCGTGTGTCCTGAGGAGAACTGGAGTCAATGGAAATTCAGTTTGGAAATCAGGAAGAATAAAATTGTGAACAACTAGATTTCTGCTTTCAAGGACAAGATAATCTGACTGAGGTGTGTAAGTGTGCAACAATAACAGCAACAAAAGTGCTTTTTAAAGCAGACAGGTGACTGTAGAGGAAGCCAATACTAGGAGGAAGAGCCCAATACAAGGGTTGAATGTTTGAAACATCACAATTTGAACTTGAAGAAATCCCTTTTCAGTGGCCTTGACCATAGAAGGAGTCAAGGGACTACACAAAACATGATCTACAAGATGGGAACATGTGGATGCTGAGACACACTTGTAAGATCACATGTCTGACGCATGTGAGTGTCCCTCCTGTTGTAATATTTTAATTGAAATCTTTTTGGTTTTCTCCCTTCCCATAGGGTCATGAAATAATGTTGGCCTGATCCCCCTATGAATTTCAGTCAGGAACAGAAGGAATGCATTTATCCTCTGATGCACTTGAACTTTCACCTTCATGGAATCAGGCATAGGTATGTCCATTCAAGTTTCTTTCTATGGCCTAAAATGTTGGTGAAAGAAAGCTGTTGTTGATGTCCCAGGGAAAGAGGAGAATCGAGTCAATTACAGGAGATGGGTAGAGTTCTTAAAAGCTTGTTGCTTTAGGCAAGTCTGTCTCAGGGCACAGGGTGAATTCGTGTTTATTAAGTCCCTCAAAGATACCAACAAAGACTACAGAACAGCAGCGTTGGGAGGTGGGAGATGTTCTTTTTCTGATTCCCGCTCTCCTTCTGGCCTTCAGGCTCTTAGACAAGCTCTGCCAGCCTGTGGCTTTGGCTACATCTGGATCCTTTAACTGCTTTGACCCCTTTTCGTCTGTTGCTAGACTGGAGTTCAACGAAAGCTTTGCACTGGTTAGACTCTCCACTGGCCCCCAGTGAACAATAATAGTTACTGTTTAAAGTGCTTTCAGAAGGCCAGGCACTATGCTAGATGCTTTTACAAGTATCTCTACAGGCCAAAAGCTCTGGGTGATTAAGTAACTTGCCCAAGGTCACACAGCAAGTAACTGTCAGAGCCATAATTCAGATTTAATTCTGTCTGACAACAATGTCCAAGCTTTCTCGCCTCTTCCTATTTCTTTATTTCCTGAAGTTGGTTTCATAATAGGGGACTCTGCAATTTACAAGCTCTTTCACATATGGTAATATGTGAAACTCGATCTCAAAAATCTCCGAGCAAAGCTTTTCCTGGAATCATTATGGATAAATATTTGCAATGCCAAGTTTATCCAACACTAAAAATTTCATTCATGGATAACTTTAGGGATCGGTGAAATGTGATATTCACTCTGCTTCACCTTCTGGGTCTCTGTATCCAGGTTGTCTGTGCAAGCTCTAAAGGTTGGTGGCTCCAACATCTTCCAATGAACAAACAGGTCAACAGGCAGAAGGAGGGGCGTCCTCAGCCTCTTTACTTAATCCAGACCCTTGGTTTTGGTGTTTCAGGTTATTCGTCTCTAATATGTGCTCTGCTTCTGTCACATACCTGAATAAATAAGAAAATGATAGGCAAGTACTGAAAATGACATGTATTTGTGGTTTTAAGTCACTGAAAGCAAATCCCCTCCCTCCCCAAAACAATCAATGATACTTAATCTATTGATACATTGAATTTTTCTGTGCTTATAATTGGAGCTCTGGAGCCCTGATAGCATGGTGGTTCCTCAACATCAAATTTATATTTGGGGCTGTAGAGAATGACCTGGTGAAGTTTTCTTTTCTTCGACAAATATGCATGGATGTGTAAATATGTTGTTTAGAATGACCTGGTGAAGTTTTCTTTTCTTCGACAAATACGCATGGATGTGTAAATATGTTGTTTGGCATGATTGGTGCTGGAAGGAATGTAAGATTGCCTGGGTAGTGACTCAGAATGAAACTAGCCTTCGAGACTCTTTCTATAGGGAACGATAGCTGCTTTCGTTTCTGTCGTGAGAAGAGTGCCAGGTTTTCTCTCTACCGATTCTCTACTCACAGTTCCCTAATGAACCTCATAAAGGCTAATATCCCAATTTAGAAGTTCGCCCCTTGTGTTGCACTAAGAAAACAGATAAGGCAATAACGTAACCATGCAGAAGGGCTCAGGGCAAAGGTACATTTTGTATACGATTTTAATGAAAATATGGTTTACTAAGTGCGATACGAAGAACGTCTCGTGATAGCATAAAAACAAGGCACAAAACCAGGGAACAAAATAATTTGACTCAAAAAATAATAATTTGACTCAGACATCAGAATTATGATATTACAAATCGCCATTTCCTCCCATCGGTTAAATTCAACTTCTGTTTTATAAGCACACATCAGAGGGTGACAATGAGATGTTTAAAAGAAGATTAGAGCATGTCAGGAAGAGCTGCTGCCCCTGAGCTTTCCAGTCTATGCTAGTCATTGCATCAATGAGTGGGAAGGAGTCAAGAAGACACGAGTCCATCCTCACACGGTGTAGAGTTTGATCTCTTTCTGAGGCTACTCAAAGAGTAATGATGAAGTCCAAGTGGAAATCTAGGGATGTTCTAGTTCTCTCTTCTCTCAAAGATTCAGATTAGACTTTTGGACCCTCGCGGAAATAAGGACTCTCCATTGGCCACCATTCTTTTCTCTGAAGCATGCAGATTAGAATTCAGTGAGATGTCTGAATCCAGGCAGAACATTTGAGAATGAGTTCTTATTCCTGTGAACATAGAGTCATGCTCCTTTGAGAAGAGCTCTGATGAAAAATATGTGCATATATTTGATTCATAAAAACACAGTTAACAATTTATATACTGATGGACTGCTATTCACGAAGAACCAATTAGGTGACTTCATTGACTCATCATTTCTAATTCTACTTCCAATTGACATATTAATTTACCTGTTCATATGAGAGACACAGTGCTGTAACTGATTGCTTACCTTGCTCCAACATCATTACCTGCATTTTAATTCAGTTACAAATGACACGTATATTCTTCCCTCTCTCCAGCTGCCGAGGGCCACAAACACCACTGCCATAGTCATGCCTTCCGTCTTCCATGTTCTCCTTGCATCCAACACCTTATGGCCCTTTAGTCAATTGAAATGCTATATATCTTTATGCAGTTAGTTAATATTTGACTACTCCACAGTAGTGAAAGCCTATGATGCCAGGCACAACAGCTGTCATACATTCTATGACCATCATATGGCTATCATAATCCAATGTATAGCAGATGCTCAGTAAGTATTAATTGAATAAGTAAGTTTATTTTATGTAAATAAATGTTTGCTACTCACTGGGGTAGATTCACTGATAAATTACATACTTTCTGTTAAGAAGAGATGAGACATGTACACAAAAACTCTACTGAAAAACAAAATGCCATCAATAATATACTGGGGCTATAAGCAAGAGAGAAATGTTCATTGTAGAGGGGTGATTAATTCTGCCCACTATGAAGACAGAAGGATTCCCCGATATAAGCACCCATTCGCTTAAACACAGATCTGTGGACAGTATATACAATCTACTAACTTAATGATGGCTGATGTAGAATACTTCATTTTTATATTTGGTATACACATCAAGATGCCACCCTGAACTTTTACTTTCTGTCCCAGAATAAGAATGCATTAAATAAATAGCTATATATAATGGAGCGGAAGTACTAATTAGGGAAGGGTAGCTTCTATATCATTGCAACATTGCTCTTTAGAGCTAGATTCAAGTGTTAGTATTAATCAAGAAATAACACTGGCCCACTTTAAAGTCACTAACTGCACATGCTTCCTTCACATTTGAACATTTAAAATAAACAGAAAATCTCTTATTTTCAATGCAGCTGAAACGAAGTAGCCGTAATACTCTGTGAAGATAAACTTACAATGAAGACAGGCCCTGCCGAGAGAAGAGTGCATACAGATAAATACATTCTGGCGTTTTGTTTCGGAGTAAGTTCATTTTTATGTATTTATACTCTGCCCAAGAAATCCCATTTCAATGTACTTCTATCTCTAATATTTATAAATAATATGGTTTTCAAGTTTTTATTCTACCTACCCTAGTGAAAAACCTAGGACAACTACAATTTTAAAAATAGATAATTTATTAAACTATAGGAATTATGAAGCTATGAAAACCATGATTGATGAAATATTTTCTAACATTTTTAACAAAATGAAATCTTATATGTAACCCTCATATAGAAACAACACAGCATTTCATCTACTCTGGTTAAAATGTTTCAGATGGCTCAATCTCTCCTACACCTACTGCACAAGAGGAGACAGTTCACAAACCACTGCTGAGGAAGAATATTAACTCTCATGGCTTTTAAAAATCAAATAGACTGTTCCAAAGTCACCAGGGGAGAAATTCCATCTTTGAATGCACAGCAAAATCTGACCAGCCTCATCCCTGAGTGATGGGACTGTAGTTCATTCCCTTCTCCTGTTATTTGCAAGTTTCCCATTAATGAAATGCTTTAATTAATGTAAATGTTTAATATAAATGCTTTAGTGAATGAAAATGCATTCATTTTGTAAACATAGAAGTTATTTTAAAAATGAAAATTTACAAAGAAATGTACATTTTCGCATTCAAGGAGACTTCGGCTCTTCTTAAAATGTGATATTCTCACACTTTCTTCAAGAAGCGTGCCTGCATTAGTGCTCTTCCAGGTGTAAAGAGAAACATATCTGCAGTGCTTCCATGGGCCTGAATCTAGACAGGGTCCTCTCCAGCTGAATCCATGTACCTTATTCTATAATGTGTGAACGTAGAAACCCTGGTGACATAAGGGTTTCTGCCTTGACCTGCTATCCACAAGGTTAGTAGTTCAAACCCACCAATCACTCCACAGGTGAAAGATGAGGCTTTCTGCTCCCATAAAGGTTTGCAGCCTCAGAAACACAACAGGTCAGTTCTACTTTGTCCTTTGGCTTTGCTCTGTGTCATAATCAACTCTATGACAGTGAGTTTGGTGATGTACATATGAATAATGTACACACATAAATGAGCTCGTATAGCTCACAGAACACATAGGAAACTAACATGGGAGTATTGTATGCTTTGCAGAAATTCCTATAATGCATAAATTATCGGTTCAGAAGTGGACAGGCCAAAGAAATGTGTGCCAGTACCCCTTTCTAATAGATGTTCTAATGCTCATGCAGGATTTTTTTTTGAAATTTTAAAAGAGTTCATTATGGGGGATAATCATTCTCTAAGTGAATCAGCTCACAACAAAATTAGCTCATACAAATATTTGGTTAAGCAGATGCTATCTGAGTTTGCAAGTGCCAAATGGGAGGTATTCTTTTCCAATATCAATTGTGGTGCTTTGATGTGTTTTCCCCGAGAATAGATAAGTTTTCTTTAACAGTATTTCACCAATTAGCAACACTGGAATCAGTTATGCCTTGTTGGCATTTATGCTAAGGGTGACTTAAGGGGAATATTCCAGACCACTATTTGCCACAGTCTCTATGCTTTTAGCCCATGATGAGACAAAAAGAAAAAGAGAAGAAGAAGAAGGCTGCCTCTTTGCATCCACCTTAGGTTTTTATCCTTTGGTAAAATCACGCAGAACCAGCCAGCTGTTCATGTTGGCTTTTCAAGATATATTATGATTCTGCCTAATGATTTGCTCCTTTGCAGGGGGCTCATATCATCTCCGTCTTATTTATTTAACAATTTCCATTACAAAACTTTCTGTGGGACAAAGACAGGGCTAGTTATGATCTCAAAAATACCACAGGGGTCATTCAACTTGGTTCTGCAGGGTCATCCTGAGTGACCCTGGCAACGCCATGGCAGCGAGCTCTTCCCTAAGTTCATCTTCTTGCCAGAATTTTTAAAAATACTGATATCATGTCCTATGTGGACAAAGAATAGCATTTCCATAAATAAAATAAATGTAGAATAAAGAAATGCGACCACACTTTAGTTAGGTGACACTAGCTACCATCCCGTCACCTATGACGGTTGGCGCATTAGGCCTTTTCTATTAAAAAGAAGAGTGGAAGGTTATGTAGGTATTTTCATTGTTGTTGTTGGAGTTTGGTTGAAAGTTGACGGATTTATTAATTTTCCAGTTAACAATTCATACGCATTTGTTTCCTGTGCCCAATGAAGCAGTACCATTAACCCCTCCTTCCTGCCTGCTGCCCTTCATCTTTCCTTTCTCACCTCTCTGCCTTCTGAGGCTTGTGTTCTGGGGAAATGTTGCCCTTTTGGTCTCACAGAGTTGATTCTATGGAGGAGCACATTCTTCCCTGATGGTATTACTTATTTTAGATGCCTATCATTTGACTGACAGTTGATCCCGAATGTTAGTTCCAGGCTTGGAGAAAGTCTATGGGCCACAGCCTTAGGGATTTCATTCTTTTTGAGTGATGTCAGGATTTTAGGGTAGAGTAGCACCACCATGAGAGACTCTTCTAGAGTTCATCAGATTGAAAGAGGATAAAGAGAAAGTAACGATTGATCGCCTGCCATATCCGTGGAGCATTCACAACCATCCCTTGTCCTTCCTGTGGTGTTTGTCTCCTTTGGGAATCACTGCTGTAGAGTGATGCTGGAACGGTATTTAATCAGTCATAACTAGCTTGTTGCTTTTACCTCTCTTAACTCTTCTTGAAGGGACCCTAACATAGCTCAGCTCTCTGCTGTAAGTTATTCACTCTTCTCCTTCAGCTTACTTCTAAAACCCAAGGGATAGGGGTGAATCTAACATACTTATCTCTTTCAAGTCTTCTAGCATGTCTTTGTGAGTCCTTTCATTTTTAGCTTTCCTGGAAAAAAGCTCTATAATCAGATCCAATCAGGTGCTTTGCTTGCCACTAAGCATGGCATATTTTTGAGGCACTAACTAAATAATAAATAATGCCAAGTACTACTTTGCTACACTTATGCGCTTATAATTTAGTATCAGCATGGGTACCAGATGATGTCATTGCTGCAAGCTTTAAGACTGTCTTTATTACAGCCATGCGAGCATTATTTTTAGCACAGCAGGTGTCAAAAAGGTTTATTTTGAAAGAAAGAAAACATAAAAATGAATTATTTATGTGAGTTAAATCAAAATGTACTTGATATAAATGTTTAATCAGTTTTTCACCAACTTCTTTCCATATGCTCTGCCCTGCTCGATGGTGCGGTTCTAATGGAATGACTAAATATATCTTAATAGCTCAGCATACAGCACTATGCAACGGTCCTTACACAAGAGGCATTTTTCCACTTATATTAAACAGGTCAGATGATGAAAAGTCTGTGGAATGTTCAGATTGCTTCCCCCCTCCCCCCTTGGAAGTTTATTATTCAATTGGCATAGACATTTTCAGAAAGTTTGACACTTAAAATGTGCTACGTTGACCATATTTAAAGTTTCTCATTCCTTGAAAAAGATGAGAAGATTAGAAAATAACTTTAATTTCGACTGTAATTGCAAATGTTTTTTTCCACCCTGCTTTCTTAAGTAATCAGCAGATTTGCTGTGACTCCTGGAATATAAATGTTACAGAATTAAAATCAGGATGCTAAGGGAGACCACACCACAACGAAAGGACGGTTTCTGCATTGTGGAGGAAACTGCAAACCCGACAAGAAGCCAGCGCTGGGTCGTCCGTGCCAGCCAGCACCTTGACTGAGCGGCAACCAGTGGCTTCCATATTCCTACTCCTAGAATTACGTACTTCTTTGGGTTTGGGGATATCCAATTCCTCATTTTGCTTATTGTATATTATTCTTTAGCCAAATCAGTATCTGTAATAATTTCCGTATTATCCTTGTCTGCTGACACTTCACATATCAAAATCTTGCCATTTTTCAGGCTGTATCATGAGGGAGAATCGTTCAAGTGAGGGCCTAGGATCCAAATTCAGACACTGATTTTATTAGAAGGCTGTGAAATACCCACTAAGCAATATTGATCATAGCACTCAAAACTTATGTTAGGGAATGTTTGTTGAGCCAGGCAGTGGCTCCAGGTGCCGTACATGTGTCTGCCCATTGCCTGAGTGGACACCACGTTCAACCTCATCTTTAGAAGCAAGTAGTAAGAACACTAAGAAAAGGATACGTTTCTACTAACAAAGACAAAAAGGAGAGTAGCTTCCATATAATGGGTCCCTGGATGGTGCAAACAGTTAAGCGCCCACCGACTAGCCCAAAGGTTGGTGGTTGTTACCCACTCAGATGCGTCTCAGAAGACAGACTCGGCGGCATCTTCTCCCGAAAGCCGAAAGCCGCCACCTTGGAAAAGCGTATGGAGCAGTTCTGCTCGGCACAGATGAGGTTACCGGGATGGGAATCAACTTGATGTCAATGAACATGACACACGTTAGAAAGAACAGGTTAATTTAGAAGACGGAAGATCATTTGAGTGTAACAGTCAACAGGTAAACCTTTGGGAGGATTTTTGGCAAGTAACTTCCATAATAACAAAATTCCCCTCAAAAGTATATGATATGCAACAGTGTGTAAATTAAAACACAAATTAAATTCAACACGTGCTCTGCACGAACCCATAAAGAATCTATTTTTGCACAAAATCAAGATTGCGGGCACTCTGATCACCATACCTTCATAAAACAAACCTGTATCAAAAACAAAACTAACAACATAGACAATTCAGAAGAGGACGATCAACATGATTAAAAGGGCAGAGGCATTTAAAAAGAGATGGATTGAAAATTATATATTAGTGTGGAAAGCTAGAAGTTGTTGGTAGGTGCCATCCAGTCGACTACCACCCAAAGCAATCGCATGCACAGCGGATGAAGCACTGCCTGGTCCCGCACCATCTTCATAACTGTTCCTCTGCCGGAGCCCATTGCAGCAGCCATGGGATCAATCCTTCTTACCGCGGCCCTTCTGCTTCGGCACTGCCCTTCCGCTTTCCTTCCAACACAGTACTTTAGTTTCCGAGTCAAGCAAAAGATGGAGAGGAAATATTTAAAAGGTGAATGTAATGAAGTAAGAAAATGATGTGGGTGCAACCACTGACCTCCTCTTTCTTCTCTTGGGGGAGGTGGAGGTAGAGTAAGGTGACCAGATTTTAACATTGTTAAAAAGCGGGACACCATTGATAAAACTCATATCCTGCGAAATAGCCACAGGGCGGCCGAAAACCTTATACCCTAGCTTGTCGGGCGTTCTTTCCAAAAATCGGGACTTTTTAAAAATGCTGCGGGGCGCAGGAAAAATTGTTAAAAATTGGGGCTGTCCTGCCAAAAGCAGGACGTCTGGTCACCTTAAGTAGAGTCCAGCTCCACCTTGGTCCCAGAGTTGTGCTTATGACCCAGAGGTCAGATATACCTCTACCTCCCATCTTTTTCCCCCTATTATGACACCAGCACTTCCGCCCATGGCAGATTATTTCTCTGCTGGGTTCAGTAATTAGCGCAATGGCCACGCAGAATTTACAGACAATACTCACGATTATGTGGGTTTATTAGGAATGTTAATTGGTCACAACAAATGATTACAGAACATTGAACACAGTTCTTGTCTCCACAGTGCCTCTCCTCAGCCATGCCAGAAGGCACTTCAGCCTCTCAGCCTTGTATCGCTCCTTAGCCTTCGCCCTCGCTCAAGTAAGTGTTACAGAGTGCCTTCAGCGATGACAAATGTCCACAGGGCACCTACCATGCAAGCCAGCTTCTCGGCTCAAAGCTGTTCAGATTGACTCTTTATGTGGTCCAGGAATGCCACTGATCCATTGCTTGTTCTTGATGCTGTGATCCCTGGTATCTCTGATGCCTCAGCTTCACACAGGGATTTCAGATGCACTCTGCTGGTGGCTCATCTTTCTTGCTGGTAGTGGGACTCTGTCTTCTTGTTTGTATGATGGCTCACTGTATACCCAGAGGAATGGGGAAACTGAGAAGTCCATTCTGTGAAGACTTCTATAACCTTATTTGCCTGCTCCCCACCCCCTTTCCGCACCCAGTCATTTGGTGGGAGTGACAAAGACTATGGATAGAAGAGCCATGTCAAGTAGAGGGACTTCCCTGCAGGAGTCATGGGGGTACAAGGTTGGTTGTTTAAACCCACCAGTGGCTTTGCAAGTAAAAGATCTGGTAATCTGCTCCCATAGACGTTATGGGCTCGGAAGCCTTATGGGGAAGTCCGATGGGGGTCCCTGTGAGCTGGAATTGATGTAACAGCACACAACAAAAAGGACCGTGAATTTGGCCAATAGTTTTTTTCCTAAAATCTTACATATTTGGCTGTAAAACAGCCTTGATGGTAAACAAGCGACCATCTAGCTCAGAAGCAACAAAGCCCACATGGAAGAAGCACACCAGCCTGTGCGATCACGAGGTGTCGAAGGGATCAGGTATAAGGCATTATCAGAACAAAAAATCTTACCATAGTGAATGATGGGGGGAGTGCGGAGTGGAGACCCAAAGCCCATTAGTAGGCCACTGGAGATCCCCTTGCAGAGGGGTCTCAGGGAGGAGATGAGCCAGACAGGGTGCGATGTAGCAACGATGGAAAATAAAACTTTCCTCTAGTTCCTAAATGCTTTCTCTGCCTCCTCATCCCCACTATCATGATCTGAATTCTACCTTACAGTTCTGGCTAGACCAGAGGATGTACACTGATACAGATAGGAACTGGAAACACAGGGAATCTAGGGCGGATGATCCCTTCAGGACCAGTGGTGTGAGTGGTGATACTGGGAAGGTAGAGGGAGGGTGGATTGGAAAGAGGGAACCGATTACAAGGATCTATATGGGACCTCCTCCCTGGGGGACGGACAACAGAAAAGTGGGCAAGATATGACAAAATAATAATTTATAAATTATCAAGGGCTCATGAGGGAGAGGGGAGCGGGGAGGGAGGGGAAAAAATGAGGACCTGATGCCGGGGGCTTAATTGGAGAGCAAATGTTTTGAGAATGACGAGGGCAATGAATGTACAAAATGTGCTTTACATAATTGATGTATGTATGGATTGTGATAAGAGTTGTACGAGCCCCTACTAAAAACGATTAAAAAAATAAAGAAAGACATAAATCCACAGGGGGGGGGGGGGAACAGCCTTCTGAAGGTTTGAATAAAATGTGTTTAGAAAATATATATAAACCACTATAAAAATCCACTGCCATTGAGTTGATTGCAACTCATAGCCACCTTCTATAAGACAGAGTCGAATGGCACCTGGTGGTCTCTGAGACTATAATGTTCTGTGGAAGCAGTCAGCCTCATCTTTCTCCCATGGAACAGCTGATGGGTTAGGAGTGCCACCCTTCTGATTAGCAGTCCCCTTTGTCACCCTCTGTACTCGTAGGGCTCCTATGCATGACAGGGGTGTGTGTTATTCATGGAACCAGAGGGAGAATCGGAAATCGTGAGATTCTGAGAATTCAGGGCAAGTATACTTGTGCTTGCCTGGTAATCTAAAGGTTGGCAGTTGGAACCCACTAGCAACTGGCAAAAACCAACAACAAATGAAACCCCAAGGCTCCAGGAATTTAAGGAATACCGATTAAGGAATATCAATTAAAATGAGTAAATGAATGCAATATAGGAGGTGTTCACAACCAATGTTCCCATTCCAAAGAAAGGTGACCCCAAAATAATGTGGAGATTATTGAACATTATCACTAAGATCAGATTCAAGTAAAATTTTGCTGAAGATAATTTTAAAATGGTTGCAGCATCACATTGACAGGGAACTGCCAGATATTTAAGCCACATTCAGAAGAGGAACTGGAATGAGGGATATCATTTCTGATATCAGATACATCTTGGTGGAAAGTAGAGAATATTAGATATATGCTTACCTGTGTTTTATTGATTTTGCAAAGGCACTCAACTGTATGGATCACTTTGAAGAATGGGAATTCTAGAACAATTCATCGTACTGCTATGAAACCAGTGCACGGACAAAGAGGCTGTCACACAAACAGAACAAGGGGATGTTGTGTGCTTTCAAACCAAGAAAGATATGAACCCAGAGTATATCACCAGACTCAGCCTATCTGATGTTATTTGGTGAAGTAAATAATATGAGACACTGAGGAAGTGTGAAGAAGAACACAGTATTGAAATTGGAAGAAGACTCATTAATGACTTGCGATATGCAGTTGACACAACTTTGCTTATTGAAAGGAAGAGGGCATGAAGCACTGAATGCTGAAGATCAAACACTACAATCTTCAGCATGAATTCTACCTCACCACAGAGGAAACAAAAATTCTCACAACTGGGCCAAGAAGCAGCAGCATGATAAAAGGAGGGGCAAAAATACACTGTCAAAGATTTCATCTGACCTGGATCCAAATTCAATGCCCATGGAAACAGCAGTCATGAAAGCAAAGGTGTTGCATTGGGAAAATCTGCTGCCAAAGATCTTGTGAAGCTCTTGAAAAGGAAAGGTTCTGCTTTGAAGACTGCAATGTGCTTGATCCACGCCATGCATGTGAAAGCTGAACTTACGCATGCAACACAAGAAAAGGAATGCATAGCAGAAAACACAAATCGCATTATGGCGTTGGTGAAGACTACTACATAGACCATAGTGGCGGCATGGTTAGGTGCCCTTGAATTGGTTGTGACCCATAGCCACCCCACGAACAATGAAATGAAACTCTGCCGGGTTCTGTGCCAGCCTCACAATTGTTACTGTTCTTGAACCCGTTATTGCAACTGCTGTGTCAATCATATTGTTGAGGGCCCCTCTACTCTACCAAGCATGATGTATTTGTCTTTATTGATAACGTGTCCAAGGTATGTGAGACCTGGAGGACTCTGGTCATACGTCTTCCAAGACAGATTCATTTGGCCTTTTGGCTTTCCATGGTGCTTCCCCCCCTTTTTTTTTTCTGCCTGAACCACAACTCAAATGCTTTGATTTGAAGTGGTCATCTTCGGATCATTCTTTTGACAGGCTATGGTATATTCAAGGAGATGGATTGACACAGTGGCTGCATCAATTTGCTCAAACACGGGGATGACTGTGAGGGTGGCACAGGATCAAGCAGTGTTTTGTTCTGTTTCAAATTGGGTCAAAGGGGTTTTAACCAATTGAAAGGCATTTGACAAACAGTGTGTCGGAAGTCAGACCACCCTTATTTGGTACCATGGAGTAGGTACTTACCACTACCTATGTATGTGGTAGCTTAATGCAAACCATTTGTAAAGCTCAGGGTCTTGACCATTGAAACTACCTTATGAAAGATATAGTAGATTTATTGTTACTATTCTACAGATGAAGAACACTCTGAGAAGGATTGGTACAAAGACTCACCATCCTATCTAATAGTATTTGGTACCTTTGTGAATCTTATTTGAACTCTTATCAGATCTTTATTTTTGACTTTTGTGTTTTCTCTATACTACCTGGTGGCTCAGTGATGAAACTGCGTGACTGCTAAGTGCAATGTCGGCAGTCTGAATCCACCAGAAGCTCCGTGAGAGGAAGCTCTGCTCCACTACTTTGGTAATAACGGTTCCGGCCTTGGAAAGCACCCGGGGAGGTCTTCTCCATCCTTTTGCAACATTCTGAGTCAGAATTGACTTGATGGAAGTGGGTACATCGGATCGATTAAGTTTTTTTTACTTATAGCTGCCATCTTTTATAATTAGGCACTGAAGAATTTTTAGATTACTGAAATCCCTGGAAAGTGTCTTTGTTCATTGTCCTAACCACCTATGCAGAAATCCACCTGAAAGGTGGTTTGCATTCACAATTTCTTCATCTCATGGTTTGTAGAACATTTGTAAATGAGATGTGAATATTTATAGACATTTGTGACATTACTACTGCATTTAGAAGCTTTTATACCAAATTATAGATTCATGTAAAGGTTATAAATTAGAAGCTTTACAGAAAATGTCTAAATATTTATGAATTTAACTACATTTAGGAATAAATTTGCAAATTTTACATTTGCTATTTTTTTCACATTTATGAGCAAATATGAGTTTTCTAATAATCTATCAAAATGAGTCGGCACTCGGCAAAGCACAAACCCCAGATGGAAATGTTGTCTTCATTTGCTCCCTCCTCCTCTGTCTCTTTCTCTGTCTCTCTCGTCTCCTTCCTTCGCCCCCCACTCTTTTTCCGACCAGAAATAAACTATGCAGGCTTCATGAAGGAGGTTTCAGTGCTTCCAACAATCCCTGGTATTTATGAGTTGTCAATCATATTACCTCTTTATTTTTAACCCTCTAATCAGTGATCCATCAACCATCAGCATCTAAGGATGGGGGTTTGGGGAGAACTATATTCTGGAGCTCTTAAACATCACAACCTAATAATTTAAGTTATGCTATGGTCCAACTGAACATATTTGGAATGCACTCATGCCAGCAAGGCCACCTGCTCTTGTTGGGTACAGCCCTAGGAAGCAGACATAAATAGAAACCTTAAAGTTTTCTCCTTCTGCACACAGCGTCATTGGGAGTAGAGATGAGAGGAGGCCATTTCAGCTTGTGGTATTTCAATGCAGACAGTTGTTCTATCCACTTATCTTCTTGTCACTCTGCACGAAAAAGAGTCCCAATAAAGTTGCTCGTACAGTGCTCCACCACCTCCAGGAACCTTTAAATGCACCCCAGTGTGGCAACCTGATTGCAACTGACTACCACTTAGATGAACTCCATGTGCAAGGCTCTTGAATTTCTTTGACCTCACTGAGACTCTCAAGTCATAACTACTATTTCATCACCACTCTCATTCTGTCATGCTATTTCTTTATTTCATATTCAGCTAAGAATTCATACATACAAAGTCTACTTTTATAATCATCTCCATGTAAACATTTCTATTTCCTTCAATCTCTCATTTTTTCTCCTTTAGGCCAAAGTCCATCATAGGTTAAATCCATGTACCCAACAGAGTAGCCTGGGCATTCCATTATGCTGACTTTAAGACCTCTAGTGGTGCATTATGTTCAGTGTTGCACGACTAACTAAAAGGTTGGTTGTTAAGATCTGTAGATGACTCTGTAGGAGAAAAGATGCTGCACTTTGTTTCTGTGAAGGTTTACAGAGTCAGAAATATTATCGAGTAATTCTACTCTGTGCCATAAGGTCACTGAGTTAGAATCAATATAACATAGCGGATTATGGTTACTTTATCTTCAGAAACAAAAGATGTCCAATAAATGTTCAATGGTCCAGCCTTGCACCATCAGCTCCACAGAGGCTGCCCTTGACTTGTCATACTGGACTGGTAACTAAGGCCAACGTCACATCATGCATGGAAATTGTTTGACGAATGGGTCAGGCTCAGGGATGAGCAGAGGATACAATTACAGTTGACTAGAAACAAGGAGGCAGTCGATGTGGTTTCTTAGGCTTTTCAGAGAGACTCACTCGCATGCTTTCTCCATCTTTTTGGTAACATAAATTACAAGAATAAATCCAGGAACTACTGTAGCCATTTTCTCATCATCAGGAAGCAAAATAGCCTTAGCATGAAGCTAACAGTATGGAAAATTGAGCAGATGAACCGAAGAACTCCGATTCTTTACAGTAGTCCTGTCACGAAACTTTTCATGTTGAGGTTTACCTTGTCTTCATATAGATCCCAGTTAGATTAGTAATGTTGTTTTTATTAGGTGCCCTTGAGTTGGCTCCAGTACAGAGTGACTCTGTGTACCATGCAATGGAACGCTGACCTGTCCTTCAACCTCCTCACCACCGTCCTTATGTTTAAGTTCATGGTTTCAGCCATTGTATCTCTCCATCTCACTGAAGATCTTCCTCCTTTTCATCACGACCCATATTATCTATTATGGATCTCTACAAAGTCTGGTATACACTCCAATATCTCAGGCTGGGGTTTCCAGAGAAGGAGCGCCAGTGAAGCTTATATATATATATTTAAGAGAAATTTGTATATCCTTGAGGAAATGTCCTTTCAATTGATTGCATCAGAGCTGTGATCTGGTTTTTTACTTGGGGAGGATGTTTACTTCCTCCCCAGTCTTTTTAATTGATTGGCCCCAAATAGCAGATCCCATTGTGGAGATGATCACACTGTGTTAGCTCACATTATGGGATTGCACTATTAGATCTTAATTCCAAATGACAGAGAATCCTTGCCCAGGCAAGGTTTGAACACAAAACCTAACTATCCCAACCAAAGGCTTGTCCTTCCTGATGACTTGTCCAAATTACACGAGACAATGTCTTGCTACCCGTGCTTCTAAAGGGCATTCTGATTGTATTTCCTCCACAAAATGCTCTTTGTTGCTTAAGCTGTTATAAATTTGAAAAGCTAAAACCGATAGATTTCAGTCAGATTATTTTTTCTCTACAAAATACTGGGTATTTGATTAACATGCACATATAAGATGCTCAATAAATGTTTGAATATTATTAAAAGCCCTCTTCTTTAGTTGAATGGGAAGAGAGATACCAGATGGGAAGGGTGAAGGGGAGGGTTAGAAAGGGGAACTGATCAACACACAACCACACACACTCCTTCAAGGGAAAGAACAATGGACACCGTGGGTGAAGGAAGACAGTGGTCGGCGTGAGACATGGAAATAATAATTTATAATCTATTATGGGATCACAAGGGTTGGGGGGGAGTGGGGATAAAAGAGGAGCTGATACCAAGGGCTCAATAGAAAGTAACTGTCTAGAAAAGAATGATAGTAACATATGTACAAATATGCCTGATACAATTTATGTATGGATTGTAATAAGTATTATAAGAACTCTCAATAAATTATAAAGAAAAAAAAAGAAAGGCCAGTCAGGAAAGATATGTATAATTAACCCATAGGAAATGAGCATCGATAGTGGTTTTAATGGTACAGGAGGAGAGCTTTTTGAAGTAATTCTCAATTTCAAAATTCTTCTCTCCTCCCTGGAGAGAAAGTGTCCTACAGTGTTCTATAAAACCTCATGCTCTTGTATGAGAAGAGCTCAGACTCTTGGGTCATTGCCAGAGACTGAAGGAATCAAGAAAGTAGAATATCAACAAAATGAGGTATCTGCACAGGAGATACTATGAGAATAAAAAAGGGGAGGAGTGGGATACAACCCTGAATAATCATGATGCCAAGTATGAGCTATTCATATTAGATGTAGTGTTTGTTTACTATTTCCTCTATGAGAACAAAGGAGACTTGATGGCACAGTCCTTAGTTGATAGCTCCAATGCTAAGGGAGAGGTGGGCAATTGGAACCCGCTCAGCAGAAACGAAGCAGCAGCCTGGGAAAGTTTATGGAGCAGGTTGGCCCTGTCCTTTGGGGGTGACTATGATTTGTCCTATGCGGGTCACTACTATAATTCAATGGTAGTAGTCTTGGTTTGGTTTATGAGCTAGGCATTGTGCATTCTCCTTAAAGTGCTCTAATTTTCCTAGTGCCTCTACAATTGGTACTTTAATCACCAGGCTAAAAATAGTCGAAAGTGAGGCTGACATGAAAGGAGGTGACGTGATCATAGAAAGCCACATGGATATTACAATGAGTGCAATGGCGGCTCCAAATGGATCTCTCCATGCCCTAACCCTTACCACCTCTGAATAATGGTTTAATTTCCTTTAAGTAATTATAGAGACAAATAACCTCATGGCTTTAAGATGAGTTCGTCTGATTTAGAGTGAACCTTAACTCCAATGTGAGATTCCTCTTAAGAAGGAGCTGTGAGACCGACAAAGGGGCAGGAAGCGGATATGAAAATAGATCCACTGTTTGGTGTTTGGTGTCCACAAATCAAGGAAGGCCAAGGAAGGCCTGCAGTTACACAAAGGTAGGGGAGACAGATGGTGTGGAATCTTCCTGAGAGTCCTCAGAAGGAACAGCCCTGTCAATATCTTGATTTTGGATGATGAGAGAATAAATGCCTGTTTATGGCAATTTGTTACAGAATCCCTGTGGTTGTTAAAGTGCTATTGAACCAACTGGAGTTGACCTTATGAATAACTGAATAAAAAGTTGCCTGTTTCTGTGCCATCCTCATGATTGTTTTTATATTTCAGTCGATTATTGCAGCCACTGGGCCAATTCATCTCATTGAGGATCCCCTTTCCAGTTGTGTATGTGTGTGTGTACCTTCTACTTTTCCAAAGACAATGTCTATCTCCAATAATTGATTAATCCTAATCACACATCCAAAGTAAGGGAAATAAAGTTTTGTTATACTTAATCCTAAGAAGCATTCTAGCTGTACTTTCTACAATACAGATTCATTCATTCTTTTGGCAGACCTTGACAAACTTAACAGTGGACAGAAATATCACTAACCTCATGTGGCACCATTTACAAATGCCTGTGTGAGGAGACAGGTGCAAAGCTGCACAGCTGCACGCGGTGCTGCAAGAATGGAAGCTCAGGCTCAAACGTTAGTCAGTGTACATGCTACGGTGTGAAAAGACTTATCTCTGACTCGAAATTACATATCTATAATCATATATATGGTAAGTCAAAATGTATTGCTACTAGGATTCCATTTTATGCATACTTGGGTGTAATCCAAATAAAATGTGTTTGTAAATGTTTCCACAAGCAAGCACAACTGCAGACAAGTTCTCATAGTAATACACTTTCTTAGTTTCATTACAGTGCCTTTAAATAAGGGAATTTATTTTGTGCTATGGAAAAATGATTTTGAGGGGTGACTTTTAACAAAATTCAAATTAACATCTTCTCAAATCATTGAGAACATCTTCTCAAATAATTGAAGCTTTGCAAAAAATTTATGGGATGCCAACCCACACAAAACAACGGCTTTTAGATGGGTGAAGCACTTTAAGGAAGGCTAGGGAGACCTCTAAGATGAATTCAAGGCAAAGAGGTCCGCTCAGAAGGTTACGGAGACTATTTTGGGAATTCCAGAGAAGCAGTCTTGATAGCTTTTTTGAGGAACACAGAATGAGCATAGGAGTTTATTATGAAGACGTTTGAAGAAAATGGAAATCTAATTGTTGGGGGTAGGGGGCTGAAAATTATGGCAAGTTGTGTTTTTCTATTACAACAATGCATTCACTTGTTCATTTTTCAAGCGTAGCAAGGGTTATCCTAGAAGAAACGTAGGAAATCTTACCCCATCCAACCTACTACCCTGATTTTGCCCCTTCAGCTCTCTTTCTGTTCTCCAAATTCAAAGAACTCTTAAACGGAACACAAGATGGGCCGCTTGAGGACTCTAAAACTGTTGCTTTTACATGATATCAATGAAAGAGTGATGAATTCTTTAGGAAGGGTTAGAGAGATGCAAAAACCATCTTTAGAATTGGATAGACCTATGAGATAGTTAAAGTTTATTGTGCCAACCCGGTCGATAAACACATGTGGGGTCAATTGAAGGGCAGAGAGATAAATGGCTCAGTGAGTCTCGCCTTTCTAGTTCTTGGGTTTCTTACTTTTTGATGGTCTGACCAGGGTGCAGCTGCCTTAGCCAATTCCCTGCTTCAGCTGGCAAGGCTCACTTCCTGCAAGACATCCTTGAGGAGAAGCCACATGGACCTACCCTGATGTAGCCATGGGTGCTGGAGCAGCCATGTGGAGTGGAGACCCCTGCCAGTGCTGAGATGCTTACACGTTCACTCACTTGGCTTTCCTCCTGCAGTCGGCATCATTGCATGTGTTTTCTGAGATGGAGGAGGACTTGTGGATTGGTGTCAGACATATGGGCTAATGTTGGACTTGTGGGCTTGGGCAGCACTGAGTTGGGATTTTTTTTCTTGATGTGCACTTCTTGATTAGCCTTTATATAAAATGTTCTCTTATACATATGAGTTTCTGTGGATTTGTTTCTCTAATGTACCCAGACTAACACAACCTAGTTGGAGGCTCTATTGAGAAATAATCGCTACATATTTTGATATTTTGTTTAATATTGGTGTTTACAATTTTATATCAATATGTTTTTCTTATCCTTGTACAATGACAGCACCGTGTAGTTTTAGAGTTTACTACAGAAAGCTATCTAAGTCGATAAATGGAGTAATAATGGTAAGCAATATGCTAGGGTAGACCAAGAGAGTAGCTATTCTGAAAACTGCTCACCTTGCCCGGGTAGGCAGGACCAGTTATATAATTTTCAGGATCCCTCCCC
>NW_022103896.1:46747413-46754936 GCF_000313985.2 Echinops telfairi | reverse complement strand
TCCCTGTTTCTATCCAACTTCCCCTGCCAAACCACTAACTAAGTATGAATCCAGCCACTCTCTCTATAGATTTACCTATCCGGGGTTTCTTATACAGAAACTAACACAAAACAGCAGCAGGGAACAAACAAAAACCAACAATAAGCAAAAAATGAAACAAACA
Organism: Echinops telfairi; assembly: GCF_000313985.2. Taxonomy (NCBI): domain Eukaryota; kingdom Metazoa; phylum Chordata; class Mammalia; order Afrosoricida; family Tenrecidae; genus Echinops; species Echinops telfairi. Next base: position 46,754,773 of record NW_022103896.1, on the reverse strand, counting down.
GAAAACTACCTCACTTGAAAATAAAACAGAAATATTAAAATCTGAAGAAAAATACACCTTGACAATGGGTCAAAAGGGAGATTGAATGATAAGGTATTGCATTCTAACCTAACGACATGTACCAAAATCTACTTCACAATGCTCACTGTCTGAGTTTAGTCCCTGGACTATGGACAGAGGGAATTCAGAAATCACTTCCGTGGAGTTGAGGCCTCGGTGGGTTTCTAAGACTAGAACTCTTTACAGGAGTAGAAAGCTTCTGAGTGGGGACTCTGAACATGGAATTTGGGCTTCTGCTGTTGTCAATAGACTTCAATTGGCAAGATTTTGTGTAAAATAGAAAGTTGGAAGCCCTTATTAAAAAATTATCAATAATTAAAGAGGGCAAGAGTAGAACATTAGACAAAGCCTGGAGTCCTTTTAAGGAAAGATATGGTAATGCTCTTGTCCCAAGCCTGTGAAGCTGATCTTTCAGGGTGACCATGTGGAACCAAGTCTCTGGGGTGCTGGAGACCAATCAAAGGGGCTTTAGCAGGGAGGTCTGCTAGTAGGTCAGCTCCTTCTCCTCTGTAGTCTCTCATGGTCACGTAGGGTATAGCAGTGCCAATCAAGCATTGAGTTCAGCTATGCTTTTTCAACCCAAAGCACTCTTTAGTTTCTTGCTTTTTATACCCACATAGTGCTACTGGATTTCACTGGGTTGACTGGGATTGGACCAGTGCTCCATAGGGTGTTCATTGATTCGTTTTCAGAAGTAGATGTTTAGGCCTTTATATTCCACCTTGGTCTGAAAGTTCACCCAAAACATATTCAGCATCAAAGCAGCACCCAAGCTTTCACTACCAAATGACAGGTGCCTGTGATGGAGGTGCATAGACTGGGACTCCAACCCATGCTACTTCACTGAACACAAGGATTCCACCTATAACCCAGGACTGCCCTCATCTTAAGGTTAAGACAGTTGGTTCATCCGCCCACAGACCCGTCACCCAGATTAGAACGTCCCCCCTTGGGTTTCTGGGGCTGATCTCTTTATGATTGCAGGTTGTCACAATTTTCTCCTGTGGAATGTTGGTGGGTTCAACCACTGACTTTGTGGACAGCAGACCAGTGTTTAACCACTGTCTCACTGGAGCTACTCATATTAAGGTTGCTCCTGTCAAGTTGGTCCTTCCCCATGGTGACCCTATGTACAGCAGAATGAGACATGCCCAGCCTTGTGCCATCCTCAGAATTATGGCTATGTCTCAGGGTATGGCTGCTGCCTCTTTGTCAATCCATCTGCTCCAGGGTCTTCCTCTTCTGTGATGCCTTTCTATTAAGGTTCAGGACTTCAAATTCAATTACTTCAATAGAAGTCTATTTCATTAGTAGTGGTAATCTATTAGTAAATACTTAAGAAGAAAAAATAAATTGATGTAAGTAAATAGGAACGAGAACAATATGTGGAGGATAGTCGAATGGGAAGGAGGAATACCAAAATTCAACTGTCTCATGAGAGAAATCAAACTCTTCAGAACTTTGACAAAGATGCTAGCCAATTTTGAGTTGTCTTCTCGTCAATGTTTCCCGAGGTGTGCCTAACCACAAACTACTTAGGAAAATGATAAAAAGCATTTTCCAAAATGCACAGAGATCGGAGTTTCATCATGGTTGCCTGGTGTGGGTGGGCGGGGAAAGGAGATGTTTGTTAGGCGGCACTGAGCGTTTGTTTAAAGGATGGAAAACCTGCCAACCTTTATGGGTGATGGTGGCACTGGCTTGATGTTAGTGGTCTCCCTGAATTGTACCTGTGAGAAATGTTGAAACGGTAAATGGTGTGATATCTACAGTTTTGTAAAAACAACACCAAATACAACTGGCTAGAAATATATATTCAGTCAAATAAACTAGAGAAGCCTTATATATATATTTCTGTGTGTTCTATGGGCTATGACATGCAACTTTTGCCTGGAACATTTTGCAAAACTATGTTCCATGAAACACTTTACAAAGCTAATATGTGATACTATATTGTAGGCAGCATGCCAACGAGGACATTTTCAAGCTCCATACGCCCAAGCACACTGGTTTAGGAGCTTGATTGTCTATGAACTTCAATCCTTAGCTCATTACTTCCCCCGCAAGCCCCAGAAAGAGGTTGGTGCACCTGTTCTCACAGCGCACTGGCACTTGGTGCTCAGTGTTGACCTGAGGAGCAGACTATGACTGTGAAGATCAAAAACATTCTCAGCTAATCTTAGCTGTGGGGTTAATGCCATTCTGGAGATCTTTTTTTTTTGCCATTTATGCAGACGTGTGATGCTCAAAGATCCATCTAACACTCACATGGAGGCTCCTGCAGTCTATGCCCTGGAACCCCCCAGCTATGTCAGAGCTGGCACGGAGCCTGGCTGCTCTTGTGTGGCCCAAGGCAAGGGGCTCTGTTCACTAAGACAAGCGGCTGCTGTGCTCTTCCTAATTTTAAATATGCCTACAGAGCAGAGAGGGGCTCACAGTTTGATAGATAACTGTTTAGTTTGAGTCGAGAGTAACTGAGTTTTCCCTTGCACTGCACTTGGAAAAGCCAGAAAGCTGTGAGGGCAGCAGCCAAAGAGCATGAGCCCCCACCAGCCACCTAATTTGAAGCTCAGAGGCAGGATAAGGCTCTGTAGGAGATGTGTGTGCTACCTCAGATATCCAAGTTCCCTGGAGGCCAGGGATAAGGTATATGAGTTTAGTCTCTCCTGGGATTCCTCACTTTTAACATTATTCAGACAAAAACAATAACAACAATAAAAACATTCCCCGAACCAGAAACACCGTGTGGGGCCAATTCTAACTCATGGAAATCCCCGCTACAGACAGAGCCAATATGGCTCCATAGGGTGTTCTTGGCTGTCGTCTTCAGAGTAGCAAACCAGGCCTTTCCTGCAGCACTGCTAAGTGGGTCCAAGTGTAATGAAATCACGAGTGTGAGCTTATTAGTATCTGGACTATGGTAAAGGAAAGAAAAAAGACATACTGTGTGAAGTTCAAACTAAATTCCATCAGCTCAATACAATCCATCTTATAATTAGAAACTCCTTAATCCAAATTGACATTCTGTGCTGCTCACCCCCGCCCCCCTAGACGATCGCTGAAGACAAAACGGGTGCATAAGCAGATGTGGTGAAGACCGAGGATGGTGCCCGGCTATTAAATGATAGAGCGTCTGGGGTCTTAAAGGCTTGATATTAAACAAGCGGCCATCTAGCTCAGAAGCAACAAGCCCACATGGAAGAAGCACACCAGCCAGTGTAATCGTGAGATGTCATCAAGACCGGGCAATAGGCATCAGAAGATTCACAACAAACAGTAAACAAACAAACAAAAATTCATTGGTGAGAATGGAGGGGGAGTGGGAGCAGAGACCCAAAGCCCATCTATGGACAAAGGAACATCCCTCCACAGAGGGGTCGCAGGAAGGGGATGAGTCAATCAGGGTACAGTAGAGCACTAATGGGTCACGCAATATGCCTCTGATCTCTGGAGGCCTCCTCACCACCACTGCCTATCATGACCCCCCAATCTAGACTAGAAGTGAGAATGTACACAGGTGTAAAACTCCTGTGTTTTAGATAAAACTCACAACACATGGCACCCGGGAACAGGAATGGGAATAGAGATCCTAAAGGGTAGAGATACCCATGGGGGAGACATGGGGAGGGAGGGGGGCACAGATCACAATGAACGGCACATAACCACACCCCCCCCTCCAGGGGGAAGAACAACAGAAACCAGAGGGGAAGGGAGACAGTGGTCAGTGTGAGAATGGAAAACAATTAACAATCTACAACTATCAAGGGGCCATGAGGGTTGCTGGGTGGGGAAGGAGGGAGGGGAAAAAAGAGGAGCTGATCCCAAGGGCCCCATGGAAAGTAAATGTCTAGAAAAGAATGATGGAATGTATGTACGAATATGTCTGATACAATTGACGTATGAAGTGTAACAAGAGTTGTGAGAACCCCCAATAAAATGATTACTAAATAAGTAAAAGGAAAGCAAGAGTATATAGTAAGAAACAGTTTCTTACTTTGAAAATCTGCAATTTTCCTAGAATTGGTTTCTTGACTCCTAAGAGCTACATTTTTGGTAATTTCTGAACAGCAGGTCTTCATTTGATTTAAACTTGAAACAACTTGTCACGATGGCAACCACAGAAAATCCTATAGGAATGAAAGGCCTAGTGTTGAAAGATCAGCCTATTAACGCTGCATCGGACAATGTTTTGCTATGATCCCTAACCATTTTCATTGGTTGATTTTTGGAAATAGAACTGCAGGCCTTTCTTCCTGATCTTAGTCTGAAAGTTTCATTGAAACCTATTGAGCATCACAGTCCGAGGGGTATGCTTGATTACTAACCAAAAGGTTGGAGGTGCAAGTCTACAGAGAGGCTTCTCAGTGCTGGCGATTTACTTTCAAAATTCATCCAGAGAAAATCCTGTGAACTGCAGTCCCAGTCTGATACACATGGAGTATCTAACGCATGTGTTAGAATGGACTAAATGGATTCGAAGACAATTGGTACTGGTAATAAAATGGTAGAAACCAATGTATCAATAATCACCAGAGCATTCTTCCGTGGAACATAGTTGACGATGAAGATTAAGAATGATGTTTTTTCTTCTCTAGCCTTGGCCTTGGCCACCTACCATCTGTCCAGGAGAGAGCTGGAAGTTTTGTGAAGGCACACCTGGCAGAGAGTGTCCCAAAGTTCCCCCGTTCTTTTCAAATAAACCATCTGCTTCCCTTCTGTTTCCTTACATAATGCATGATGAACATGGCCCTACTGTGCTCCCTCCTTACGCAGAGGAGACACGGTCATATCTTGATCCTGCTGAGTCTAGAGCTGACAGATCACTCGCTGTATATTGGCCCGGCTGGTTCCCCAAAGAGTGTAAAGAAATTAGCATGAAATGCATGGAAATGAAAACCCAAGTCGCCAACTGTAGGCGCACAGGAAATCAGAAGCCCACCCTTGTTTGCTACTGAAGACTGTATGGCCTCAGGGCATAGGCCAATGGGCATTGTCCTCATCTGTGGAAATAAGGGTGTGGGAAAGAACAATCTCAAGTCTCAAAATTTTAGACTTTACCGAAGCTTAAGGATCCAGACCTAATTAAACACCAGGGGTCTCAGTCTTTGTTTATCTCACATAAGGACTTGATAAATCAAAAAGAAAAAGAAAACAAACAGCAATAAAATGATCATCTCAAGAAAGACTTCAATTGTGAAGCTGCAACTTCTTTGACCCCTATACACTTTGTACCCCCTTCACCATACCTACCAAGCAGGTGCCCTGGTGGTGTAGTGATTACAGAGTAGACTGATAATCACCAGGTCACAGTTAAAACCCACCAGCTGCTCCCAGGGAGAAGGAGAAGGCTTTCGACTCCCGTGAAGAGTTACAGTCTCTGACACAAACAAGGGACACTCTATTCTAGAGGGCACGATGCTTCAGAATCTGCTTAATGGCAATGAGTGAGCTATCAAATAAGCCAAACGTACTGTCTTTAAATGGATTCGGACTCGTTGCTACTCTATGCTTACAAATCTCCTGCAGCATTTCCAAAGCTGCCGATCCTGACAAAGCACAAGGCCACACCTTTCTTCCGCAGAGCAGCTGGCAGGTTCAGCCTGATGACATTTTGGTCGGCAGCCTAGCTCTTACCCACGGAGCCAGCAGCAGACTGTTGACTTGGCAGTATAGACAGTTTTCAGCGCAGGTGGTCTGGAGCGAGGCCAACTTGGTTTGGGGGAGTTTGCTCACGGGCCTGTGCGTGGTTTAAATACTGCTGAATCAAGGAGCACTAGCATTGCTAGTTGTAAGTTACTTAGCTTCCCTTTGCCTTAGTCTCTCCTCTGTACACTGGAAATAATAACTGTGCCTGTGTGCCCTGGAGACCGCTTGTGTGAGATGCAGTGAGCTAATGCAAGTAGAATGCTGTACACAGCACGTGAGCGCCAAAGGTTAGCTGTGGTTGCTGCAGAGGGAATTCTCTCAATGATGCTCTGCGTTGTTTCAGTTCATCCAACAGCAATGTTCACGTGTGGCAGTCAATGCAGGCCAACGTCCTCGCTAAATGCGAGAACGTAGGCCCTGGCGAGGGAAGCTGTCACATCCGGAAAAGCATTATTTTGTGAGCAAGACTGCATGCCGTTTCTTCACCTCCCCTCAGGGTCTACACCCTTTGTTTCTCTTTTCATGGTGCAATATCCAGATCAAAGCATTCTGGCCCTGCTTATCCTTTAAAGCACATCATATCAGCAGGTTAATAGTTGAAGGTCATTGGCTCTCGTCTCTCTGCACCTTGTCTTGGCTATACTTGGTAGCAGCCAAGGCCCCAGCTGGTGTGGGGGAAGCTGCAGCAAGGAAGCTATTTGTGCGCCCAGCAGATGTAAAAAGCTTGGTGCAGTGATCTGGGTGCACCTGTTGGTTTGTCACCATCTGTTAGCCAAAATGTTAAAGAGCCACACCCTCGGACAGCCAGCTGAGGAGAACTTAATCTCTTCCCCCACAGGCTTCCAAATACAGGCTGCTGATCAGATCTTACAAAAGGAGAGCTCAGAACACAAAGAAGAAACTGTCTGAAGCTGCCTCAGGGGAAAACCTAATCTTCTTCCATTTCGAGGTTTTGTTTCTTAGCCTAACAAGGAAGGGCTTTTTAAAATAGTTATTGCCCGATAAGAAATCCTGTTATAAACTGCCTTTTTTTAAAAAGAGGATGATATTACTTTAGCATGGATACTAATATTAAGCAAATCAAGCAGTAATGGTATTTTGGATGACGACTTTGGGAGGCAGGGCTCTTGCAAAGCAGCCAACGTTCGCCTCCTTTGAGAGGGATGGAACTGGAATCCCAGAAGTTAAACGCTTGGGAAACCTGCCCAGTATAAACAATTATCTAAGAGTTTAGGTTTTGGAGTCCTGAAGATTAGGGAAACATCTCTCTAAGTAGAACCAGAAATTTGTATGACCTTTATCAAATCCTGGGGCCAGCTTCACCCACATGTGCCTTTCTCCCAGCTACCCAAATCTCCAGTTTTCAGACCAAAATTTCACTGCATTTTGCCTGTAGGTGTCATTTCAGAGCCAGGGGCCAATTCTCTGCAGAGAACCATCAGGTCAACATAATTGAGAGTAACCTGGAGGACCGGAACCCTATATTAAAGGAGGACAGGCTAGCCCAAACCTTATCAAAGATAACTATTCCTGTAGAGCTCCTATCTGAAATACACACTCTCTAGAACGTGAGTCCAGGAGATCAAAACCAAACCCTTTGCTGTGGATGAGATTCTCACCTATAGTGACCCTATAGGCTAGCACACACCTGTCC
>NW_022103896.1:46730062-46747313 GCF_000313985.2 Echinops telfairi | reverse complement strand
CCCCCCGCATTGGACATTGCTTAAGGAGGCAGACTGTCACATCTCTTTGCATGGCACAGCTGGTGGGCTCTGACCTTCCGGTGAACACCCACGTGCTTAACTAGTGCATCACCAGGGCTCATCGTCCAGGATAAACCAAACCCAAACCCCTTGTCGTCGAAGCATTTCCACTATGAGTCCTGTCTAGAATAAGTCAGGGAAAATATTAGCATACATTCTTCTCATTATTATATATAAATAAGAAACTGGTTTCCATCCAACGCTGTAAAACCAAAACTGTTTGCTTTGTAATGAAAGATTTTAAAACAATTTTAAGTTAGAAATGACTTCATCCAGCTAATATTTCCCTCCCTCTCTTTCTCCTTTGGAACAATTTAAAATTTCACTAAGCAAATCTTTTATGTTGATTCTCTGCCCCTTCTTGTTCTTATCAAATTAGAATGCAACCTAATCCTTAAGGAATACTGAATAGAATTAACACCTTTATACCAATCCCATTAGTGTGCTGTTAAATTAATGGTTTCATTTCGGCCCTCAAGCAAGATGTGGATTATAATCTTGAGACAAGCTACCTTTAGGCAGTAGGCAGTCACTTTAAAACCCTGAAAGCAGACAGCATATGGCGTACGACACAATATAAGATTGTGTGTGAGGTGCAAGTTCCCACCTTCCATGATACATGCCCAGTTTTAAATAAAACATAGCGTCATCTGGTTCACGCTTAAACACTGAAATTGAAATTATTGGCCATACTGTCATTTTCAACACAATAGCTAACGGTTTGCACATGTGCTGTTTACAGATCCACAGCCTGTAAACACTCACCAACCACAACTTTGCAAAGGTAAATGACAGCTGGGAAAATCTGAAGTTTCCAGAACTCCTGGGATTTCCTCATTTCCCCCTTTCTCCTTCACTCCTACCCACTCCCCACCAGCCCCAACTCTAATCAGACACAACAGAGTCACCTCTGCCAGTGCACGCCTAATTTCCTAACTATGGTGTCTCTCCCTGCCTGCACACACACACACACACACACACACACACACGCACACACATTTTCCTGCTGTTGAGACCAGCTGGGATGTATTAGGCCTGCTGAAGTACGTCATGTAACACAGCAAAAACTCAGGCAGCCCAGTGTCATGGGAAAAGTGAATCTACTTCATTATCTACCCAGGGAAAGGAAACAGACCTCTGGCTTTAATGGGCCCGGTGTTGCCCTCCGTGGTGTTAACGTATATTCTAGTAATGTCGTTAAAGACGGCCAAGTTCTTGGGATAAGTGAACATGGTAGATAGGAAAAGAATCAATGGTGCCACTGTACTACCCACTGGCCCAGGGTCTGGGGTCCCAGCTACCGTCTTCAGAGTAAATGCTGAAGACTTGGACTTGCAAAAGCAGGGATACTGTTCTCAAAACAAGAAAAGGAATGTCCTAGGGCAGTGGTTCTCAACCTTCCTCATGCCACGACCCTTTAATAGACTTCTTCATGTTGTGGTGTCCCCTACTATACAATTATTTCCAATGCTACTTCATAACTGCAGTTTTGCTACTGTTATAAATCAGGTGACCTCTGTCACGACCCACAGGTTGAGAAATGCTGCCCTAAAGGGAACCATTTTGTGCACAAGTACAGCGTTAACTTGTAGGACATCACCCTGCAAATTGGCAGGGCAATAAAACAAACAAAAAACATATGTGTGGTGTATAGCACTGCATCTCACACTTTGATGTACATTTGAATCACGTGGAGATCTCGGTCAAACTGTAGTTTCTGATTCAGAGGTGCCCAAGTCTTGTCTAAGGAGCACTCTCAGGTGACACTGTTCCCTAGATTGGGCTTTGATGACCAAGGTGGTAGGAAAACCAAACTCACTGCCATCAAGTCACTGTTGACCCAGTGACACTAGAGGATGGAGTATATCTTTCCCTGTGGGCTTCCAAAACGAACTCTTTACTACAATCCAAAGCCTCATCTTTCTCTAGAACCTTGTATAGAAAAGGCAACTTTTAGAGCAGCTCAAAGAACAGAAAAAACAAACAAACAAACAAAGCTTTTTAGAAATCTATAAAGTCCTGATATTTTCTTAAAAACCACTTAAACACAAGTCATGTGCCCCATTCCAACTCATTACTCACAATGTAGAATAGTGCTCCTCCATAGGGCTCTGGAGGCTGTACAGATTAGACCAGAGACTGGCTGATGGGTTGACACCACTGGTCTTTTAATTAAGAATCCAATGCTTAATCCATTGTGCCACCAGAGATCCTTTGATTTCAATAAAACCAAACAAGATGATTCTGAGTCATAGCAACCCCGCACAGGGTTTCTGAGACTGCATCGTCATGTGAACCTACAGCCTCACCTTCCTCCTCCAGTGTGGCATTTGGGTTTGAGCCACTAGCCTTTCAGTTGGAAGCCTAAAGTTGAATCCACAGGGCCACCAAGAAAAAGGAACCTAAGTGAGTTCAGAAACATTTACACCCCGAGAAGCGACTCTTTGGGGACCTGGGGTATTCTGCAGTGAGTATACCGAGACAGATCTGCAGAGGGGCATTGTGGAGAAATAAAGTAAGATTATAGTGTCCTTTCTTTTGTAATTTTTAAAGATCTAGACTAATCTGGAAACCTCCAACAACCTCCTGGAGAATATATGTTGGCATCCCAAATTTTTAAGTAAACAAAAGTGATGTAGAGAGGTTTTAGTAAGTCTTTCAAAAGATAATTGTAAAACAGAATAGGGACGTTGTAGTTTATTCCAACTCACAGCGATTCCAGGAGAGCAGAACTACTCCCTAAGATGTTCTTGTCTGGAATCTTTATGGAAAGCAAATCTCCGGGCCTTCAGGTCTTTATCCCATAACACTTAACAAGGTGTGTTCAAACTGTCCCTCTTGAGGCTAATCTTCAAGTACATGCATTCTGTACTGTTGAAGGACCACAGCTATCTGCTCAAACCCTATGAATATTTAGCAGCATTCGGTTTCAGTCCAATGTTTTAGCATGGCTATATAAACAGGAAATTCCCTATGGGGGGAGGAAACAAAATGAGGAAAATGGTTTCCCCAGCGACGGTTAAAGTTGGCGGTTCTCAACCTGTGGGTTGCGACCCCTTTAGAGGTCGAATGACCCTTTCACAGTAGCAAAATTACAGTTATGAAGTAGCCACAAAAATAATTTGATGGTTGGGGCGTCAGCACAACATGAGGAGCTGTATTAAAGGATCGTGGCTTTAGGTAGGTTGAGAACCACTGGTTAAAGGAGTTATGGTAATGTGAAATATTAGTTTCTCATTGCTTCTGGAAATTATGTATATCCAATATTTTCTTTGTCTTTTATTATGGTAGTTCTAAATGACTTTACAGTTGGATAATTATTACATTCTTATGACAATACTATTTTAAAGAGAGTAGACTTATTCTACCAACTTTAAAACTCTAATGGGTGCGCTCTTGAATTATTATGTTGAGCTGATGTTTAGAAATTTACAAAAAGTCTCAAGTTTCTAGTTTTTATTTCTCAAATTGCTTTATGGTATTGTGGTATAGATTTTCTGGATTATGTTGCCAGCTTTAAGACAGACACAATTGTTATGGAGATTCCCAGGAGGTTTTGCTTGGTTGGTTTGCTCTATTTTGAACTTTTTAAAGCAAGACTATAATTCTCTTTGAGGTTGTAGTGGTAGTATGAGGAGGGGAACAATTTAGAAAAATTTCAGTTTTAATGTAAAAAATATGAACTATTTAGGTGTATTCTAGAAATTTACTTCGTGTTAGAGCTAATGCAATTAAAAATGTTCATTTTCAGAAAGTCTTTTGTGTGGTTTTATCTAGCATTGTGGCTTCATTATTTCCTAATAATGACTGCTGAAATCACTGTAGAGCATCTTACCCTGTAGGAGCCCTGGTCGTGTGGTAGTTTTGTGTAGGACTGTGAACCACACAGTCAGCAGTTCCTAACCACCAGTCACTCCCTGGGAGAAGCACTGGGCTTTCTACTCCCGTAAATGGTTACATTCTTGGAAACCAAAAGGGGGAGCTATGGGCCAGCCTTGACTGGCTGACAGTGCATTTTGGTTTCTTACCATGTACTTATAGCCAACTATAAACTTTGTAAGATAGATAGTGTCCCATTATTTGGATTTCCTCTCTGTTTCCCAAGGTGCATTCTTGATACATGTCTATTGAATAGGGATTGTTGTTGTTTTTTTCATGTCATTCCATTGAATCATGTTAAAGGCAACATAACACTTGCTCGAACATCAGTTTCTATATGCTGCAATTCTTTAGTGGACTTTGGGGGAAAATGCTTACCAGAAATGGTGAATGATATTTTCATAAATATTGACTACTTGTAACTTGTTATTAGCAATAAAGCGTACACATCTCAAACCACAATGAATCGGTAGCCTATGTTCATCTTCAGGTCCCCAAAACTCTAGCTGTAATAACTTCTCCCACACTAAGTTCAAGTTCCTTGGAAAGCCATAATGTTAACTAATGCCCAGCCAGCCTACCCCATTAGGAGACAGTAACAGACAAGGAGCTGGCCGTCCAGTGATGGAGGGGAGACAAGGTGGAGAAATTGGATACTGAAGCATATTTTCTCCGACGTTTCCTTTCCTACCCTCTTCGCCGGCAACCACACACATGCCAAACTATTCAGAGGAAGAATCTTTGTGGTTAAGATTCAAAAACTCAACTTGAACTTAAAGCTAGCAAATGTCAGCAGTTTCACATTAGTTTGTCCTAATGTTCTCAGAAATCTAAACTCTGGTATCTTGCCGCATTTAAAATTCTTCCCTGCTTGCTGCCGCCCCTAATAATATCCTGGCCGTGTACCTTCATCTATATTCATGAGGGTGCAGATGCAGCCAAATTAGCGGCAGCAAAGCACATTTTACAGTGTAGAAAATACAATCTGGCTTCCTTTAAACATTTTTTTGACAAAAAAGTTTTATTAAAAAAAAACAAAAAACAAAAAACCCAGAAAACCAGACAGATTTAAATGCACCACCACCCGTCGGCGGAGTCTGTTAGAAATGCACAGCTGGCTTGGTGATGAGTGACAAATCAAAAGTCAGAGAGAAACTTCCCGATCATCTGAGCCCTTGCCACCCGATTAGCAGAAGAAAACCAGGGCAGATGGAGGGAGACGCAGCAGTTCGGAGGGAACAGATGGCCACTACGAACTTGATATGTGAAATTAATAACACTTTCTCAAATACAATTAGTAACAGGAATACATTACCTGAATTTTCATAACTGTGAGCAAGCTGACATTAAATGAGGTTTTTCAGATTAACAGTTGATGTGGCATTGATATTTGGAGGGAAATAAAAATATATAGCAATAAGAGAAACCTCTTGCTTTGGTGTGCCATTGATCGGGGATGCTGTAACATATGAAAGCAGGAGTGCTAGTCAAAGAAATTCCATATTTAAATTTCATTAATTAAAATCTTTTTTCCAACTGTAGCCATTTGGCCCACAAAATGCAAGAGACACTGAGGAGCCTGGGGGATTGGTGTAGCATCCACTATCCTGGAGGAATTGTTCCTAAGGAGGAAAGTACCTATTATTCTTCACCCTACAGTTACATTGGCTAAAACGTGAAGGGGGCGGGGAGGGGAAGAGTGGATAAAAACAGGGACAAGACAGCAAAGGATTCAAGGGATAGATGAAATTAAGAACCTTGCTTTTGTCTTTTCAAACCTACTCCTGGTCCGATAAATAATTTGAAAGAAGTCAGCCAGCTTTCTCAACTTTGATGCCCAACCTAGAAAATGAGCAAAATGTTGATGCTGTGGACTGCTGGAAGAACCAACGGACTTGTCTTGGAGGAAGTACAGCCAGAAGGTTCCACAGAATCTTCTTGGAATCTTCCTATATCTTGCTGACTTTGGACACGTCATCTGCAAAGCCTAATTATCAGAGGAAGACATCATGTTTGGTAAAGAACACAGCAAAACTAAAATAGAAGGAAACTGTTCTTGAAATGGACCGACACAATGGCTGCAACAACGGGCTGAAACGTACCAATGATTTTAAGTTGGCACAGGCCTGGGTCTCATCGTGAGTGACAACCAACTGGACAGCAGCTATTGGTCAATGCCAATATTGTTCAAAGCATTGTAAACCAAAGCATGATTTTAATGCAAACTCCATGATACTGACACTTCAGATTGTGTGAGCCAGCCCTTTGAAAACCTGAACCTTCTGCGCTCAGTTGGGTTACATCTGAGTGTGGAAGCTTCCTGAAGTTCCTGACAAGGGAGTTATGCATGACCCTTGCTTCATGAAGCCTTCCTGGCCTTTGCAAGATCAGACAACGTGTCAGGTTTTACTAGGAGGCCACAGTATCAGTAGCAACCGCAGTAGCAGCTTCCTGATTGCAGGAAAGGGTGCACCCACTGTTACCAGCTAGAGCTGCCATGGGGGCAAAGCCCATGGGTCAGGTAGACAAGACCATCTCAGGCAAAGTCTAGAAACTGTACCTGATACAGGCTACAACTAAAATATCTCAGCACACCAGCCATATGCCATTAGCTAGGGTGACAAGAGGCGACTCTGACAAGTCCCAGGAGAGAAATCATTAGTTCTGCTACAATTCGAGGATGGCTGCTCCCACAGCTGGGTGCTGCAAAAATAGGCAGAAAGAGAAAGTAGGGACAAAGCCTTTTCCCTGAATGGGAAAACTCTGGGTATTCAGATAAACTTGGACATCAAACAAAGGTGACTTTTCTTGCTAAGAAGCCAGTACCCTCCTGTTTGTAAAGGGGAGGCTAGGAGCCCCCAAATAAAGACATACTTCCTCCTCCCAGAGCATCCCAAATCGCACACATTTTTTTAAAAGGTGGTCAAGACAGGTACACCTGGGAGACTCTAGAAGAGAAGATGAATGAAGAGCGCTTGACTGGGCGTCAGATAATAATTCTTAAGTTGCATCTGGATTTAATTTGTAGTTTCATCTGTGGAAACCATCCGCAATGAGACTTTCAGTAAGTCCTTTCACACGCCTTGTACTTGTTTTCTTTTGTAAAAGGAGAGGCTCGGACTGTGCCATTAAAAATCTGAAACCTCACATGCCCTTGGGTGTTCTGTAAGTCTTTTCAGGTTGCAGTAGGATGCCTGAGAGTCGCCAAGAAGACAAAGGTTTGGTAAGAAGGTTCGAACCAAATGTTCTCAAGGGGTTCAAGCTCCTTTGAAAGAAGAGAATATAACTTTTGAAGGCGAATGTGTTTTCTCCAATATCTGAGTGGAAAACAAGCTCGTTATGCAAATTTAAGCCAGGCTGTGGAACGAACAGAATCCCTGGGTGGTCCCATGGATAAGGAAAAGGTTGCAGGGTTGAGTCCACTCAGAGTTGCCTCAAAAGAAAGGTCTGGCAATCGGCTGCTAAACAATCAGCCGCTGAAACCCTGTGGGGGAGAGAATTAAACCGCCGTGCACAGGGTCGCTATGAGTTGTGATCAACTCATGCCCCCAAACCAGCGGCCATGAAGTCAATCATGACCCATGGAGACTGTCGGAAGGAAGAGAATTGCTCCCTCGGGTTTGCAAGGCTGTAGATCTTTCTGGGAGGAGATGTCTCATCTTTCCCTCACTGATGTGGGTTCACTGACTTTGTAGTTAGGAGCCCGACGCATCACCCACTACCCTGCCAGGACTGACTCCTTAATTAACTCACGGGCAACTCTGTTTTCATTGTTGAAGTCGCTAGAGATGATATGTGTTATTTTAAAAATAATAGCTTACAGAGGCACTATGGCTATATTTTTTAGGGAATGAAAGATTGAATGAATTAGGTAGGCACTCTTCGTAGTTTGCAATTCTCCCAAAGCTGACCTGACACAATCATGTGAGTGCAAGCAGTTTACTTGGAAGGTGCATGAACATATCGGTGAGAGTAGGGTATGGAGCAAATAGGGTGAAGACCATCAATAAATGTCGCATTATCAGACTAGTCACCATGACAGGTGAGTTTCCCTACCTCACTGGGAACATGCTGGGAGTCCATATGAAAAGCACAAGGCTGTGTTAACCTACTGATGGGGCAAAGGAGATGGGGTAGTTATGCGCCAACCCCTGTCAGTCATTAGTTAAGCATGGCTCTGTTCATCCTTGGGAACTGTTCATCCTCCTGCACTTGTGGTCTGTCCAGGCACCACGCAGACTCCAGCAGCAGGAGAAAACTCTGAGGCCAAGACAAGCAGGTGCCCAGAGTTGAAAGCTGGTTTGCTGTGTCTGGGAGTGCCAAGGGCCAGAGTATAGGGAGGGTGCTGACAAACTTTCACAGCATTTAAGGATAAAACAACCGTCAACAAATTCCCCATTCTGTACCTATGTATGCAAACATTGTGTGCCATGAGGTTTTATAGGTCTATTTCCTCTCACTGTGGGGAAATAGGCAGAATCCACAGGTACCCAATATGTCAGGAAGCTGTTCTTGCGGCTGGGAAGTAAGGATCCCTGCAGAAGCCGCTACAAGGGATTATAAGCCAACCCTTTGCTCAACACCAGGAGACAGAGCTGGATAGTATGGAAACTGCAGTACTCTGAAGGTAACAGCTCCGTTACTGAATGGTACTTAGGAGAATTCCTTGTATGTGTCACCTTGACTGGGTTATATTTCACCAAGCAAACCCACTGCCATTGACTTGATCCGGACTCCTAGAGACTCTTCCTGGGCTCTCCAAGGTAGGACTCCTTGCGCAGTAGCCTCATTTGTCTCCAGCAGAGCCCCTGGCAGATTTAGACTGCTAACTTTATAGTTAGCAGGTCAGCACTTAGCCGACTGCGCCGCCAGGGCAATTTGGACTTGGTGACAGTGCCCTAGATGGTGCGGTGAAGGTATTTTGTAAATGGAGGGACATTCGCCAGCAGTGTGAACGATCACCCTTAAACACATGGGGTGGTGGTGGGGGTCCCACAAAATCAATTGAAGGTCTTCAGAGGAAAATCTGAGAGTCCTGAGAGGAGAGGATATCCTGCCTCAAGACTCTATCATTGAAATTCTGCTGGGTTTCCCAGCCCACCTGCTAGCCTAGGGGTTCAGACACAAAACAGCCAGTTTCCATTTTTATTGCCTGGCCTATGGATTTTAGATTTGACCCCCAAATCTTAGGATCTAATTTCTTAAAATTTCTCCCTCGCTCTCACTCTATATGCATACACATGTACTAAAATAATAATATAAATGCAGTATAAGTATTATATATAGTATAGAAAATATATCAATAATATATGTGATTCATTTTCGTTGAATTAATTTTGATTCATGGTGTGATCCCATATATACAGAGTAGAGATTCACTTCATAGAGTTTTCAAGGATATGATCTTTCAGGAGTAAATTCCCAAGCCTTCTTTTCTCAGGTATTTTTGGATGAATTTGAACAGCTACGTTTTCCCTGGGTGACACCAATTTCTAAGTTGGGGCTACTAGTCAAAAGGTTAAATATATATGTATAGAATACATATAGTACACTATATATATACACATAAGATATAGTATACACTATAGTATGTTCGATATTTATATGTTTATATGTATTTATATATGTACACATATCTTAGATATATTAAATATATATGTTTATACGTATCTCTCTATGTACACATATCATGTATATTCACACACATGAAAACACACACAAACATGTTTATCTGGAGAGCCCTGATCATCCTCATTCCACAGGAGAAGTGCCTCAGTTGTAGATTGAGTGATGAAAAAACAAAAGGCTACACTCGTGATCCATTCAGCATCCTGTTGAGGACAGCAAATGGTTGCACCCTCTCCCTATGTATTATTATTCTCCTTGAGGCTGAAAACCTGAGTCCAAGCTGAAATCAGGTTAGAGTTTCCTTTTTTATTTTACTTGGAATAGAGCAGCTTTGTTGCACTATACATATTGTAGAGAGCCAGCAAGCAGGATACGGAAATAAAGGGACTGTAAGCAGGGTGTTTGCTGCTGTTTGAGATTTTCCCTTAGTGCTGATGGACAGCATGTCTTAAGAAAAGGTCATAACAATCTTGACATGCCCGGTCCTTGTGCCGTTTGGCTCATCTGTTCCACGACAAAGAAACCTCATTATATTATAGTGCTGGGAGACTTGAGTCTCATTTAGAGATTTTTTCCCAATAACCACCCAATCACTGGATAATGATGGCACCTCATAGCATTAATTTTATTCTCTAAACATGTAAAAATTACAAATGGGTTGCTAAAATGTTGTCTTCATTTTATTATTGATTCAAAAATATGTATTGAGGGCTTCCTATATGTCAAGCAGGATACCAAGTGAATATTTCAGAAGGACAAGAGAAGAAAATGAGGGCGTGACAGGGTTGTCAGAAGAGGTCTCAATGAGAATATGATATTTTACACAAAGACTTAAAGGATTATAATCCTCAGTGTCTGACATAGTTCTAGAATGAGTGATGTGGCAGCAAATATGACAGTGTCCTTCTCTGTGGAAGGTTATATTCTAATAGACATGCTCATAAATACACAAGAAAGTACAATGTAGCATCAAGATAAAGAAAAGCAGAATAATTAGATAGAATAATGTAAGCAAATGTTTTCCAGAGTGGACAAGCAGTGTGAGACTAAGTTCTCTAGAGAAACAAAATCAATGAAGTGAATATATAAATTTCAAGGAAATGACTCATGCAATTGCGAAGTCTGGCAAGACCCTGGGTCAGACAATTGCCTGGAGGCTTCCTTTGATTCATGTGCTTGCAGGGGCCGATAAACAAAACCTACAGCTTAGGCTGTAGGCTGCTGGCTCAGATTCCAAGAACTAGAAGTCAGGGAATGGTGAGATGGATCCAGGATCAAGAAATAAGATCTAGAGATAACTTTGCCAGAAAATCCATATATGTTGAATACAGACCACACCTCTTCCAAATGATTGGTTGCTTACATCAGCTGACAAAAATCTGAGGATGATTACATAATGTGGGTCAAACCACTGAGACTCACACTGACACAGAGCATTCACAATCACAGACAGCTTTTGACAAACCACTCGACGTTTCCTCAGGCAATATGGACTTGAGTGGGCATAGTTGGGGTCCAACAAACATTTCATTTAAAAAAATAGGCAATTGGCAAGAATTGGCCTGTGGGGCATAGGTTGCTGATTCTGAGTCCTGGAAGCTTTTGCAAAGGTTATAGTTTAGCTGAGATACGAATAAATTAAAAAGGGCCATGTGATAATTTGAGGAAAGACTCTAATTAGCAAAAGGGACCACAAATTCAAAGACCCTCAAATGGTAGTTTTATTGGCATGAACCTTGAACTCAAGTGTGCAAAGAGAAAGGAGTAGAAAATTGGATCTAAGTGTAGGGTTATGTTATTATATTCTATGCATTAATAATTACATTTATTTACTGCTTATATGCACATACTTTGCCATGTGCTATTATAATTTTGTCCTTTAAGAAGACTAATGCCTTGACTTATCCTTGATTTTGCATCTATATACAGTTATGTGACTTGTTTTGATCAAAAGAACTGGCACAATGTCCAGTCCTAGATCTTGGGAAGCCTTACCTGCTTCACGCTCCTCACATGTCTACCTTTGCTATGGGAAGACTATGTTCAAGTTCATTTTCTGGTTGACGAGCAGAGCCACAGACACAGAAGTGATCATAAGTGATAGTTATTTTCGAACTACTGAGTTTTTAGTTTATCTATTAAAGAACTCACAGCTGTCAATGCTGTGTCAATGCTGATCCGTAGAGACCCCCAATGTGTTCCCAAGACTATAACTGTTCACGGGAGTAGCTATATAGAAACTATTAATCAATAAAAAGAAATAGTCAAGGGGCAAATTATGGCCTTGCATCCATATTAGTAATTTCAAAGTTTTAATAACGATAAGGAAAATAATTTGAATGTAGAGAGGAGAGATAGGGCATGACTTGGATCATATTTTAGATGGACAACTTAGGTTGCTTAATATTAAATAATAGGTTGTAAACGAATTGGAGTGGAATAAAGGAGTTGGCTTAGGAGGAGTTTTCAAGTGGCAAATGATGCCAACTAGGTAAGAGGTTCACTTCCAACCAGGCACCAATCAAATATGTCGTCTGTGGTGCTGATAACCTGGTGCTGATAACCTGTCCTACATCAAGCCCTGTGGCATAGAGGAGTTCTGGCCTGTAAACGTTAACCTGCCTTATATCCATACCTAGTCCCCTGTAGAAAGTGGCGACAGTAAATATGGATTTCTCTGTAGTGAAATGAACTAGTCCCTGGCCCAAAGAGAGGTTGGCAGAGAACATTGAGTGAGGTATAAGGCATCGAATGGTAGAAAGTAGGGTGCTACGAACTGGGGCAGTTGAGGTTAAGAGGTGGAAGATGATGGCACAATTAGCCGATGCACTAAGACTACAGTTCATGCTCTAAAATGGATTTATCTGACTTATTTTCAAAACTCAAATTTGAAGATAAAACGATTCAGAATTCTAAGACAGTGGTCACAGAAAATGGTACCCTAACTACAGGAGTCTTCTAAGTGCCAGGTCTTGCATACCTATTTCAGTCACCCATCATTAACGATGATCCTCATTGGAAGTGGATGCACCGGTGACATCACAGTGTCCTGGTCCTGGAACGTCTTTGATGATCATGCGTTTGAGGACATCTGCTAATTCTGGCTCTCATTCGATACATGCAATCTTATTCTGACACAGAACATCATACCATAGTAGGACAAGACTCATATTAAGAAATTTAAAAAGCAGCATATCTTTGAATTCATTGCCTGGACACCTCATGCAGAGCTGTGCTAGGAGCTTCCTGAAGAACGAAAATGGCTTCATTTGGAATCTGTTTGTGGCCAGTGTCATTCTAATCAGAATGTAATGAAGGCATTGCTCCAAGCAGTCTTGGCTAGGTTCAGTGAGTTTAGATAGATATGACTGAGTCCCTTCCAGCTTGGTTTAGATTAATAATCATCAAAGCTTCCCAATTTCTCTTTTTCTCTTTTTCTGTGAGTTCATCTCTGCATCAGTTTTGCTATTGAAACCATAGTCAGAAGACTCCAGTGTCTTTTGTTTGTAGCATATCATTCTACATATTTACTATTTGGGCTGATAATTTGTGTGTGTGTATGTGGTACATATTTTAAAAACAGTTAAAATCTTAAAATTAGCAAATAATTTTAAATGTTCTTAATAGTTACACACATATAATCTCTAGGTTATAATATCATTGTTTTGTAAGGTGATGTTGCTTTCTTTAAAAAAGATGAAAAATTGTCATCCTATTTAATTATTATAAAGAATTAATGCAGTTATATATATAACTCTAATTATGCATATAATTGGAAGTAGATATTTTTATTAGTTGTTGGTTGATTACTACTTGCCTAACATACTTAAACTATTTAATTCTCATAACTACCCTGCCAACTAAGTACTCTTATCAACTATTTTACAAATATATTTTTGGGTTTCAGAGTAATTGACTAATGCCAAAATTTAAGTGCCTTGAAGTGTTTATTGATGTCTTGCTGTAAATGAGCATTCTAGGTAGGTTATCTCTTTTAATACCTACAATTGTCTTTTGGGAATAAACTATTTCTATTCCCATTTTACAGATGAAAAACTGTGATTGGAATGGTTGATATTTCTCAAGGGCATACTAACACTTCTATTCAATAGTTAATCCAGTATTTTACCACAAGCATGTAGTTATTATAGTCAGCGTTACTCATCATTCATAACACTATATGTGGCCCATGATTTTCCAAAAGTGTCCAGAGTAATAATACACATTCTCATCCAGGCCCTTGCAATTCTCATCAAGAAGTGGAATGTATTCCGTCTCCTCTTGATATGGTGTGAACTTCATGATGGTCTTGACCAATGGAAACATGTGGAAGAGAGAGAACATGAAAACAGAGTAAGAACATGAAAGACCCTGACTTCTACCTGGAATTCTCTCGTAGCATGATCATGCTTAGAAGACAGTCACTATCGTCGCGTGATCTGCCTTGGTTGTGTCACAGGCGTGTCCAGATCCTATTTTCTGGAACCTATAAATACAAGGGGGTACCTCCCCCCCTGCAAAAAAAAAAAAACCAAAAATTTTCAAAACGATGTATTTAATTAAAAAAAACCCAACCCTGATCATCTTCAAAGTACTCTCTATTACACTTAATATATTCGTTAAATCTGCAATTCCATCCTTGGAAGCGTTTCAAACTCATCTGTTTGGCTGATAACACCTCCCTCATTTTTTTTCTTCACCTCTTCTACATCCTCACGTCATTGTCCTTTCATGTCCATCTTCATTCACAGAAACAAAAAGAAGTTGCATGGAGTTTTGTCCTTGTGGCTTGGTGAGCCAGTATGCAGTTTCTCTTTCTCCCTCTCTCCCTCTCTCCCTCCTTCCCTCCTCCTTGTGGTCTGGGCAGACCTGCACTCTCCCCAGGCTCTGTCTTCAGTGCTGTCCTCTGTAGTGCGATCTTCTGGAGAGGGCCTGTACTTCCTTCAAGTCAGCTTTCTTTGTTCTCTTGTCTGTCTATGGTGCTGAGTTAGTTAATTGTGCCAGCCTGGCCGATAATCACATGTGGTGCTGGTTGAAAGGCGGAGGGATAAATGAGTGGTGAAGCCTCGCCTTTCTAGTTCTCGGGTCTCTTGTTTTGTGATGGTTGCATCGGGTGAAGCTGCCTTAGCAGTTCCCTGCTTCAGCTTGCAAGATTGACTTCCTACAAGACATCACCAAGGAGAAGCTACATGGACCTATCCCGATGCAACCCTGGGTGCTGGAGCAGCTGTTTGGAGACCCCTGCTAGTGCTGAGATGCTTGTTCATTCACGGACTCAGCTTTCCTCCTGCAGTTGGCATCATTGCCTCTGTTTTGTGAGGTGGAGGACTTTGTGGACTGGTGTTGGGTTAATGGGTTAATGTTGGACTTGTGGGCTTGGGCAGCATTGGATTGGGATGTTTTCGTGATGCACCTTTTCTTTACATAAAACTCTCTCTTATACGTGAGTCGCCGTGGATTTGTTTCTCCAAAGTACCCAGACTAATACAGGTGCTTTCAAGATTCTTCACCAACCTCACAATTCAAATGCATCGATTCTTCTTTGGTTTTTTTTATTTAATGTCCAACTTTCACATGCCGGTGCTCGAAACACCATGACTTGCATCAGGTGAACCTTAGTCCTCAAAGTAGCTTCCATCATTTTTGACACTCTAAAGAGGTCTTGTGCGGCAAGACCTTGTACCCAATGCAACACATCCTTTGATCTCTTGACTGCTGCTTCCATTCACATTGACATGGGTCCAAGCAAGACAAAATCCTTGACAAATTGAATCTTTTCTCCAATTTCGCAGTTACCCATTGGTCCCATTGTAATGATTCTTGTTTTCTTTACGTATTCAACATAAATCAAATTTGACTCAATATGTTTTATTTAAGACCAGTTTATCCCATTATGTTAGATTTACTAAACATGGCCATGCTTATGAAATTATCTTACTCTTCTATTGGGATATTACTCAACTTAACATGAATATACATGAATCTTGATTTCATACTATGGAGTAGCATACTGAAAACACAGAAAATGGTATAGAATGATCTAACAAAAGGTGCTCCCACATTGATTCATGAGTGTTTATATATGTGTGTGTGTACATATATATTTCTATTTGAAGAAAAAATCATAGAGATAACATGGTTATTAATTTGGCATTTATTATTTCTAGGCATGTATGTCTTTATACTCTTGCTCCTTAAAGGAAAAGGATATATAATTTTTCCTCTTTGCATATTTTATGCAGAGTATTATTAATCTACAATGTAATTTTTGGTCATGAGTATATTTTTATGGGACAGTTTTATTCTCTTCCATAGGATCTCTGAGAATTGACCCAGTGACAATGGATTTGGTTGTAGATTTTATTGTATATTAAGATTTATTCCGATTGATAATCATAGATCTAAATTATTCATTATTTATGTCCTTTTTATTTCTTGGAGTGCTTCAATCTGCCTTCTTTACATATACTTTAGGACACAAGTCCTAGTGTTTCTCTGTATTTCGTATTTAGAAGTAATATTGATGGAATGAAGGGTATAAGAATCTTCAATTTTGTTATATAATGTCAAATTGTTCTTCAAAGTTGAATTTCCAACTTTATTGCAACATATAGAAGTTCTACAACTGTTCTATATTCTTGTTGACTTGTCACATTATTAAACACTCTTGCTTTGTTAAACTTAGATAATGTGTTATCTAATTGTGAATTTCCCACTTACGAGGGAGGTTAGAAAATATTCATAAACTTAAAGAATATAATTTATCATTCCTGTGAACTACTAACCCATGTTCTTTACCTATTTTTATTGTGTTTTTGTTTTTTTCCTATTTATTTATAAGAATTCCTTTAAAATTCTGAATAATAATTTTTAATCTTTTTATTGACATATAGGTCACATATCATATATATCAATGGTTCAATTACATCAAAAAGAACTAGGTAATTCTGTGGCACCCCATGAGACTCTATTGGAAAGCACTCAGAAAGGCCAACAAACAAACCTTGAACTATTTATAAGCTTTTCCATTTTTATCAGTGGCTTTCTTTTTGTTATTGTTAAATTGTTTTTTGTTATTGTTATTGTTTTGTTGGTTTTGACTTCCTTTGTAGTTTTCTTTGGCTTTGCCTGGTTTTTGCACTATCAAAGTATCTGCATGTCTATCTAGATAAGATTGAGGGATAAATAATTTGGAGATGAAAAGAACAGGACCAATGATTCCTGAGTGGGGGGATACAGGAGAAGAAGAGGTGGGGAAAAGGAAGGGGGTGGGGCGGGAACCAACCAAGGTACAAGGGAACAACAAGTGAACTAAAATCAATGGAAAGAAGGTTGTAGAATGCCTACTGGGGCTTAATCAAGGGCAATGTAGCAGCGAAGAATTACTAATCCTGAATGAAGGCCGAACATGATGGTGAGACAAGAGGAAAGGGAAAAGAAATAGAGGAAAGAACCAAGAGAAAACGGATATTTCTAGAGGCCTATATACAGGCATGCACATATGTAAATGTATATACAATGAGAGGGGAATAGAACTATGTACTCATGTCTATATGTTAAGAATTAAGGTGGCAGATGGACATTGGGCCTCAACTCAAGTACTCCAACACAAGAGCACTCTGTTCTAATAATCCGGCATTCTGTGATGCTCACCTTCCCAACTCCACAAAGCAGGTGCATAAGC
>NW_022103896.1:46709689-46728609 GCF_000313985.2 Echinops telfairi | reverse complement strand
TGATTAGACCAGAGCACGCACACTGCTACAGATCAGAGCCTGCAACACAGGGGATCCAGGATAGATAAACCCCTCAGGGCCAACAAGGAGAGTAGAGATCAGGAGGATGAGAGGAGGGAGGGGGAAGAAATGGGGAGCTGATATCAGGGGCTGAAGTGGGAAGAGAATACTTTGAAAAGGATGATGGCGGCATATGTACAAAGGTGCTTGTCACACTGGATGAATGTATGGATTGTGATAAAAGATGTAAGAGCCCCCAGTAAAAGTATTAAAAAAAAACTATGTAATCATTGCCACTATCAATTTTGGAACATCTTCATTCTTGTGTCCATTGTTATTAACATCTCTTGTCTAGCAACCTCCCTTGTCATCCGTCAACAGACCCTTGATCTAGGTGCTGTCTCTATAGGTTTACCTATCCTGGACTTCATGTGATGAAAATTATACAAAAAGAAGAAAAAGAAAAAGAGCAACAACAATAAAATAAAACACAGAAAAATCTCATTACAAAAGAAAGTAGAAATTAATAAAAATTGGGACAATGTAAATATAGGTCAAAAGGGACAACAAAGGGTAAGATGCTGAATGTAAACCCAACTGTATTTGCAGTCACCCACTTTCGGATTCATCCTCTGTGATAAAGACTGTTTGCATCCCTGTTCAATGGCCTAGGAGTTCCACAGGGCTTCATGCATGTGGGACTCTGCAAATGCATCTGTAGCTTTCACTGTTGTCCTTAGCCTTCTTAAAACCTGGCGTTCAAAATGTAAACTGTAATACGATTCCCATTTCTGATCTTGAATTTTCCCATTGAACATCCTTGAATCACACTGACAGTTGTGCCCCTTCTAGGTGGACTTAGCTGGCACCACAGTGAGATGGTGTCACTTATTTCAGATAAGCCTTAAATACCCCAGACAAGATTCTCTCTGATAGCTGGGCACCATCTGATTGCTTCACTGCACTTTATATCTCCTGTTTGGCTAATGATCACAAGTTTTGTTTCATGTGTCTGTTTCTCATTTGAATGTCTCTTTTTATGAACTGCCTATTTGTATCTTCTGTGCACTTTTGGATTGGTTATTTCCTCTTATTGATATTGAAATATTGCAGTGTTCTATAGATTTTAGCGATTAGGTCCTTTCTGATGCATAGTTGGTAAAGATGTTTCTCTTTTTTATTCTTTTGATGGCATCTTTTGATATACATGTCTTATTTGTAGTAGGTCCAAACCACCTATTTTGTCTTCTATTTTGTGTGCTTCCTTTACTATGTTTGATAGTAAGCATATGCCTTGCAATAGGGCCATTAAATTTGTTCCTATTTATTCACAGATTATTTTTATAGTTCTGTGGTTTACATTTAGGTCTTTGATCCATCTTGAGTTCGTCTTTGTACATAGGGTGAGGGATATGGATCCTGTTTCATTCTCCAGCTGATGGAGATCCAAATGGGCTAGCACCATATCTTTAGGAGACTAGCCCTTTATCATGTAGTATTGCCTGATCCTTTGTTAAAAATCAGTTGCAAGCAGGTCGATGAACTTAGTTCTGATTTTCTCATCTATTCCATTGGTTTATGGACTGTCATTGTGCAAGTACCAGGTTTCGAGCCGGGTCGGGTGAGATCTACTTTATTCTTTAGGGTTTTTTGCTTTTCCCGGGTCTCTTGCCTCTCCATATGAAATTAGTATTTAGTTTTTTCATTTGTATTTTCAACAGTTTTATTGGCATATAATCATAGATCATACAATTCAATAATTCAATCACATAGCCACTCCATTTCTTTAAAAACATAAAGTTAGGATTTGAATCAGGATTGCATGTATTCATGGATTCTTAATTTGTTTTATCTGCTTTAAAAAAGCACTCAGCTGGTGGACTTAAATTTTTTTTAATTTAACATTGGCTTACATTAGAGTATATTCACATATGTAGTGGGTTTAGTATTTTTTACCCTATCTCAAGGTAATCAATATGAGTTTCTATGTTTCCTTCTAAACGTTTTCATGTTTTTTTGGTCTATTTGGAATCTAATTTTTGAGAGTGTAGCATGAGATAGGGTTTTAGTTTAATTTTTGTCCACAGATAGCGCTCATTTCTCCGAAGCATAGTTTGTATAGATTACCCTCATTGATTTCTACAGCCACTTAATATTATTATATCCCCATGACATTGTTTAAGGAATTACCTCTATCTGAGTGTTTTCTGCACCGTATTAACTTGAAAATAGCCTCCATATCTACTAAATTATAGTTGAACTAGTATGACCTTTGTGAAGTGGTTCTCACTTTCTTCCTCTTTAGGTCATTACAAACTTCATTTCAATGTGTGTTTCACTATAAATATTTATGTGACAAAAATGTTATTGTCTTCAATTAGTTTTATTGTGGACAGACATATTTTCCTGTATATTGTAAGTCTTTATAAAAATGGTAAATTGATATATTCTCTCTACATGCGAGGAAAGGATTCCCCAGTGGTCCTGTGAGGCAAATGTTAGACTGCTACCCCCAAGGTTGGTGGTTCAAATCCATCAATGGGCTGATAGAAAGATGAGTCTCTCTGCTCCCTTAACAAGTCACAGCTTGAAAAGCCTGTGGAGGTTTCTGATGTGTTGGATGGAAGCTTTGGCAGTGGTGCGTGTACCTTGGTAAGACAAATGCGGTTCCTGTGTCTCTTTTGCTGATGAGGAGGAAGTGGAAGTTCAGACTGATCAAATGACTTGAAACTGGTCACACCGAGCAAGAATCAAGGCTGGGATTTAAAGCAAGGTGCCTTGACCTCAAATCTGATTCTCTTTATTCCTTCACCCCCCAAAGCTGCTGTATTAGGAGCTGTGGTGGGGCAGTGCGGCGAGCTCTGCTGCAAGCTGAAAGAGCTGGCAGTCTACTCTCTGAAAGATTTAGGACCAAGGTCACCCATTGGCACCCACCAGGCGCCCCTCTAGAGGAAGATGAGGCGTTCTGCTCCCAGACAGGTGGACAGCCGTGGAAACCCGCAGCAGCAGTTCTCCTCCGTCCTATAGGCTTCGTTATGAAGTAGAATTCACCCAATAGCAGTGGAATTCATCTGGTTTTGGTTTATTCCACGCACAGAGAGTTCAAGTGGCACAGATGGCGAAGGGCTCTGCTGCTACCCTAAAGGTTAGCACCTACCCAAAGGTTTGAACCTACACGACTCCAGAGAAGAAAACCTTGGCAAGCTGTACCCACAAAGATCCAACAAAACCGTGAGGGGCTGTTCTTCTCTGAGGCATAACATCACTATGAATCATCGCCTAACACACACACACACACACACACACACACAATTGCATTTATTTAGCAAGTTAATCTTGAGAATGTATCAGACATAATGAACATCTCAGCACATTCACCCTGTGATCACCCACCCCTGTCCTACACCTCTTTCCCCTCCCCAATCTTAACTTCATCTATGAAACTACAATGGCTTTCTTTCTATTTTATCTATTTTAAAACCACTTACTCTTTGCGGTATACATGAACAGTGGTGCTATACACGAATGCTTCCTCAAAGAAGGAAGACCCATTCATTACTTTCTTGATTACTCCATTCCCTACAGATAAATGGAATGAATCCTCTCAGTGTTGTGGGGTTTCCATTGGGCTGGCAACAGAATGACCAGGAGTTTGAATTCACCAGCAGCTCTCTGGGAGAAAGAGGAGTCTTTCTTCTCCCATAAAGACGTACAGCCTTGGAAACCCTACTCTGCCATGTCAAGGTCACTATGAGTTGAAGCAGAATCTATGGGTTTGAATTGCGGTGCTAGAGAAGACTATTGAATCTTGGTGGTGCTGGAAAAGAACATTGGAAGCACAATGTACCCCCAAAAGGACACACTAATCTGCCTTGGATGAAGGATGGCCAAAGTTCTACTTAGGGCCAGGATGGTGAGACCTCATTTTATGTGCTTTGAGCAAATTGTCATGAGGGACCACTCCCTGGAGAAGGACATTGTGCTTGGTAAAGCAGAGGGGCAGCAAAAAAGAGGAAGGCCTTCAAAGAGATGGATTGACACAGTGGTTGCAACAATGGGCTCAAGCCTAGGGACAGTGATGAGGGTGGTGCAGGACCAGGCAAGGCTTTGTTCTGTCCATAGGGTCGCTCTGGGTTAGAGCTGACTCAAGGGCCCCTAACAACACAAACAACATGAGTTGAAGTTGACCCAATGGCCGTGGTTTGGGGTTTGGCATATGTAAATGAGTATTCACTCCACAATATAACAGGGCATCAAAGACCCTGCTGACATATGTAACAGGTTGAAGATAATGAAAAGAATAAATTTTTTTAAATAGTCAAAAGAATAAAAAATTTAAAAAGCAGAGCTGAGTCTCCTTCAGCTCTAAAATATGCTCAGCCTCCTTAACATGTTTTTAAATCATGTAAAGCAATGATTGAATCATTGCTGCAAAGGTCAAAGACAACAGTTAACTGGTACAGTATGTCTCTCTGTCTCTTCCCACCAGAGTAAATTAATGCAAGAGGACTTGACTTCCATTCACCTCGTCTCTTCTGCCACTTCTCCTCTGCCTGGAGGCACATGTTGACCGATAACACTCCCTGGTACAACAGTAATTCTGATGTGTTCAGTGTGCTTGTCTCTTGGTGCTCCCCTAGCTCAGAGACCTATTCCTGCTAGCCAGGAGGGCCATAAGGAGGTCCTGCCAGGACAGAAGAAATTCCTTTCATTCATCAACAGATAAGGAGTTTTGACAAGCCTCTCTGGGGAGCTAAGGGGCAAAAACCCACGCACAAAAGATTGCCTGGTAATAGTGAAAAACGCAAAGTAAAGGAGCCAAAGAAGGACTGAAGGAAGCTTAGCGGCGGCCAGGGCAGACAGGGAGTCTGTGATCAGAATTAAATGTGATACAGTCCAGAGACCCTCGCTCTGTCTCTACCTGCTTCTTCTCAATGTCATGATCGGCCCACACTTGATACAAAGCAGATCCCCAGAAGTATTCCAGTAACTTTTCAGGACCACCAGGGCAAAAACAAAAACATTCAGGGCTTGACACTCACCAGGGCAGCTGGCCAAGCTTATCACATGCCAAAAGAGCTGCTTGGAGAGAATAATCATGCTCATGGTCACAAGGCCGGGTGTTAAGTCTCTAAGAACCCAGAGCATTTTCCGTTCAGAGCTGCCTTGAAAGGTTGGGAATAGCACTTTTCTATGAACTGCCAAGAAAGGAACTTATATGTTTTCTGGAAGTAAAGACTGAAGGAAAAGCCGAGAGGTCATTTGTGGAGGTGGGGAGAAATGGTCTGCCTTCTTGCCTGCAAGGCAAAATACATCGGAATGACCCCAACTTACAAGGACATTTCACACACTCTTGTAAGTAAATCTTTTCGGCAAAAGTGGGCTTCAGGAAATTCTGACACCCAACTTCACACTTTCACGATCTGTTCCTTGCTCTTCATGCAAACCTCAGTGGTGATCATAATAGCACTTTCAACTAATGCCGCACCCCGCCCTCCTCCCCGCCTCCACGCTGCCTATGACTCGCAGATAGGGTGCTACGTTTCTTGTAGGGACACTCTCCTGGAATCGTCATAAACACTCCACGAGGTCCATAGAATTACTATCCCTGTTCCTCAGATGACAAAACGGAGGTACAGAGTTGAATAGAGATGTCCTTCTGTGGCACAACTACTAATCTAAATGTTGCTGGAACCCACCCGGAAGCACTGTGGAAGAAAGGTCTGGCTCTCTGTTTTCTGTAAGAGTGAAGCCAAGAAAACTTCATGTAACATTTCTACCCCGTAACACGTGGGGTCACCCAGAGTCTCAATTACCTTGACAGCACCAGGTTGAGTTTGGTTCTCTGGTCTCACTCCTTGTCACATTTCCATAGGAGTAAGATCGCTATCTCCTTTCTTAGCCTTCTCTGTTAATGAAGCAATCTTTTACCCTTGGAGTCCTTCATCGATGACTTTAGTCTACAAGCACCTTCATAGGTTTGCCATCTCCCCAGAAAGATTTTCTTCCCCCAAGATCTGTGCAAAACTTCTCATATGTATTGTCCCAGATTTAAATAGAAAGACAGTCTTTCTCTGTTACATGGTATATGCCTATCGTATATTTTTATTTATTTTTCAATGGCAGGATCATCCATCTGACCAGCCTTCCTTATAACACCTCATGACTGCCGGCAATCTCAAGTTTCTGTTATTGGATGAACCCTTACCTCTCAAACTGGAAACTCGTTCTTCAGATATGTTTGTTTTCATGTGGGAGCTACCACCATGTCTCTCAACCCTTACACAGATTTGGCACGAGGCTGTGTGAGGCTTTGGGATTCATCCCTTCGTTGGTTTGTTGGGCAGCAGGCTGAGATCTGGGTTTGGCAAGAGCGTGGCACAGGTGGGGGTCTCTTTGAACTTCCTAGATGACTGTAGGTAGGTTCTACTTCTTCCCACAGCTTATGGGGCACCTAATCTGTGGCCTGACTCATCACATCCTCCTCAAGAAGCAGGGGATTAAGTGAGCATTTCCTCTATACACAACTTTTTACCCTTTGGTCGAACATATGTGTAGAAGGTGCTAAGTACTGGCCAGGCATATTCCAAGTACTAGAACTAAAATCTCTGCTTCTTGAACTTGAAAGTCTAGTAGGACTTTTCAGATATGCAGGATATTGTGATTGTGATTGATGACTGAGTCAGCTTCTACTTAGAGTGACCCTATACCGAGCCCAACCAAACATCCTGCTCCTGTGCCGTCTTCAGGGTTCTTAATAGTCTCCAGCCCCTTGTTGCAGCCGCTGAGCATTTTGAGTGCCTTCCAGTATTTCACTGGACAATAATCTGATGTTGTGTATTAGCTAACTTTTGAAAGTAGGTAACCAGGTCTTTCTTCATAGTCTAGTTTAATCTGAAGGCTCCACTGAAACCTGTCTACCATGGATAATTCTGCTGAGATTTGAAATACTGGAAGCATAACTTCCAGCTTCACAGCAAAACAAAATCCACCACAGTATGACAACGTGACAGATGAGGGTGGAAGCTGCAATATATTAATAACAGAAAATGACAAATAGATGGGCCATCCAGCTAAAATTGATTCAATAACTCTTTGTTACATGCCTAGTATACTTTACAGAGGGTTTGTCAAGTGTTGGGGACAACGCAGTGAGTCAGATAAATGCAGTTCTAGCCCTTCACCTGGCTTACAGTTCAGTAGGATGTGCCCATCATTGAAATACTAGTTCCCAAATCTACTTTCCTGTACCCTTTGCTGACTCCTTCTATGATGCGTACCCCTCACTGGCTCCTCCGTAGGTGAGACAGCATAAGGGAATCAACTCTGCATCTTGCATTTTCTATATTTCCTTATCAAAAGGTTTTTTGATGGTCTCTTCTGAGAGTGAACACTGCCAAAAGATGGTGGGCCAAAGGAAGAGAGGGCCTCTGCTTCATCCTCTTTCTTTGTTTCAGGTCCTTCACCTGGCCTCCAGACCTTGATATCCCAGGCACACCTTCCTTCTCTCTTCGAATACCATCACCTCCTCTCCCCACCCCACCCCACCCAACCCCCTACCGAGAGTGGCTTCTTCCTCAGGATATCTCCTTGCAGCTAACTTCTTAGATTTTTCCTAATCTGTGACATGAAATCTTTGCATTAAATGCCTGCTCTTTGAAAGACCTAAAATAGGCTCTGGATTCCTCATGGGATCCTGAGCCAGGGAGAGTTTGATCATGATTTGACAACTGTGATTAATACCAACAGCAGAAATCTGAAGTATTACTAAGTACATGAGGTGATGCTGACCTCATAGTAGGGTTGAAAGAGAAAGTTTTTGCCTACCAACAGAGTAGCAAGGAAGATATTAGCAGGCATCTGCTCATTTATTTGAGCTTACCTGTTTAATGTATTTTAATCAAAACAATGTGATAGCCACTTGAATAAGATGAAAGGTCCTTCTTGCCCTTTTAACATTTGGTAGGGAGGGATGGGCAAGGGGTGGGGCCTGGTAAGCTATAATGTAATTCATGTCAGGTGGGGTGAAGGGAAGGAAAGCACTGGGGAATGGAGAATGGAGCACAGCACACTGTGAGGAAGGTCAAGAAGGCAGTGTCTGAGGAGAGGTCCTCTGAGGTGACGCTGAGTGTCAGGCAGCTGAAGGAAACAATGAGAGTGGGAGGGAAATTCCAGGCAATGAAAGAATAGGCTCTCTGGAGGTGAGGCTGTGAGGGAGCAAAAGAGAACAGCACCTTCCTCTATCGTGAAATTGAAAGGATGGGGTGTTTAAAAAATATATTGTTATCGGTTTTTAAATTTTGTTAAACCTTAGTAATAGTCTTCAGTGTCCTTTGTAGTACTGATCTTCATAACTCTCTAAAAAACATTGAGTGTTAACCTCTAGATATAGTTAAACTGATATTTTGCTCTCTTGTATATATTCTCTTTGTTTATTTGCAATCAGGGGAAATGTTTATTTTGCTTCCTCTTTGACCCAAGAATCCCTTATCTCTGATGTGACTATCTCCCCTTTGACACCTGTGAGCCCAGGGGGCTGAGGAAGGTGCAACTTCCAGTATATTGATGAAGGCTATTATTGGAGCAAGAGGAGGACAGGGGGAGGCTTTTAGAACTCTGTTTTATAACTTAATTGCCTCTACATTTTTAATGAGGATGTTTCTTCTTTTGTTAGCCATATCACTATTATTAATGAAGCACAGCATGGCATTGGGCCCACATGAATGCTTTTATTCAAAACCAATGTTAAAAATAAAATTAAAACTAATTTTTTTACCTTGTTGCTCTTTTTTCAGTTATTTCAGTAGATTTATTTTCTTGCTAAGCCTAAGGGGTCATTTGAGAAAATTTAAAGTGGCTCTTCTGTAGATTTCTGGCATGAAGAATAAGCAATTTGTTCAATGACATTATATAGGAAGGAGAGTAATGGAAAAATAATGTTCAAATTATCCATAAACAACCTAAGTGCTTTTGAACATTTTGTACTTTATTGCATATATAATAGCTATAAGAGTTCCTGGAAAAGACATATTCACATCATCAGATGGGGTCTTTTTCTTAGGCAAACCTCTGGTTAAGTAACCTTACAGAGGTTTTTTTGCACATATCCTCTCTGCTCAGAGCAAAATGACATTTGTATACTCCTCCAATTAGTATCTACCAGAAGTAGATGCAAGCGTAAATGGTCTCATTTCTCACTGCCACTAAATTGCCTACTATTGACAACAGATTAAAACATACGATGCTTCACTTTGGCAACTAAGCTATTGATAATATTTAATTGGGTTTTTTTCTGAGTTATTAGATTGTTTTCTATGTCCACCCCTCAAAAGAGGAAATAGATTCTAAGTTAGACGAGTGAACACTGAGTAAGATGTAAAGAAGGACTTTGGGTGTCAGGCTGCTTAAACACTGGAGCAAATTAGCAGGGAAGCTTATGGAATTGCCATCTGTGGAGATATTTTAAAAATAGAATTGACAATTTTCTTTTTTGGATGATTTAGGAAATGCCCTTACTGGCAAGGAGATGGACCAAATGGTCTTTTCAAATCTTTTTTGGTTCTCTGTTCCTGAGAGTTGTCTACAACTCTAGGAAGTATTTTTTTCCTAAGGAACACGTAGAAGACAATGCCTTTAGCAAAAATATTGTTTTGTATGTGTTGTTCTTTTGTCTGTGTCTACGTCTTTATAGAATAGGACAGAAAAGGAGTGTTTTATTACTTAACAAACAAAATCACTATTTTCAAACTATGTTGCTATTTATACATACACTTCAACGAGGAGTGATTCTATAGGGCAAGTACTCCTGGGCTGGAGTCTTTGTAGGGACAGACAACTAGGCCTTTCGACTGCAGAGCAATGGCTGGGTTTGGACATCAGAATAAGACATGGGTGTATCTTGTTATTTATGTCATATAGATAAGACTTACATGGACTTTCTAGGCTCCTACCTTTCTGATTGCGTACTCTTTCAATCTCAGTCCATTCTCTGTCCACATTTTTTAGGTAGACCTGAAACCAGTTCTCTTTTTCTCTCCCACGCTGTTTCTACTGGGAAAATGTTATGTTCTCTTGAGTCTTCTGCTCCTTGGATTGTTCGAGAAATTTGTTTGTGCAGCCTTGACCTAGGCACCAGGCCTGCTTTCCAAGTGCCTGCCAGAGAAGAACTCAGCAATTTCAACTAGCCATGGCCCTATTGAAGAGCTGGGACAAGTGGAGGGGCCTTTTAGTTCCTTCATCTCCACCTCCTCTTCAACACTTCATCCGACTGCCCCCTCACCGGACCCTCTGCCCCAACAGTTCTTTCATGGTCACTAAAAGGAGGCCATCTTCTCTTCATCCTTACCTTGCCCAGTAACTTACTTCCCCAACTCCTGGTCAAAGAGGACCATTGAAAATCAACCTTGGCTTTCTCTCCTGGCAGAAGTCTGTACACCCATTACTGCCCTGGGAGCTTGTTTTCTTTTGCTAGCTGCCTATTCCTTGTAACCTGCATTTTTTTTCTTCCTTGAATAATTTTCCTTCCCTGACTATGACATTCTACCTGTACCATGTGATGCATCCTTCTATCTCATGTCATCTTCTTAGGAATCCTCACTGACATCCCCTAATGTACATCAGTGGTCTTCTGTGCAAGGATTCTCAGTGTGTTCCTTATATAATCATGGATGTGGCCTGTAAATTAAAGGCTATAGATTTAAACAGACAAATTAAGGCAACTAAGCTCCTGGGTCTATATTATCTGCATCGAATCCTGGCTAGGCTATGAGACCCTGAGGAGTTATTCTTTCAGGGAATCAGTTCCTCCAATCATATATATATATATATCTATCAGAAAAGGACACTACTACTCCGTAGGACTGAGGATGAAAAGACACAGGCAGATGAGGTTTTGGGTGTTGTTAGGTGACATCCGGTCCGTGTGTGACCTGGAGTGATCCCAGGTGACATGGGAGAACTGCTCAGAGGGCTTTCTAGGCTGGAATATTTATAAGAGCAGATCACCGGTCTTTCTCCCAGGGAGCCACTGGGTGGGTTTGAACCACCAATCTTCTGGATAGTAGCTGAGTGATTAACCATTGCATCACCGGGGCTCTTCACTCAGCTGAATAAGATGGTGGATGGACTCTGCAGTCAAGGAACTGTAATCCTTGCCGCCAAATCACTGTAATCAAATGTGCAACTTATGTGTTTTTAATATGTTGTGAAAGCAACATCGTAACCAAAACAACAGCTAACCTTCCTTCGGTTCTGACCATCCAGTTGGCGCTGGTTGAAACCCTTTCTATGAACTCATCACATTTCATACATTACAGCACTCAAAGAAATATTATGGAAGCAAGTGCTTTTATTCACCACCACCCTTTTCAATCAGGACTGTATGGCTGTAGAGAAACGGGAAAAAATCAGCTCAAATAAACAGGACCCAGTTTTCCTCTCAGAAGAGAAGTCCGGGGTAAGTAGTACAGAGTTGGTTAAGAACTCGGCCATGAAGGCTCTGCCATGTCTATGGTCTCCTTGTCCTTTCCTTTGGGCTTGTTCAATGGCCAAGGTCACAACAGTTATCACATTGAAGCTCACTTTAGGAAGGAGCAAGAGAGGAGCTGACCTCAGACAAGCATATGCCCTTTTCTCTGGTAACGTCAACTTTCCCTCGGCACTGACTCAATGAGTGGATTGCTTAATATGGTCCTTCTAGCTGTATACTCGTCGTGACTCCTGCCAAATGCCTAAGGAAGATTATACAAACGTGGAATGCTTATGGCCCACCCAGGGGACTGTGTCACTTGCTAATAATGTACATAAGATGTATGACTCTCCTGTGGGGGCAAGACCATGCAAATCAGATATATGGGCTACAAGCGGGGACTCCGTTCATTTTTTGGTCTTACTAGGCTTAAAATGAGGTGCATTGGAAGAAGAAAGAAACACCTCCTTACATAAAGGAAGAAGAAATGGAGCATGAGCTTTGGGCCTGAGATCCTCCCACTGAAGACAGAGAGCTGTGTCAAGAAATAACGAGAAGGAGTGGCAGGAAGATGGTGGCAACAGGGGCAGCAGAAACAAGAGCAGAAATCAGGGCAGTGGGCGTCTCCACCTGCAGAGTAAGAAAGCCAAGTGTCTCTCTTCAGGAGGTTTGCTGGGGGAGTAGGGTGCCTTTGAGCATTTATTGGCAGAATTAAAGAGCTTTGGGACAATTATCCAAACCAGCAGAAGCAATGTGACTTCTGGATCAAGAGTGGCCAAGGACCTGCGAGAGCGAGGCCTGCCTCTGGGCACAGTGGAGAAGAGGCTATCTTAATTGAAGAAATGTGTCCGGAGCATGTTAATACCCTAATCAACTCCATGGCTGTTCATCTGATCTATGAGTTATATGTGGCCATTGCAACCCATTATTGAACCCGACACAGAATGGGGTGGCACGGGAGGCAGAGGTGGTGTCAGCATTGGTCAAAAGGCTGGACAAGGGAGGCATGTCTGACCTCAGGCACCTTGATCTGATGCTCATGGTGATTCTTCTCTCCACCCCTGGTGACATTAGAGCGCAGACAACTCCATTCCCACCCCGTTTTGACAGCACTGACGAGGCTCCAGTGCTTGTGGTCATCAGGTGCAATCGAGCGGGTTATGCCATATCCTGACTCCCTGTTCAACATCCTCCAGTTGTTCTTATGGTTGAGCCCATGGATGCAGCCATTGTGTCCACCCATCTTGCCAAAGGTCTTCCTCTTTACCACTCCCTGCTACTTGACCAACCATGCTGCCCTTCTCCAGGGACTGGTCTTATTCTGCCGGGGCCTTACTCCTCAGAGATGAGCCAAATGGCACTTTCTGGGAGTGAGGGATTCCTAGAACTGGGGAAAGCAGGATTATCATGACTAGTCCATATCAATCATAATCCAATACTACCATCGCAAACAAAATGTGCATCCTCAGAGTGCAAAGGGGGCCTGAGTACTGGGCAGGACACAGCCTTGGTTACAGCCTTTATTAAAAAGACCACCTCTCGCATTTGCCAGTAACCATCTGGCTAAAGTGATAATAAAGGAGAAGACATTTTCATTTCAAAGCCATAAGTAATAGGATTATCTTTTGCCATCCAGTACTGTATATAATATTTTCCCCCTGCTAATCTGACTCATGGAATTTCTAGGTAACGCTGATAAGTAAAATATTGAGTACAATAACATAAAATTTAAGTGAAAAACCAGCTAGTATGAGAATGACAGGATTGCTTATTTTTTCAGTAGGTGCTCATGAAAACCCCAGTAGATATACAAATATACTAGGAGATAGCTAGTTAACGTTCAAGGGAAAAAAATGGATAGAACAGCGTCATTCAGATTTATTAATGTTTTTCCCTGCCAGTTCAGGATAATTCCCTATAGCATATTTTTAAATGTTTAATGAAATCAGTTTTTAAAAGACTAAGCCACTTTAAATTCTACTACATCCCATGGAACATTGCTTGAAATTCCAAGAACTGTTTTCTGAGATTTACCTTTCTTCTCTATAATTTGGACAAGCCCTCTTATCCCATCATGTAATTATGAAGAGGTATTGTCCTATATTAATTATAGATAGTATTTATCTATAATGAGCTGTCTCAGTGCTTTTAAGCTTTTCCTCTAAGATGCTGTGCCTCATGCATTTATTATTTTTTTATTCTTCCAAGATATGAGTCCTGTAGTAGCCAAATTGCTGTTATCTTTCATCTACTTGTATCTTCACATTGTCCCTATTTATTTAACAGTTTTGGGTCAACTGGTAGAATGAGAGTAAGGAAAGTACTAGGAAGCAGAAGAAAAAGATATACATGATGGTTTCTCAAATCTACTAAGTACTTTAAAGTGTAGAAACTCCTTGTCACATTAATTATGAGGAATCATATCTTGCACATGGAATGGACTCAAACCAATATGTAAAATGAAAATTGTACACAGTTAAAATTACCCTTGAACATCCTTTGGGCAGCATCACACTTGACATCAACACACCATTTCTCAACAAATCCAAAGGCATGTTTTTCATTCTGTCATTGGAACAGATCAGTGTTCCTTTGGTTGAGCTCCAGACAAAACAGGTGGCTTGCGTTTAAGGACCATGTTGCATGAAAAAAATGGTATCTTTAAACACTAGAATCCCACTCCTTCCCCATCTAGTTCTCACATTCTGAGAAGTTGCTACCAGGAGACAGCAGTGGAGCAGGTACAGCCCCTTCTGACTCCTGAGCGGGGAGGGGGCTCAATGTCCTACCATTCATCTCTCTGTGTCTCTACTGCCCTGGCTCTCTCTGCCTCTCATTTCTCCCTCTGTGTTTCTGTTAATGTCCTCTTCTCTTTCCTTTTCTTTTAGCGGTGAGAGATAAGGGCGTAGGCATGTCATTAAATAGGCCTAAGGCAAAAAGACTGGTGATATGTCTAAAGCTTGTGATATGTGCCCCATTTGAGGATCTTAACAACCTAGTAAGGTAGATACGGAAGTATTAACATTTTGCAAATGAAAATAAACTAAAACTCAGAGTACAGTTGCCAAATTGAACAAATGAAAATACAGGATGTCCAATTAAGTTTTAATATTGGATATATAATATTTTCTGAAAAATTAGTATGTCTCATTTAAGACATATTTGTGCTAAACATGATTTGTCTTTATCTGAAATTCAAATTTAACTGAATATTCTGTATTTAATGATGTGAGAGAGAATAGTGAGTCTTCAGGTCTTCTAGCCTTCACAGTCCTTATATTGACCCACAATGCTGCTCATATTTTGAATGTACTCATTTTCATATTGTACTTTTATACACCTGAACAACATATTGTCCAAATTCTATTTATGTTTAAAATGACTTTCAATTTGTTCTACAAAATTACTTAACTACATAAAGCAAGGAGAATATGAGTAACTACTTTCTTATTAAGAGTGTTTCAGTATGAAGACCCAGCTTTGAGTGGATTTGTCAACTTTGACTAGGGATTAACTACTGTGTATGCTCGAATATGAGCCGACCTGAATATCAGCCAAGGCACCTAATTTTACCACAAAAATGCATTAAAAATGTGCTGAACAGTTCACAATGGCAAGGAATTAGAAATAATCCAAATTTCCATCAACATACAAATGGATTGAAAAACTGTGGTATATACATACAATGGAGTATTATGCATCTCTAAAAATCAGTGAGGAATGCATGAAGCACATCACCACATGGGAAGAACTGGAGGAAATTATGCTAAGCAAAGTAAGGCAAGCACAAAAGGACTAATACAACATGAGTCCACTGAGGTAAGCGTAAAAATGCAAAAGGAGCATAGGGATAAACCTACTGTATTCCTGGGGTGGGGTCCAGGTAATATGGCAGGGACCAGACCAA
Organism: Echinops telfairi; assembly: GCF_000313985.2. Classification (NCBI taxonomy): domain Eukaryota; kingdom Metazoa; phylum Chordata; class Mammalia; order Afrosoricida; family Tenrecidae; genus Echinops; species Echinops telfairi. Next base: position 46,713,235 of record NW_022103896.1, on the reverse strand, counting down.
ATCCAGGGATACATATGGTAGCCAAGTAAAAAGGAGGCGGGGGGTGGAGTGAGTGGGAAGACATTGGTACTCTCCCAAGGGGAGAGTATTGTTTTTATCTCCACAAGGAAAAAGGGACCAGACTTCAACCTGGTTTTCCAAGACATGAATGCAACATACCGGCATGAAGCAGGGAACCAGTAGAGAGGTCTGAAGGGCCAGCCCCAATCCCAACTACGTGGACATTTGCCCCTCCCTCGAGAAGAATTTACTTCAGAAGACAGCACTGAAGATACAACTCAGGGAAAGGGACATGTCTGATAAGAGCACACAGGAGCAAATGAAGGGGTAGGAAAAGACAGTGGAGCACATCCTGGCCCACCACACCTTGAGGATGATATCCCTGCTCATAGTAGCCATTGCACAGAGAAGACCATATGGCCCGCCCCACTATGAGACACAACATCCCTCACTGACCCATAGCCCTAAGGGGGACAACACTGGAGACAAACAGTGTGGGAATTGTGTCTGATCTGACCCAAACACAGTGAGGCAAAACACTAAGGGCAGAGGATGTAAGAGGCCTGGTAGGGCTTGATCAAGGGCAATGTAATGGAGAGGAATTACTGAAACCCAAATGAAGGCTGACCATGAGAGTGGGACAAGTGGAAATTAAAAGGAAATAGATGAAAGAACTAGGAGGTAAAGGGCATTTATAGAGGTCTAAATACAGGGATGTACATATGTAAATACATATATAATGAGAGGGGAATAGAACTATGGACTCATTTATATGTTAAGAATTAAGATTACAGATGGCTATTGGGACATCTCAATGCAAGAATACTTTGTTCTATTAAACTGGCATTCCATGATGCTCACCTTCCTGACAGAATCGCTGAAGACAAAGTGGGTGCATAAGCAAATGTGGCAAAGAAAGCTGATGATGCCCGGCTATCAAAAGATGTAGCATTTGGGGTCTTAAAGGCTTGAAGGTATACAAGTGGCCATCTAGCTGAGAGGCAACAAAGCCCACATGGAAGAAGCACACCAGCGTCTGGGATCATGAGGTGTGGATGGGATCAGGTATCAGGCATCAAAGAACAAAAAATCATATTATTGTGAATGAGGGGGAGTACAGAGTGGGGACCCAAAGCCCATCTATAGGCAACTGGACATCCCCTTACTGAAGGATCACTGGGAGGAGACAAGCCAGTCAGGGTACAGTGTAGCAACGATGAAACATACAACTTTCCTCTAGTTCTTTAATGCTTCCTCCTCCCCCACTATCATGAACCCAATTCTACCTTACAAATCCGGCTAGACCAGAGAATGTACACTGGCACAGATAGGAACTGGAAACACAGCAAATGTAGGACAGATGAACCCTTCACGACCAGTAGTGAGTGTAGCAATACTGGGATGGTGGAGGGAAGGTGGGGTAGAAAGGGGAAACCTATACAAGGATCTATATAGAACCCCCTCCCTGGGGGATGGACAACAAAAAAGTGGGTGAGGGGAGACATCAGACAGTGTAAGACATGACAAAATAATAATAGTTTATAAATTATCAAGGGTTCATGAGGGATGGGGTGGGGAGAAAGGGAAAGAATGAAGAGCTGATATCAAGGGCTCAAGTAGAAAGAAAATGTTTTGAGAATGATGATGGAAATAAATGTACAAATGTGCTTAACACAATGGATGAATGTATGGATTGTGATAAGAGTTCTATGAGTCCCCATTAAAATAATTTAAAAAAAGAAAAAGAAAACTACTTGGTCATCACATGCAGCCATGGAAGAATTTGGCAAAGATAAAGAACAAACACTTTTTATTAGAGTTCATTGGTTACAGGGAATTTATAATAATTGGTACTGTGCATGTTAATAAAAAGAAAAGAAAACAACAACAACAACAAAAGCGCTGAAAAACTCAGCTTATACAGAAGTATATATGGTACCTCCTTGTTTCAGAGTTTTAAGGATGAAACAAAGGGTGAACTTGATTTTAGAAAATGTTATGAAACCCCAGGAAAATCTGTGAATAATGTGAAGGGTTTTGGCACTCAGAGGTAATGGAAAATGTGTAGGCCAAAAAAATAAAGAGAAAAAAGGTCATATTCATGTGTCTAACATATTAGACTTGTGTTCATTATGACATCATTAATAGCCAATTAGAAAAGTCCCTTGGTATTCAGCTTTCTAACTTCATTGCACAATAATTGGTATTGGTAAGCTTTTATTGCTGATACATACTTTGCTAGCGCCAAGACTGGTTGGTGAATTCTGATCCAAAGTGCTTTAACAAGGCAAGTGCAAAATTATGTTATTTTTACTGTGCCAAGGTACCCGGCAGGCAATTATGGTTCTGGGCTTTCACATTGTTTTCCAAAAAAAACAATCATCTAATGTTTGATTTGGCTAAATCAGCGTTTGTAACTGGCCACCTGTTAGAAGAAAAAATGAGACATTCTTGTGAATGGAAGATCTGAGGCAAATCATAAAAGTTTTAATGAGTACGAGGGAGTCACATATAATGCTGGCTACTCTAGCATCTGCTAAAGGTGAGGACAATTAGATAATAGATAAATGCCTGAACACTACAGAACTCTGGATAATGCTTAAATAATCATCAAAGTAATAAATTGATTATCAGGTTTCCTACAGAGGATTATGGGAACAACTTGAAGGAGTCACGTAGCCAGTCCAGCACATTTGAAACAGCAAACTCACTGCCATTCTGTCAATTGGGTTCCAAGGCTGTCGATCTTTATGGGAGCAAAAGGTTCATCTTTCTCCCAAGAAGTGGCTTGTAAGTTTGAACTGCCAATCTTGTGGTTAGACCCATTTGAAAGTAGTTATTTCATAATGAGGGAACATTATGTACTCTACTGCTAATTGTAAGGTTGCTCGATGCAAAATACTGTAGAACAGTTCTACTCTGTCCTAGATAGTCACTAACACTTGAAATAGACCCAGTGACCCCCAGAAGACCTTTGATGTGATGTAGACACAGTGGTTGTTAAAAAATGGGCTCAAACACAGCAGTGATTGTGAGGATGATGCCGGGACAGGCAGAGTTTTATTCGGTTGTACATGGGTTTGTTATGGGTTGAAGCCTAACAACAAAGTAAGTAGAAGAGTATATAAGACTATAAAGTGAGTAAGCGATTGTATCAGACCATTGTCCAACGTGCTGCCTTTGGACATATCATCATAAGCTATCAATTCATAGAGGGGGACATTATGTTTGGTGACATAGAGAGCCAATGAGACCCTGGGATACCTCTGTGAGATGAATTAACACAACAGCTGCAGTGGAGACTGAGGAGGACACAGGACCACAGAATATTTTGCTCTGCTGCTCATCCACTCATCATGAGTTAGAATCATCTCAACAGTAACGACAACCAAGCAATAATCTAGGATAACTGGTCTTGTTCTCTTAACAGTATGTCAGAAGTAATGCTAAGCTCAACCACATTTCACCTTGACATAATAATACAATGCCTATGTGAGAGAAATATTATATTGCTTTGCAGATGAGGAATCGGAGGGACATACGGGG
>NW_022103896.1:46706739-46707994 GCF_000313985.2 Echinops telfairi | reverse complement strand
ATGTCTCATAGTGGGACTTGCCATGTGGTCCTCTCTGTGGACTGGCTGCTCTAATTGGGGTCATCGTCCTCAAGGCCTGGTGGGCCAGGATGTGCTCCAGTCTCTCCTCCTCCCCTGTCATCTGCTCCTGTGTGCTTTGGTCAGATATATCCTTCTCCCGGAGCTGCGTATTTAGTGCCATCCTTTGAAAAAACTTCTTCTCGGGTGAGGGGCAGGCATCCACTTAGTATTTGGGACTGGGGCCAGCCCCCTAGACTTCTCCACTGGTTCCCTACTCCGTGCTGGCATGTTGTATTCACACCTTGGAGCACTGGGTTGAAGTCTGATCTCCAAAGGAAAAGAGGGGCAAAGAGTTTTAATAGTGTACGTTGTCAAATAGAAGAGGGAGAGTTTTTACTTAAAGTTTTCCCGACTACAAAGCTGATTCCCTTTACCATTAGAGTCAGGAGAAAATGTTTGAGAGCCCTCAAATAGATGATTCACCATTTTACTATGTGAAGGAAATGGAAAGGCCTAACCTTTCATCATTTCTGTGGTCACTCAAAATGAACTTATCTTGCATTCAGCATGAAAAATGAAAGCTAATTCTTATTTGAAAGTGCCATTGTATCAATTCCCTAGTTCTCCTCCTTGAGCATGCATTCATTAACATTTACGTAACTAGTCCCTCTTATTGCTGATGTGATCAAAATCAAAGGGTTAATGAACTAAGCCATCCCTGCTAAAAATAATGTCTGCAAAGATCACATGTGGTTATTCTAACGAGCTATTTTACAGTAAATGTACTTACCAAGAGTGTGAAGGAAACAAAGAAACAGAGTTCTGGAAATCAAATTTAAAATAAGTATGAAAAAGACCAGTGTAGGGCCAAATAGAGTACTAAGTTTTAATCCTGGGAAGATTTTATAGAGAGTTATCAATAAATGATTGCAGCAACAGATACAGTTCAGTTCAGAATACCTTATTAGTAGCAATAGAGACATAGGGCCTTCCTGTGGATGAGTACCACGAAGTAACTTGGTTCTTTCTCTGTGTCTCCAGACTTTAATAATAAAATGAGTGTTCAAGACCCAGGCATTCTGGATCCGGAGAAGGAGATGTGCTAAAATGGGGAAGAAAAAACTGCTAGCCAGCTCATTTTCTCTCAGTAAACAGAACATGTTCTCTGGTCCAGGACCTGCCAACCCTTTCCAATTCCACTTTATGACAGACAATTTGAGAAACTTCTCTACCTCATTTCTCCCATCTAATGACC